>NC_047521.1:22002782-22602782 GCF_902827115.2 Pseudochaenichthys georgianus | reverse complement strand
GGGTGGAACAGCAAGGTCGAGTACTTTCTGGCTCAAGTGGGGTTCAGCGTTGGGCTCGGCAACGTCTGGAGGTTTCCATATCTGTGCCATCAAAATGGAGGAGGTGAGTCTTTATTATGTCCTCCGTCTCAAATGACGCAACAGGATTGTTTCCTGTGGGCCCCATGAGACCAAACACAAGTGTTGTGAGTGGTGGATTTAAAGGGTCTGTCAGGGTCACATTCCCAGGGTGAACATGTGATTAAAGAGAGAAAGAGTGTACGGGAGTGTATTTCATCCATTTAAATGCTGCTCTAACGTTTTCTATTACAACATTTGGATTATATCCGTTTCAGGGGAACCAGTGTAGAATCTTCATTGAACACTAGGATACAGTCCTAGACAATGTAATACTTTGTTGTTTTAGTTTAAACGTTTATCGTTGGCGGCTTCTGTTGTTGTCTGTTGTTTTTATTTATCTCCTATTTTCATAGTCTTTTATTATTATTATCATTATTTCCTTGATTTTATGTTATTTATTTTAGATTTTATTGATCTGTGTGAATCTTTGCTGTACTGTTTTTTTTTTCACGCTTACCCTGTTGCTGCTTTGTACAACTGAATTTCCCCTCGGGGATTAATAAAGGTTCATCTTATCTTATGTTGTTATTTTTTGTGGTTGAAGGTGACAGGTTAGACAGGAAGTGTAGGCGAGATAAGCTATGATCATAGGCAGTTTATATCAGTTATGACATGCTCCCTTGCCAGAAATGAAATGGCACTAATTGGTTCGGTCACAGATTTCCCTACATGTCTCTTATTTACTTCTCAAAGAATAATTGGTTGCCTGGAGCAGTAATAAGAATAGTGTGTAAATCTCACAGTTTAGCATAAAAGTTTGCTTCTCTTTTACATACTTGCTGTTTAACTAAATGTGATGCTTATTCCTTAACCCAGTGCTGCCCCCCCTTGTCCTCAGGGTCTTTCCTCCTCCTCTATGTGCTGCTCATGCTCATCATGGGGATCCCCCTGTTCTTCCTGGAGCTGGCAGCCGGGCAGGCCATCCGACAGGGCAGTATCGGGGTGTGGAAGTTCATCTCCCCCCGGCTGGCAGGGATCGGATACTCCAGCTGTGTGGTGAGAAACTGACACTGTTAAATGGGGTGGGACAATATGGCGATATACGTATTTCAAAGTCAACTTTATTGTCAATCTTTCAGTTTGTGTGTACAGACAGAGAGATCGAAATACCGTTTCCCAAAATCCCGAATACAAAAACAAATATGTATAAAATATCCTATATTAGGGCTGCAACAAACGACTAATTTGATAATCGATTAATCTATCGATTAATGAAACGATTAATCGATTATTCGGATCGTTAAGGTTTTAACTGTACTACTACTTATATCGATACTGCTTATCGATCCGGTCCTTTTAACGATAGTATTAACGGTTCTTTTGACAATAAATAAGGTAAACTAACTAAACAAATTGTGAACAAAACTAACATCGCTTTTTATTTTAATTAAATGCATAATATTTCACATCAAAAGAAACAACAATGTTTTAACAAATCATATTAAATAATCTGATGACAGAACTGTAAACAGAATAGCTGAAACTTTAACAAAATAAATAACTCAGTTACCTCTAATCATTAACCTATGTTTTTATAACTGAGTTAACTCTGTGTGTTGCTGCTAGCATACATAACACCTGACGTGGAAACGTTACTCGTGGACGGGGCTACAGAGCTGCTAGAAAGACAGTGGAACCCGGTGCATTTCTCCGTCTGGATCTGGAGCACTTTTGCTAAATGTTTAGACAAATTGCTCGTGTTACCGCCCTTACATGATAAACTGTTATTGCACTTTTGGTAACGAGCATTGTCCACATCGAGACGGCTAAAGTTTAACCATACCTCGGAGCGCGTTCTCTCCGCCATCTCCTCCGTGTGTGTGTGTTGCATGCATGTAGCAGCTGCGTGTGTGTGTAAACTGCCCCGCCCCCTCGCAAGCAGGCGGGGGAGAGATCTCTCGTCTGAATTGGGAAGATCGAAAATACATTATAGACGCATTTTGTAGTCATATTGCATATTAGAAACGGAGTTGGCGACACTAAGACTGCGATATAATGTTTATGTAGCAATAATACATATGACATATGTTTTAAATGTCTCCTGTACCGATAAAAAAGAGCGATAACATTGGAGCTTAACGGGGTGTAGAACACATGTGATGACGTCACCAACGAATCGACGACTGAATTAGTTGGCAACTAATTTGGTAATCGATTTTAATCGATTAAGTCGATTAGTTGTTTCACCCCTATCCTATATATATATATATATATATATATATATCAGGGTTTCCGTTAGCCGGTAATTACCGGTTTTTAGCTGGTAACATTTATAAAAAACCGGTAAATTCAAAATGTCTGGTAATAATTAGGGAGGCTCCGATCGATCGGCCGCCGGTCATTATCGGCCGATATTCACTCTTATTAGTTTGATCGGTGCTCTCTATGAAGGCCGATCAGGAGAGCTGGATCTGATCGATATGGACATAAACGCGAGTGAAGTGTAACCGGAGCGAGAGAGAGATCAGATCAGCTGCTGAGTCTGACCGAGACACGCAGCTCTGCATAATCACCTGAAGCCCCGCCCTCTGTTTAGCGGGCTGCAGGAGCTGCATGAGAAACTGACGTGCTGTCAGGAGAGAGAGGGAGGGAGAGGGGAAAAGACAGGCTCCGTTTCTCCCGTGTTATTATTCAAAGTTGATGTAAACTTCTGAATAATGTACGTTATCTACTACAAGTAGTTTGTTTGAATGTAATAATTATGTTGTTTGTTGTTTGTGGAATCATTTATTGAAAAATGAATCTGAATTGTTCGATCTGTTATGATTATAAACTGAAGCAATATAAAAATGAGCCCCGTGAACTGAGTTTTAAACTGAAGCATATCTGCTCATAGTCCGGTAATTACCTGCTAACGGAAACTCTGCTACACAACTATTATTATTATTATTGAAATATGACCGGTAAGTTTCAAATTAGTCCGGTAAAATAAATTCTGCCCGGACATTTGACCGGCGAGAAAAAATCCTAGCGGAAACCCTGATATATATATATATATATATATATATACACAATCAACAGACTGTTTTATACATATGCACACCACACACTAAGACATAAATAAAAGCACAACAATCAATATATACAAAATATATCGTGCAATGGTAAAAATATGTCCCAGAGTAGGGATTTTGCGATACCATTTTTACTGCTCTAGCTGTTCTAGTGCTATCTTTTGATTCTCGCTTCATTTCCCCGATCCAGCGCAGTGCTATATCTAAAGGGCAAGGAAGTTGGTGTATTTATCCAAATAAAAAAGGAGAAGTAGCTGCAAGGAAGCATGCTGTTGCTTTCTTTGAGTAATCATCAATGTGTGTATTATTGTTTGGCTAAAACCACAACCATTAACATCAGTTTTTTCCCCACCTTTTTTACATTTGGTTAATGGCATTTGCACGATAGTTACTCCTTTCAAATATTTGTTTTGTCCTCAGGTGTTTTCCAAATCATCGTATAATCTTCTCATAACCTGATGATCTTGTCCTCAGGTGTGTTTCTTCGTGGCTCTCTACTACAATGTGATCCTTGCATGGAGCCTGTTCTACCTCGGGAACTCCTTCCAGTACCCTCTGCCTTGGGAACACTGTCCAGTAGAGGGGAATGTGACCGGTAAACACACCGCATTACGGTTCAAAACTTATAACACATGAGGAGTTATTCAATTGTAAATGTATAGGCATGGTGTCACGTGACAGCTTAATGATTTATCTGTATTTCCCTTGTTTATACACCAGTACCAGAATGTAAAAAGAGCTCCCCCACATCGTACTTCTGGTACCGTAAAGCTCTGGATATCACCGACTCCATCGATGAGACGGGCTCTTTCAACCCGTACATCGTCGGCTGTCTGCTGGCCGCCTGGACCCTCGTGTGCCTGGGAATGTTCAAGGGCATCAAGACCTCTGTCAAGGTAACCCTGTTGTGACTCCTGACTTCACAATGTTTTGTATTTTCCATGGGGCTGGAGCTAGATTAGTGAATCTCAGCCCCTGAACTCGGTGTATGATTGAGTGTGAATTTTTTATTGTATATGTAACAACGCATTGAGGGGTCCATAAAGACTGGAAAAGCGCTATATAAAAGCAGTCCATATATTAATCGAACATGAAGGCATTTTTTTCATGCAAAATGCACTTCTTTATGTCTTTTATACATAAATATGTGTCCCCGGTGTGTCAGGGAACTCACGCAGCTTCAGAAAATAAAACCCTCTCTTTTTCTCCGTACGCAAATCTCTAAAAACGGGGCTACAACGGAGCTGATCCAGATTTGCGTCCGATATGACGTAATATCTGAAATGTAGGCTGGCTTTACACCCACGGCCCCATCAGAAACAATGCCCAACTGTTTTGGACTTAATATGGTCGGCGCATGTTTACATTAGCATCGCTAACACTCAGAGCTAACTTGTACTGGAGAGCATGTGTGTGAAGAAGCAGGAAATAAAAAGGAACTCACCTTGTGGTATAACCGGCAAGAGAGAAAGCCTTTGAGCTCCAGACTGTTTCAGAGAGAATCCTTGATGATCCATGATATGGTGTTTCATCACGGCAGTATTTAGTTTAGACAGTAGCTGCCGGGTCCCGCATGAGCTCAGACCCCTCCTCTTTTATTTTTATCAATTTTCTTTTAAAAAGCTTTATACATAAAATCAGCACTTTTGAAACAGGAAGTGAAATAGAGGGATATGAGGCATGGCTAGAACGGGTGATCTGTTTGGTATTTGGAGCAAAACACTTCATAGACATGTTCTTTATATATTTGTATATATCTGACACCTATGCTATTGCCTAAAAATAGCATGATAGGTCCACTTTAAGATGATTTACTTCAAACATCAGTTTTAAAGTATTTGTATGACTTGAATGTAAGAGTCAGATTTCACTCTTGCTTTTGACCTCCAGTCCTCTTCCTCTCCCCCTTTCCTCCTCTTGTCCCATGACTAGTTATTTTCAAATCGTATTATATATGTATTTTAAAAAAAAATGTATTTCTATTATATTTGCCGGACAAACTTGAATAGTTGGTGTGATTATTGTTTTAATTGCGTTGATTATTTAAGACAATATTGATTTAGAAACATACATTGCCAATATGGTTAATTGATTACCATAACAGTGTTAACTTTGGAATCAGCTGAGCGTTTCATTAAAAAAAATGTGAAGAGAAGCTCTTTATGAGAAAGACTGACATGATGTCAAAAAGTGTTTCTGGTGCTACATTGTTTTCAGTTTTCTTGCATGTGTGGGGGTTTTGGGGTGAAGGAATCCCTGGAATGTCAGGCTTAGAGAAGGTGTTGACGCACTTAGAAATCCTGCCTGGAATACAAAGTATGTTTAGTAGTTTTACACTTCAGATTAGATGAAATAGCAGTTATATCTTTGGGGGAGATGGGTTGTTTTAGTGGCAAATTAGTAGGATTCAGCTGAAACGTACTTAAAGACGGTTTATATAAGTATAAGAAATGTAGCTAAGCTAATTAAGAAAAGAGTCTATAGGAGAACACCTTACCAACAAGAACAATTGAAGTTTGTGGTGCATATTTACTCAAAACTTCTTCAAAATGCTAGTCACTTGAGGAGAGCAGTGCTTTTTTAACCCAGTGCGTAAAGGCATAACCAAAAAAGGAATGTCCACTGTTGGCTATCTGGATTCATTAATCCTGATAATGTAATCTTTCTTTCTATCTTCTAGGTGATGTATTTCTCCTCCATCTTCCCCTACGTGGTGCTGTTCTGCTTCCTGGTTCGAGGCCTCATGCTGGACGGGGCTTTAGAGGGAATCGGCTTCATGTTCTACCCAAAGGTATCTGCAGACAAAAGGCCTGGTTGATTACGGATAAGAGAGGTTGATATAAATATTTCTCTAACGCACCCTTTGTTCCCCCTCTATATTTCTAGCTGGAGATCTGGGCAGACGTGCAGGTGTGGCGACAGGCAGCCACTCAGGTGTTCTTTGCTTTGGGTCTCGGCTTCGGGTCGATCATCGCTTACTCCTCCTATAATCCCAAGAACAACAACTGCCATCGTGATGCCTTCACTGTCTCCACGATCAACTTCCTCACCTCTGTGCTGGCCACTCTGGTGGTCTTCGCTGTGCTCGGCTTCCGTGCCAAAAACAAGGCCGTGGAATGTGTGGTCAGGTATGTCGTATCTAAAGAAAAACACTCATGAAAAACTCAAGACAGGTACCACAGTTTGTTTGATTCACAGATTCTTTGAATGTTTTGTGTGCCTCGCCATGTCTTGTTGTACAAACTGTATGTTTACACTTTTCTTTCCTTCCCTTAGTAATATTAAGGAGTTATCGGAGCAGTTTCTCAGCGGTCCTGTGGATATAAACTTGATGCCAAGCTTCAACTATTCTGATCCCAGTGCTGTGGCTCTAGAGGACTACAGGGCCTGGTTCCAACTGCATGGAAATCAGTTCCCAGGCAACTTAACAGACTGTGACATGGAGAAAGAGATGCAGCAGGTACATATTAAGAGTTTTTGGGCTAAAATAAATTAGCATTGTTGTTGTATTCTGTGTGCTAAACGTGGCACTCTTGTTTGTGTTCAGGGTGTGGAGGGAACAGGCCTGGCTTTCATCGCCTTCACAGAGGCCATCTCTCTCCTGCCTGGCAGCCCCTTCTGGTCAGCGCTCTTCTTCCTCATGCTGCTAAACTTAGGGCTCAGCACCATGTTTGGCACCATGGAGGGAATCCTCGCCCCACTCACTGACCGCTTCAAAACTCTGGCCAACAACAAGACTAAACTCACAAGTAAACACCTTTTAATTTACCTCAACCTAGGGCTGTGCAATTAATCGTATTTTAATCGCAATTACGATTTTGGCCTGCCACAATTATGAAAACAACATAATCGAAAAAAACTATTATTTTGCTTTGCTAGGTTGTGACAGTGCACTGCAACATATTTGATCTCATTTATTTGTATTTATCATATTTATATATGTTTAGTAGCTTGTGGAAGTGCGCTCCAAAATATTTGTTGATCTTGTTCATTGGTATTTATTATTTTGATATTATTTATTTAAATGTAAATATATCATTTATTTTTGTATTGGTTTTTCAGTTGAATTATACGTTCAGGGTAATCAGCAGTTAAAAATATACTGTTCAAATTATTATTTGTTTTAAAGTTCAATAAATGGATGTTTTCAAAGTCAATGAATAATCGTATTTAATAATGGTGATATCTTATTGACCAAAAATAATCGTGATTATGATTTTTGCCATAATCGAGCAGCCCTACCTCAACCCTTGTTTCTTCTTTTAGAAAATGGACAAGTCACACACATTTACACAGCACAGCACACACTGAAATATAAGTCTCTGCATTTCACCCATCCTCGACTTTAAGCACTGGGCAGCTATTATACAGCTGCCCAGGTGTACATCTGCCTTGCACAAGGGCAGCGCCAGGGAGGTAAATGTGCACCTGACAAAGAACTGGTCCTCTCTCCGTACTTGGTCCGTTCTGAGACTTGAACCAGCAACCCTAGTCAAGTCCCTGCTGACTGAGCGACTGCCGCCTTTTTAAAGGGGCAAGAATGCATGAATTTGTTTTTATTGCTAAGCCTTGAGTCGAGAAGCTTTCAAACAACTGGGATTTTATGAACTCAGATTCAAGATTTGCACACAGCTCCAAACAACAGGCAGTGGTTATTGTGTGTTCCCCATGAAGTGCTATTTTAAAGTACTTTGTTGTTATATTACCCTGCTGGTGGATATCTCTGCTAACAGCCAGTAGATCAGTGTCTTGTCACGTGTCATGGACCTGTGTCTAAACAGAATTTCCTGCCAACCATCAGCTGATTACACACTTTCAAGCTGAGAGGAAGCAGAATTAGTAGAAACCATGAATGTTTGCATTGACTTTAAATTCATTTTGTGTTTTTGTTGTTGTGTTTTACCCTAACATGTCTGTGTTGTTTTAGTTTTCAGCTGCATCATCGGCTTTGTAACCGGCCTCCTCTTCACCCAGCGCTGTGGAAACTACTTTGTGATGATGTTCGATGATTACTCTGCCACTCTGCCACTCATCATTGTTGTGGTTTTTGAGACCTTCAGTGTGTCTTGGCTGTATGGAGCTGATAGGTGGGGTCTATTTTCAGACTGTGCGTAACTGTCTTCTTAGATGTAAATGTCTCGGAGTCTTATCAGTGTTGGTCACAAATGTGTGATATGTACCACTCTGGGTGTCTGAAGGTTCCTGGATGACATTGAGGGGATGCTGGGCTGGCGTCCTCATGTGATCTACAAGTACCTGTGGAAATACGTCTGCCTGCTCGCTATGCTGGGGCTGCTGGGCGCCACCACCATCCAGATGTTCATCCAACGCCCCACCTATATGGCATGGAACCAAGAGAAGGTATGTTAACCCTCTGCTCCATAGCTTCTCTTTGGATAACTGGACACACTGTACATTTTACATTTATATATTATAAGACAAACAGCCCTTAAAAGGCAAATTGTCACTTACTAAATTCCCAACCTGAAGCATATAACTAATGGTTTATTTCTCTATGTATTTCTCTGAGTAGTGATAAGTTCCACTTGTTTCAGACCTTGCGTGATTTTGATTCTATTTTCTCTTCTTCAGGGATCTGAGGAGTACCTCGAGTACCCGGACTGGGCTCTGGCTGTCATGGCCTTGCTGATCATATTTGCTGTGATGCCCGTCCCGATTGCTTTGATTCACGCTGTCCTGATGGACTGGACAAGACAAAGAGCCAGAGATTCAGAGGCCGGTCGGTACAGCATTGTTAACACCAGCGATAAATGGGAAACTCCAATGACTGACATGTCAGACCTGGACCGAAGTAACGGGACTGCTGCTTCCTGAACACTGGACGTGAAGTTACACACTGGGAAATGAAAAGCAGTGAGTTGTCAGTGGGAAATCTTGAAGGATAGTTGCATTATCTCAGCTTTTAGGTCAGCGGTGGCCCAGAAAGCAATCGCAAAATGTTCTTAAATTTAATATTTAAAACTTTTAAAACCTAGATTAAGTCAAAGTATGAAGAGGACTAAATACTACTGCTCCAAAAAGTAGACATTTTAAAGTGTTTTTTATGAAAAACGTGGAACAAATAACTTATTGCTGTGTAAAAACACCAGGTAGGACTTCCAAAAACTCATTGTTACAGAGTTGCGAAAACAAAGTCTCCTATTTTATTCAGGATTAGCCACAGGCAGCACGCCATGTTCATGCATTCCTTAGTTACTTACCAATGGTAAAGTTGTAAATGTACCTACATTGTTCACCTTTTTTAAACGCTCTTTTATGTGAGACTCATCTAATTTCAAGAAAATCAAACAACTTTCACTCCTCGTTTCTTTGAGGACAGATGAACATCAAACCACTGTTACGTCTGTTCAAGAGTGTGTTTAAGGCTCTTGGGTATTGGTTGTTTTTTAACCTTTTTATAATGAACTTATACGGCACAGTGATTGTGTATGCTTCTCTAAAAGTGTTGATAGGCTAAGATTGTAAGTAAGTGGAGTTACAACAAAAAGGTTGAGCCTTAATTTAAACCTGTAAATGGCAGCACAGTGGTGATGCTCCTGTTGCTGTTGTATATTCTCGTCAAAGCCAAGCAGCAAGGGTCAATCCAGCTATAATGACATTATATTCAGCTCTTGGGTCCAGCATCAGGGCAATTAGTATTTCAGTAATTCCCTTTCATACAAATTATTGCGATGAACAACCTTTTTCGTTTACTTTTTACCACACAGCAGTGCCGTTGTCTTTGGCTTTGCAACAAGACCTTTATTCATGTTGGTTTTTTTCAAAGGCTACTTATCAAATCAATGTGATCAATGGCTAAAATCTAGTCAATTAATTTTCGAACAGTTTTCTGAAAAATGTCTTGTTCTGCTGCACAGATTCACTTGAATAGCTTGTCTGTAAACTGTTACGTTGGTATGTATAGAAATCATGTTAAAGGACAGCTAATGTGTGTAGCTATCTTGGTTGTAAAACCCTAAACGGTACAAGGGCTGATTTTCTCTCTGCTACAACCGCCAACAGCAGCTAATCTTAGTGCATCCACTTCTCTTTCCCATTGCTTTACCACTCTCAGAACACACAGGCCTATTTCATGGTGTCATTAAAGCTTTTTACGTGAATTATCTAGTTAAAAAAAAGTAGATATCAGGTGACAACGTCAGCATAACTTTCAGTGGAGCTTTTAAACACTACCCCAGAAAAGACTCAAGCGTTTATCTGTTACTATTTGCTTTGTAGGCAAATGACAAGTACTGTCTGATGAGAATGGAAGAAGTGAAGGTCCAACCGCTTTGTGTCCGGGTTTGCCTCAACACAGTGTTACTGCTAGTCACTACACATCAAAACATATTTATTTCAGCAATCATCGACTGATTTATCAAACACAGTATGGTGCAAAGATCAAGGTAACCCCATTTGTAATGTACATAGTACATAATGTAGAAACTGCTTAAGAACAAATGTCAGAGAACAAGTCTGGGACTTTCTGTCGTGTCTTATTTGTAAATTAGATTTTTTTTCTTAAGGTCTGGTTTAGGAGGAACTAGTTGCATGTTTGTTTAAAGAGGTTATATGAAGCCACTGACCAGATGCAGTCCTCCTTTACTTCAGAGTTAAATGCACTATTTTATCTAATTCATGTTTTTTTTTCTTTTAATATATATTGTTTAGACTTGCTAGGTCATCATTGTATTTTAGAAGCAATTTTTCTGAATTTAAAGTAGATTGTTTTACATTTGTATTGGGTTTCTATCACAATGAATTGAATTGATGCTGTATATTTATGTGCCTTCAGACTAGATTAGGCTGACCGGACAACATGCTTAAGGTATTGAATCAAATATATGTTGTTAAAACACATTTCCTTTGGCTGACTGTCTTGTAATTGTTTATCTGTTAGTCTGTATAAAATGGATTCTTCTGAGAAAATGTAATATATTTTTGCTTTTATTAAAAACTTCATCACAACAGTATATTGAATTGTGAATGACATGTTGCTTAAGCCTGCACATTTTAACATTGCTCCATCAAGGTATCAGACTTGTTAAATGGTTTTCTATTTTCTCTCTAAAACTGGGTTTGTAAATCCAAATGAATTCATATCAGTGTTTTTAAAGTAGTTGAAAAGACTACAGAGAAGTTGCTTTTCCACCTTCTTAGGTATGGACAGCACTGTGGCACCGGTGCAGTGTGCTCCCAGGAACGTTCCAGTGGCCCTCAAGGCAGCTGTTGAGGCTCAGCTTGATCGATATGAAGAGGAAGGACACTTGACCACAGTCACTCAACCCACGGACTGGATTAGCAATCTAGTCATAGTGAAAAAGCCAGACAAATTGAGACTATGCATTGACCCGAAGTCCATTCTCGGACCAGACCATTAATGTCATGTAGAGCAGCCATAGCATCTCTGTGACTGCACTCAGCCGGACTGTAGCAGGGCAGAGCTGGGTGACTTTTAGTGAAGCCGTCCGAGGCCATAGACAAAATGGAACCACGTACCAACAAAAGGGACACAGGGTCATCAATGTCTCTCTTTACCATTGGCCTAATCATAAAACAAATTAGTGGGAAAAATGTGGAACACTAATCCATCATGTGAAATGTTGAGTTAATTTAAATAATTACTTATGGGTTGAAATCAAATTATCATTAACATTAGAACTAAAGTCAGTTAAAATTGGAGTTGCACGGATCAGAATCTAATCAATACACCATTTTCCCAGCTCTGTAATGAAAAGGATAACAAGCAGGGATGCAAACGTGTCACCTTTCGGCGAAATTCGCCGTTTAGAATCCAAAATAGGTCGTTTGTGTGATTCATGTAGATCTGCAAAAAAATATCGTTGGGGTATGGGGGGGGTCTGGGAACTGGAGTAATCTGCAGCCGCGAGCAGTTATGTGCCATCATGACACGCATGGTGTTCTTTTTTTATATATATGATAATGAAGCACGAGCTGTGTGCTCGAGTCTTCCTGCCTGTCAGCTCTGCTTTTGGATGTATAATAAGGCTCTGCTTTTCCGCTAAGATGGTATAGCTTCCGCAGCTATATTACCTATGGACATAGGCGGTGCGTGAGGCTCAGGTATGGGAAGGCTAAATAACTTGTTTTACCTGATGCTGCCTGCCTCCGGCGTCTATAGAAAAGAGATCAACTCAGTGAAAGCACGGGCACCACCTGATCAGAGCTCAGTGTGCGGAGTTTAAATGTATTAAGTAAAGGAAATACAGTTTAAACTGCCGTATGAAGAGAAGACGCCGACGTGTCACACTTATCATTCATATCACATTATCAATCAGATCATCGATCATATAATATCATAATATATCATATATTTCCTTACCTGAGTGAGCTGAGCCGTATCTGGCCGTGCAACACTTACATTGTCACATAGGCCTACTGTATGCAGAAGTATTATTTTAAGCAACACATTAAGTTTGACGAAATACTCAAGTCAAATGTAATTAAAGTCAGATCCACTCGTGTTTTTGACGGGGCAGTGATATCATAATTGTTAATGTACGCATTCAGACACTTTTTCTTTCACCAGCTGTATTCACCTTGCAGGTGCAACTATGTGGCTTGTATCCTAGATTATATGTTTAAGTCATGGATGTTTAAAGTTCATATTTGTCTAATATTAGTTTACTTTTCATTAATGAAGTATGACGCTGCGCTAGGCTACACTTATCCCTGTTTGTGATTGGTCAAATATTGCTAACCCCGCCCCTTTCACGTGAACACGGTCTCAGCTGGAGAGAAAAATCCTGGCTTGATTTACCGAGTTGATAGGACCGCTTAGCGAGAGCGCGTTTGTTAGTTAGTTAAGATATCATACCTCAAACGTATCCAGGGTATGTTGAACTGGCTTCGTAGTACAGGGCACAGGTGGCTGCATAGCAGCGCTAATGTCAAAGACACACACATTATACATTATATTTTTCTTTTACCATGCAGTGACAACAATATTTGGGAAGGCTAAGCCTTCCCTAGCCTACAGTACCCGCCGCCTAAAAGGTATTAAATACATGTAGTGGAGTAGAAGTACACCATGTACCTCTGACAAGTATCTCAAAATTGTGCCCAAGTATAGCAGTTGTTGAAAATGTTTCAAAATGCTCAACAGTGCTGCCAAAATTATAAACTGACTGCTACACAATTAAAATAAATGCTTTTATATATATTTCTATTAGATGTGACTCTGTAGCGTTTCTGTTATTATGACCACTGCTGCTTTAGTTGTTCTGACTGCTAAAATCATCTGTTATTCCTCATTGTAAAACCGATATTCCGTGGGGTCGGGGGAGCTCGGATCCTTGTCACCTTTTTTTTTTTTTTCATACCTGATGAGTTTGCATCCCTGACAAGACTAGGTACAAGACAGGAGTGTTAAAACACCCAAACATGCACACGTATCTTATTTTAGTAGAGATGAGAGGACAAGGTCTAATGTTGTGAACGAAATGATCAAGTCAAAGCTTCAGTATTTTATCTTATAGCACATTTAATTCAATAATTAATCTTGAATTACTAATAACTCTAAAGAAGGCAAAAAGTGGATAAGGCAAATACTAAAGTTTAGTTCATTTTACCCTGGCTATGGACTGATTCATTATTAGTTGTTACAAAGCATACACAAGACGGCGGGTAGGCAAACCAATATAGAAACAATTAGACAAACAAACATGAACTCGCAATAAACACCAGCGTGACAGCAAAGTTCATTCAGCTCAATTTAGTCAGAATTAGGAGGTTTTCAGAGGGGGTAGGGAATTATAGAAATGGAGCACCTACTCGCGCATCCACCCTTGTACAAGTGCTAAGATCGTGCCTGAAGACCGCCCAAAAGCGATAACTAGCTTATCCTCTTGCGACACCACTAGTTAGTGGCGCTATGATCCCCCGACCAGGAGAACATAGACTTTTTTTTCGCAACCCTTTCTCTCCAAAAACAGCACAGTTAACTGTAGTCCTACACGACCAGCCTATACATCCGCCATTGAGTTCACCCCAACGGTGAAACACACTTTTGATTCTAAGCTTGCTTGCCACTGCCCACCTGTGATCAATTAGCCTATCATTTTTATGAATGCACCCCGGACCGCCACCAGTTTCTCCAGCAACGTAGGGAACGATAGTTACGGCTGTAACTACGGTTCTATGAGTCCCGGATGACCGCCAGAGGCGGTGCTTTAGCACTGGATATGTCCATCGCGCGCATGCGCAGCTCGAGTACCAATAACAACAAAGTCACCTGTGACCCACGTGACACCGGCTATATCAGCCGGTATTGTCAGAGGATCTGTTCCCCGAATCTTCTCGCGAGCACACAAGAATTCTGGGTGACAGGGAACTCTGGCGGTCATCCGGGACTCATAGAACCGTAGTTACAGCCGTAACTATCGTTCTATTTCGTCCCTACTGACCGCCAGAGGCGGTGCTTTAGCACTGGATGACCTATACCAACAATGTCATGAAGAATCCAAGCCCTTGCTCACCACTGGAAGCAGCGGAGCTCGGCAAAAGGACCACGCCCAAAGAATGGGGAGTGGCGACATTGACCTGATGACAACTGGAGAATGTGCCAGAAGACGCCCACGACGCCGCGGCGCAGATGGTCTCCAGGGGCACCCCTCTCAGGGCAGCCCAATATGTTGAGATGCTCCTTGTAGAGTGGCATCTCAGCCTGGTGGCAGGGGGAGGCCACTGGCCCCGTAAGCCTGTGAGATGGTATCGACAACCCAGTGGGGAAGCCACTGGTTAGAGGGCCTAACCTCCTTTAGTGCCGCCAGGGCAAACTCAAGAGTTGCTCCTCCTGCCGTATACAGGCAGTAGCCTTGATATACGCCCTTTGGGCACCCCCCGGGCACAGCAACTTCGATGTGCCGTACTCCTGAATGTCAAAGCGTGCCAGCTGGACAGGCTGATTGAAGTGAGTTTGTGGAAGGACCCCGGGCGGGAATGCCACATTTGCCCAAAGGGCAACGCATGAGTCCCACCTCGGGCATGTATTGTTTATGGAGAGGACATGCAACTCCCCGACTCGCTTCCCTGAGGCTATGGCAAGCAGAAATGCTGCCTTTGTGGGCAGCCACCTAAGCCCCACCTGGGCCAGGGGCTCGAAGGGAGGAGGTGATAGGGCATCCGGCAGCAAGGGCAGGTCCCAAGCCGGAGCCCTCGGGGTGCAAGGGGGACGCTGCCGTAAAGCCCCTCTCATAAAGAGGGACACCGACCTGTGGCACCCCGCCGTGGCGCCGTCGACCCGAACATGTCGGGCAGAATCGCAGCCACATGAATTCAGAGTGGAGTGAGAACGTCCACTATCTAGAAGGGACTGTTGTCTAAGCAACAACGTACATGCTGTCCCCAAGGAACACGCACATTCTTGCCCCCCAGTTGGGGTAGAAAGTGCGTGAGTGCAAGCTGCACGGCCCGAAGCTCTAGCACGTTGACCCGGCGCGCACTCTGCTGGGCAGACCACTGACCCTGAACGGTCCTGCCCTGCCGCACTGCACCCCACCCTGAGAGACATGCACCTATGGTGATGGTCTCCTGGCGGGATGGGATGGCGCCCATGGGCACGCCTACCAGAGATAGGCCCTGCCCCTCCAGCGTGACGGAGAGTGGAGCAATGCTGCGACACCCTGACTTCACTGTGCCTGTGCCACTTGGCGTCCAAGTGAAGGCTGTTCAGCCACATCTGCATGGGGCACAACGACAGCGGGCCTAAGGGCCCAGCGGCCGAGGCAGCTGCCAGTCTGCCCAAGGGCCGGAGGAACTGAATATAAGGCACCCTCTTGCCCGGCCCACGTGGAAGTAGGCATCCCTCGGTTGGGAACCACTCCACCTGTGCGTATGCAGTAGTCAGCATATAGAATGGCAGCACCTTCAGGAATCTGTTGATTCCTCTGAGGTCCAAGATCGGGCGAAATCCGCCGACTTTCTTGCTCACGAGAAAGTATGCCGAGTAGAACCCCCTGGCTAAGCAGAGGGTCTTACTGGGTTGATTGCGTCCTTGGACAAAAGGACGGACAACTCTTGGCCCAGAGGTAGGGCCCCTGCCGGATCGCTGACGACTGTCAATTAGACCCAGCCGAAGGCTAGGGGCCGGAGCTGCGGTCCGTACCCCTGGGTTAAGGTGAAAACCACCCAAGGGACGGAAGTACAGACTGCCCAGAAACTGAGCTGCTGCTGGGAAAGCAGCCGCCGACCACCCTCGGGATTTCAGAGCCCAGCCCCCCCGGACCCTGGAGCCTCTTGGGGGGTTCCGGTCAGGCTCTGGGGCACGAGGCCGCCTGGAAGGCGGGCGACATGGGGCACGAAAGTCATTGGGAGGCGGTTGAGTGGGCCGCTAAGACCTCTGCAGACCACCCCTGTAATCCAGCGGCTGAGTGCGGCTGCTAGAGTGGCCCCTGGGCCTGCTGGGAGTGGGCACAGGTCTGCGAGGACCCGAGTGCTGCTGCCTGGTCTGCCTAGCTTGGGCGGCACACTCCAGTGCCTCCGAGGGCAGCTGATCTAAACAGCTCCCCTGGCTCGACTGGTACGCGACGGAGGACTCTCCGTCAACCGGAGGACTCTCCGTCAACCGGTGGAGGTGCGTCAGCCGAAGGAGGGGCGCCAACCGAAGGAGGGGCGCCCACCGAAGGGGGGGGTTAGCAGCCCCTACACCGGGCCCAGGCTGAAGGGCCAAGAGGCGACTTCATCATGCCCCTATCGGCAGCTAGCCGATCCACTTTAGAGGACAGCCTATTTCTAGTCCTTCTATTGGGGGGAGCACACAAAGCCATCGCTCCCTCAAGTCGCCGGGAACGGCCGAATTGATCTGGAGGAGTACGTGACAAGGAGAGGTGTCTGTTGGCTGCTGCCAGACGTTCCACCTCAGTGATTCGAGCCACTCTGAGCACCCGAGGCATGCAGCTACAGCTCATGCAGGCGTTTACCGTGAGAACCTCCCTCAGATGCTCGAATTTCGTCCCCACTGACCGCCAGAAGCGGCCGAGGCAGGAGGGGCAGCGGTCGTGGCCGTCCTCGGGCTCAAGAGAAACCCTACAGGCGCTACATGAATGAACCATTCTGTAGGTAGCCAGATGCAGCGTAGCCAGGAGCGGGTGCGGGAACACAGCCTTCACCAGCTACCTGCTTAATGGAAAGAGTAGAGCGTTGCTGCTACTCGCCGAACAGAAAGAGGGATGTAATTACACCCACGTTACGGCAGAGGGAGCGGGAGCGAGATCACTGCCTTCACCTAGCTGGATTAGTAAATAAGGCAGTTTACCAAGAGCGGGGGCGAAAACACTGCCTTCACTGGCTGAGCTAGAGGCGAGTGCCAGATGCAGCGTAACCGGGAGCGGGTGCGGGAACACAGCCTTCACCAGCTACCTGCTTAACGGAACCAGGCAGTTTAGCGTCTACCAGGAGCGGGGGCGAGAACACTGCCTTCACTGGTTGAGTTAGAGACGAATGCCAGATGCAGCGTAACCGGGAGCGGGTGCGGGAACACAGCCTTCACCAGCTACCTGCTTAACAGAAAAACAAGGCAGTTTGGCGTCTACCAGGAGCGGGGGCAAGAACTGCCTTCACTGGTTGAGTTAGAGACGAATGCCAGATGCAGTGTAACCGGGAGCGGGTGCGGGAACACAGCCTTCACCAGCTACCTGCTTAACAGAAAAACAAGGCAGTTTGGCGTCTACCAGGAGCGGGGGCGAGAACTGCCTTCACTGGTTGAGTTAGAGACGAATGCCAGATGCAGTGTAACCGGGAGCGGGAACACAGCCTTCACCGGCTACCTGCTTAACGGAGAAACAAGGCAGTTCCGCGTCCACCAGGAGCGGGGGCGAGAACACTGCCTTCACTGGTCGAGTTAGAGACGAATGCCAGATGCAGCGTAACCGGGAGCGGGTGCGGGAACACAGCCTTCACCAGCTACCTGCTTAACAGAAAGAACAAGGCGGTTTGGCGTCTACCAGGAGCGGGGGCGAGAACTGCCTTCACTGGTTGAGTTAGAGACGAATGCCAGATGCAGTGTAACCGGGAGCGGGTGCGGGAACACAGCCTTCACCAGCTACCTGCTTAACGGAAAAACGAGGCCGTTTGGCGTCTACCAGGAGTGGGGGCGAGAACTGCCTTTACTGGTTAAGTTAGAGTCGAACGCCAGATGCAGTGTAACCGGGAGCGGGAACACAGCCTTCACCGGCTACCTGCTGAACGGGAAGAGTAGAGCGGTGCTACTACTCGCCGAACAGAAAAAGGGATGTAGCTACATCCGCATTACCGGTAGAGGGAGCGGGAGCGAGAGCACTGCCTTCACCTAGCTGGGTAAAATAAAGAAGCTAACAGTATACGCAAGACGTTAGCCGAGCGGCTGCTGCTAACGATCAAGCGAGATCAAGTCAAATAACACACATGTTTAAGACCAGATAACTAGCTTCTAAAGAATAGAATAGCACAGAGCCGTAGTTACAGCAGTAACCATGGCCAGGGCTCACACGGCATCTAACCGTAGTTACAGTAGTAACTATGGCCAGTACTTACACGGCTTAGCACCGTCGTTACAGTCGTAACTCTGGCCAGTACTTGCACGGCTTGGATACTTACACAGCATAGAGCCGTAGTTACAGTAGTAACTCTGGCCAGTACTTGCACGGCTTGGAACCGTAGTTACAGTAGTAACTATGGCCAGTACTTACATGGTTTAGAACTGTAGTTACAGTAGTAACTATGGCCATTACACGGCATAGAGCCGTAGTTACGGTATTGCCTATGGCCAGTACGTGCACGGCTTGGAACCGTAGTTACAGTAGTAACTATGGCCAGTACTTACGGCTTAACCCCGTAGTTACAGTATTAACTATGGCCAGTACTTACACAGCTTGGAACCGTAGTTACAGTATTAACTATGGCCAGTACTTACACAGCTTGGAACCGTAGTTACAATAGTAATTGTGGCCGGTGCCTAAAAGTGTCAGCCAACGGCTGCCCACTAGACAATATAATATTGGGAGGATGAAATCCTCCTTAATGGCCATACATGCAGAGCACACGCACACACAGTGAAGATTGTTCTCTGCATATCGTCCTAGTGCTAGGAGTCTAGTACTAGGAGCAGTAAATACCACGATATAGCGCTACTGCAACCATACCATGCGTTTACCGGGAGCAGCAGCGAGAGCACTGCCCTCACCGGCTGAGTTAAATAATGAAGCTTAACCGTACATGCAAGGTGTTAGCCAAGCGGCTGCTGCTAACAATCAAGCAACCAAGTCAGAATACAATGTTAAGACCAGATAATTAGCTTCTAAGAAAGAGAACAGCCCACATAGAACCGTGTCTGGTTACAGTAGTAACCGCACATGCCGAGCACACAGCACCCGCCGTGAAGATGTTCTCTGCAGATCATCCTAGTGCTAGGAGTCTAGTACTAGGAGCAGTAATACAACGAACTAGCGCTACTGCAATCAAACCCTATGCTACAGGGAGCGGGAGCACTGCCCTGAGTTAATAGTTAAGCTCAACAGCAAGGTGTTAGCCAAGCGGCTGCTGCTAACAAACAAGCGACCAAGTCAGAACACAAATGTTAAGACCAGATAATAGCTTCTAGAAAATAGAAAGTACTTACCTTACTTTCTGCATCTAAACGAAAAACGGGTTTAAAGTATGACACTCTTGGCTTTCCATACTAAATCGAATGAGGGACGCAGCCAAAGCTGGGACTCAAATGCTAATGATAGCTCGGGCACAACGCCACAACCAGAACTTTCAAAAGAGCATAAGGGCAACTTTATGGAGAGGAAGCGGAACACTGTCGTCACCAGAAAGTCTAAGCCACAAACAATAAGACGGTAATCAGGACAACTTGGCTGGGAGCGGGTGTGGAAACACAGCCATCACTAGCAACAAGCTGACACAAACCTGTCTGTCGCGGCTCTGCACAGCCGGCCACAGCTCCTGGAGGACGCGTCTAACGACCCGTAGCTCCGACTGTCAGTCGCGAAGCTTCACGCGGCCAGCTGTTTGCAGAGAAATCCCTCAGATCAAACGTTCAAACGTGAACGCTGTAGGCTACGAAAACGTAGCCACGGTACCCTCGCGCAGCGAGAAGATGAAAAGGAACAGATCCTCTGACAATACCGGCTGATATAGCCGGTGTCACGTGGGTCACAGGTGACTTTGTTGTTATTGGTACTCGAGCTGCGCATGCGCGCGATGGACATATCCAGTGCTAAAGCACCGCCTCTGGCGGTCAGTAGGGACGAAATAGAACGCTTCCAAGCAACGTAGGAAATGTTCCTCCAGCAGAGTAGAGAGCTGTGGCGCATCAGGTGATGCACGCACCTTGTGCTGCCCCAGGTATGGAGTCAGATTTGGGTCAATATTCTAGCGCGTAAAACAAGCTACTCACGAGCTGAAAATGTGCTTTTACACGCGCATAAAATGACCCTCGCGCGCAGATTAAACCCCCGCGAGCGGCTCTGCGCCCGCGAGTGGCTCTGCGCTCGCTCGCGAAACAGCCTTCTTGCTCGCTCGCGGGAGTGTCAGCCTCGCGTATCGAAAGCCTAAAGTGCCATTATTCGCCCGTTTAAAACGCGCGTTTTTCGTAAAAAACGCCCGTTTTACGCGCGTTCTCGACGCGTATAAAACGCGCGTTTTTTTAATATGATAATGCCCTCCTTCTGATTTCCATAGCCACTAAGTTTAAAGTGTCTTTAACCAATCAGTGAAGAGTAAAGCCAGACCAAAGCAATCTGTAGTTGAAAAGTTCTTGACATTTTTAGGCTTTGCTGTAAATTGTATATTATTCCAGATTCAGGGATGAAACTAATTTTCCTTTGAATATAATCAATAAATCAAACAATATAAAATATATATATAAAAAATACAATTGCCTTACCCTTTTCCTTAACCCTATGGAGTATAAGGATATTTTCTCGATATGTAGACGTCTCCTTAAATCACCTTTTAAATGTACTTATAACATGGCACCCCATATGTTACTTATCAAAATATTCAGGACACTCTCTGGTCTTGCTAGAGATGCAAGTCACTCACCTTAGAGCACTGTCTTATGAAATACTTAGCTGAAAAACAGAAATCCGATTTTTGGAAAACCTGAAAACCATAGGTGAAAACACATTTACTCATCTCATCTATTTTTTGGGGCGTTTTAGATTTGGTTTACAAAAGTAGTGAAATAATATGAATTACACTATAGGCCTATATAGATTAAATGAAATGTTATTCATGTGTAAAATAGTTCCATCCCTCTGCTTTCACCACAGAAAAGTTACATCAGGACTGATTCATCACTTCATATTCCACACCAAGGTTCATGTGATGTGTACAAATACAAATTGAGCATTAGAACTTTTTTTTTTTTCAAACAAACAATTTATGTTAACATAAGAAACTGTAAAATCTCAATATTTACAATATCAGAACTTTTTCAACCAACTATTCATTATAAATGTAAAGACAGGGGGAGCAGTGTCATGGTCTTTGTCTGTCTTCCAGGACAGGGGGTCTGGCTGCTGTGATGGTGCATGGGCTGCTGGTGGCTGTGTCGGAGGGAGGTAGGTAGGTGTGATTGTCCCAGGTTGATGCTGGTGGCCATGTGGGAGGTACGTCTGCTAGGCGAGACTTCTTTGCTGGCTGGGTTGATCGTGATGGCTGTGGTGGAGGCCTTTGTACCGAGG
This sequence comes from Pseudochaenichthys georgianus, assembly GCF_902827115.2. NCBI lineage: Eukaryota > Metazoa > Chordata > Actinopteri > Perciformes > Channichthyidae > Pseudochaenichthys > Pseudochaenichthys georgianus. Next base: position 22,580,959 of record NC_047521.1, on the reverse strand, counting down.
TGTATCTTAATCTTGTGGCAGATGGAGGCCACTGTAGTGATGATGGTCCTCTGGTCCTTGGTGGTGAAGGCCCTTGAGCCACGGTAGATCTTGACTTGGGGGCAGGGACAGATGGAGGTTCTTGCTGCTAGGCCCAGAAAGCTGTGAAATCTGAAAAAAATATATAGGACAATAATTACTACTAAGTTTGTTAAAATAAAGTTCAAGTGGAATGTTTCTCAAGCATAACTCAAAATAAAATTCTCTCTCGAGGAGGAGGAGGAGGAGGAGGAGGAGGAGGAGGAGGAGGAGGAGGAGGAGGAGGAGGAGGAGGAGGAGGAGGAGGAGAAGAAGAAAACAACTTACTCTCGCACAAACTGTGCAACTACCTATAGTATTCTTGTAGAGAATTGAAAACAAATGCCTTAGTCCAGCTCATGGACTAAGACTAAGGAGGAGGAGGAGGAGGAGGAGGAGGAGGAGCAGCGTGTGAGAGATAGAAAGAGACGTTGGCCCAATCCCAAACCACTCCCTCGACCCTACCCCTCCGTGACGGAGTGAACTCCGCCTGTAGCCACACTCGCAGCTCAACGAGGCTCCCTCCTGTCAGATGGAGGGAGTAAATACAGCAGCAAGCTTTGGGACGGCCTCCCCTCTCCGGCACAAACAGGAAGTGCCGTAACTGTATGTAACAACGGTTTCAAATCAGCATCTCTTTGACAAAAAGTTTAAATGAATAACTCAAATAAAACTCCAAACATCTTTCATTGTGTTTCAAAGCTCTTTTAGTTTTAAACCTGATGTTTATAAGCTTCTTAGTTTTTGCAACGGTCTGTAAATATACACAACTTTATAATAAAATGCACACATTTACCATTGTCTAGACTAAACACAGGTTTGATCTTAAGTTAAAAACATATGAGGTTATCATGAGGTTGTTAACATCGCAGTTTATCAGTGGATGTTTGCTGGAACTACTTGTAAACAGCTTGTTTCCTGAGGACACACAGCGTGACTCCGGTCAGTTAGAGACCGGTCTCAAGTCAGCACCGCTGCAGACTCGCTCTTTGAGGGCTTGAGAGCCCACTCCCCCTCCACACTCGTTGGTTTGGAACAGCCCTCAATATGGCGGACCCTCCGCGTGAACGTGCAAACGGAGGGGTAGGGGGCGGTTTGGGAATGGGCCGTTGTTAGTATTTGGTGCTAGCTCGGAGCTAACGGAGATTAGAAGTAGGGATGCCAGCGATTATTCGAATATTCGTTACAGTCTCCATAATCGAATATTATTTTTAAAAATCGATTTGATTTATATATATATATATTTTTTTTTTTTTCTGGCTTAGTTTCAACCAAAAAAAAAAATATATATATATATATGCTAATAATAGTAATAGTATTAATAATTGTAAATGGCCATTGGTCACACCACCAGTTTGTTTTACTGTAAACTTGGAGGAAGCCTGCGTGCAGAGCAGCCTGCTGCCTGCCCTCTCCCTCACACGTGCGACTAAAGATGAACAAAGCGGCAGCCGGCAGGTAAAAAGAGTTCCTCCTCGTGGAACTACTTCGAACTTACAAGTCCAAAGGAAGTTAAATGCAAGCTCTGCGAAAAGACGTTGGTCTATCACAGCTCAACCTCAACAATGCGTTCGCATTTGAGTGCGAAGCACGCCAAAGAGGTTACAGAGAAAGACGCAGCACAGCCGGCCATTACCAACTTCACTTCAAGGCCACGTCGTTGTGATGACATGCTTGTTTGTACTGTTAAACATGTTACAGTAAAGAAAACAACGGAATTCCTTTTGTCTGAGTTTTTTTTTTTCTTCTCCCGCGCGGGGGGGGGGGGGGGGGGGGGGGGGTCGAATAATCGATTATTATTCGCCAGGGCTGCCGAATAATCGATTTTGATCATGGTCAGTTTCTGGCAACCCGAATTAGAAGCCGTTTCAACAATAAGGAGAGGGAGAGCTCTCTCCTGTGGGACTGAGAGAGATAACGTCAGCTCAGGGAGATTTGGTCATCATTTCCATCTATGTAATATTAGTTGTATATAAAATTAGTTAATAAATCATTCCACTGTGTGCAATAGGTCAGTACAAAATAAAAAACACAATTTGAAAGGGGAGTGATTAGTAAAATATGCATAAATAAAAAGAAAGAATGCAGACTAGGTAAGATAAAGATAGGAGAGAGGAGTTGATCAAATATGTGTTATTGCTTGTGAGCATATTCTAATGGATTTTGATGATTGAAATATATATACTAGTACCCCCCCTAGAGGATGTGAGGTCATCACAAATAAAACAGGTTCACATGGATAGGATACTAGATAAGTGTGCACACTGATTATATACACTACACATTTTTCTTGGATTTGTTAACACTATAGTCCCTAATATATTTGTAGAAAGGCAGGAAATGGAATTAAATTGAGAAAATGTTTCATTGCCCCCTGTTCTGTGTCCCCCCCCCCACTTATCAAACCAAAGTTACACCTTTACACCCACACAATGCAAGTACACTATTACTGTAATATTTACCTATCTTCAAATGGATCCTTGTTGCTGTATTCTTCTTCTTCAGGAGAGTCGAAGCCTCCAGGTTCTGATGCTCCATCTCCACTGCTGCTAGTGTTACAAGTCCGCTGTGCAGAGCTGGTAATCAGATAATAAGCCTGTTGATCAGGAGAAAAGAATGAAGCAGAGGGAAAGTTGCTGCCGTCTGTGTGGTCGTTCTAGCCAGAATGTATTAAACAAATTAATAAATTCACTTACAAATTATATCTGTTTTCTCTATTTATCTAATCATTCTTTGTGTAACCGGTCTGGATTGACGCCACATGTATCTCTGCGTTGTGTCGAATGAAAACGACTTCCTTCGTGCCAACCAGGTTTATTATCTGTGCAAACAGAATATAATGACAGCAGGAAATGGCTTCACCAGCTTTCTACCTCAATACTTCGCCTCAGTGAGGCCTGACGCTAACTGAGAATGTAAACATACATTTAGCATATCAAAATAACCGTATGACATATTTGTCTCTAATCAAAAATGGACATAAATCCACATGCCATATTATGACTTTCATGAAGGATTAAAGCCTTTTTCATTTACAGTATATAATACAGCGATTACAGATAACACACCCTCCGGTTGACTGTAGTCACTTTAACATGGCTATGTTGTACAGGCACACCATTAGCATAGCATTAGCGCTTTAGCATTTAAATAATATGAACAATTATGACCTCAGACCAGCATTTCACATATTTATACAAACAGAATAAACTTTAAATGTAAGCCAGACTAGTGCACGGGAGTCATACACATGGTAACATGTTTCATTATTCAGGGGGCAACAGCCTGTGCTAAAGAAGCTAGCGGACGCCATTAGCCACACGCTAGTGGCGTAGCTCACAGAATGACATTAAACTACACATAAAACAGTTTCAAACACACTTCTTAGATCGAAATATAACATAATCGGTGTCCACACTACTAACCTGTTGAACAGGAGAAATTAATGAAGCAGAGGTAACGTTGCTGCCATGTGTCTGGTCGTTCCATGGATGTATAATCCTTCTTCTTCTTCTTCTTCTTCTTCTTCTTCTTCTTCTTCTTCTCTCGGTTTTTTGGCGGATTGCAAACAACTTTAAGGTGCATACCGCCCCCTACTGTACAAGAGCGTGTATCAACATATCATCCTATCAGCACTTGTGGAATTATACCACTGTGTTTACGTTGTTTTAAATTCTTCCAATCAATCCTTTTTCACTCAAATACTTAAGAATGGCCTTCCTGGTAGCTCTTACCCCCTCACCTTCTGTTCCCAGTATCCCCATCAGGCTCCACTCCCTTCCTGCCTCTCTGACCCTGTCTCTTAGTTTTTCCCTCTCTGTTTTGTACATGTTGCAGTGTAATATGATATGTTCCACATTTTTTTTAAATCCACAGTTCCTATGACATAGAGTAACATTCAATGCTGTGTGATCCAGTCTGAGTCTAGCTATCATGATTTCCTAGATTAAGTTCTATGAGTAATTCTTCTCTGACAGTTGTTGTTGACTGTATACTTTTTTAAATGGATAATGAATCTGTGCATATCACCACCCTATCTGGTCTGACCTCTTCAACCCACTGTAATCCTATTATTACAGCCAGCATTTCTGTTGCACACTGAGTGATAATTGATCTGACGTTCTTCTTGAAATCAATATTTTAAAGTCTGGGATATATATACCAACTCCAACACACTCTTGTTCTTAGAACCATCTGTGTATATTTTGAGGTAATTGTGATAATTATTGACTTAATTGCACCTATACACAACCGTATCGCTTTATATTGTAATCTATAAATATTTAGTAATGACGTTTTTGCTGCTGCTGCATATATTATACACCCGTAATCCAGAGTTGTCCTCATAATTGCCCTATAGATGTCAATTAGTGCCTGTTTGTCTGCCCCCCAGTCTCATCCAGCCACTGCTCTTAATAAGTTCAAAACTTTTTGGGATTTTGTTTCCAAATGTTTAATATGGGTTTTCCATGGTACATTTACTATCTAACCATAGCCCCAGATATTGAAATGCATTGACCTCATTCATCGGCTTTCCATATACTGTAAGCTTCTCAGTCTCCATCTTGCGTTTATTTGTAAATGTCATGAAGCAAGATGTGCTTGCTGACAGTTTGAAACCCCAGTTGTATGACCACTTCTGGAACATTTATTCCCCTTATCCATATGTCCCCGTCATCTACAACGCAGGTTTGATGCATCCGTCCAACTTAGTCAATATGTCATTTATCATAATGTTAAATAATATCACGCTGATTGAACTCCCTTGGGGAATACCATTTTCTATATTGAAGTCTTTCGAAACCTCTGCCCCTACTTGAACTCTGAATTTCCTGTCTGAGCCATGATCCTGTTACTGTCACTGTTACTGTCACCTGTCACTTAATTTGATGAGTAACCCATCCCTCCACATAGAGTCATAAGCCTTTTCAATGTCAAAATATACTATTGCCATAACCTCTTTCATTTTCAGTGTCTTCACACTGTATTCCCACCTCATTGATCACTCTAACCAAAGCATTGTGGATCTTCCTTTGCGAAAACCAGTCTGGAAATTACTCAGCAACCCTCTTTGTTCTAAGACATGGCTATATGTCATCTTCTCCATCCATTTACACAAGTATGATGTTAATGCTATGTCTGTAGTTACTGAATACCTTGTTTTGTTCTTTAATAGCTCTGCTACATTCCTCATTCCACCACGGCACCACTTTCTTCCTACCCTCTGTTGTTCTTTTTGGTATAGTTTTATTTGCTGCTTCTTTAATGTGCATTGTGATTTGATTTGATTTGAGCACTCCTCTATACTTCCTTCTAATGCTAACAATTGTGCTGACTCCTTACAGAAAATTCTACATTTCTCCCAGTCTGCTTTACCAAAGCACCACCTGGAAAATATACTCACTTCCTATTTGTGTTGATGATAGAGAAAACTGGGTAATGATCTAACATAGCAACAGAGTAATTATGTCGTTGAAAATCTTAGGTCCAGCATCCAACAGTGAATATAAATATAAAATCTAAGTGTTAATGATTGTCAGTAGAGATGGGATGGCAGAAGGTGCTATATATATATAATTCCAAAACTGGTAAAGACCTTTCAAATGTAGCAATAATAGTCATATAAGAAAAGTATTGATCTAATAACAGAGATTTATTCTTGAATCAACTTTTTCATGTAATTTTATTTCATTTGAAATAAAATGAAACATTCACAGTTAATGTAATTAGATTATACATTATTAATGCCATATATTTTTGCATACATTCACTGTAAATATTTATTCAGTATGATAGCTGTCTAACAGAAGTTAAATCAATTTCTCACTTATTCTGACAATCTACTTAACCCAAAATAAAAGAACCCAATAAAAAGAGTTGTTAAATAATAGAGAAGTCACGTTGTAATAACAATAACTAACTAACTAATCTCTCTCGTTCAGATTAATATTGTCGGGTGTTCTTTTTCTGCTTTGCCAAAGGCCACTGTGTCAAGTGTCCCATTTGGGTTGCCGTATGTAGCAGACCATCTCGCACATAGGCAGTACAGATCGGGCAGTTCGGTAGTGACCATGGTAGTGACAGAGGTAATCGTCGTAACCAGCAGACTTCATCCGCCTCCAGTCTTTGACACTTGGAAAACAAGCACATGTGATACTGGTAAGGATAAACTAATGTATATATATTAATATAATACCGAAACGTTAACGCTTGTCTGAGTATATCTTCCGTTGACTCTGGCTGTGGGTCTTACCGGCTGTTGATAGCCCTTATAAGCTAACGCTAGCATGCTTTATTCAGACATTAGCTTTAGCCTTTAGCCCGCTTTGAGTTATGGGTGGCTAACGTTACTACAGTCCGGTAGCTCAGTTAAGAAAATGTAACGTTACTTATGGGAAACGTTAGCCTACGTGTGTCTGGCCGTGACTCTGACTGAGTAGGCCGTAAAAGCTTGCGCTAATGTTTAGCATGCGCTAACGTTTAGCTTGTGCTAATGTTTAGCATGCGCTAACGTTTAGCATTCTTTATTCAGACCACGCATTATCCAGTGAAGAACACTCAGCAGAGCATATATTTCTCAACACAACATTAACTGTAACGTTAAATGTTCTTAACTGAGCTAGTGGACTGTAAAAACACTACCCACCCATGACTACAGGCTAAAGTCAATGTCTGAATAAAGCATGCTAGCGTTAGCGGTCTACCAGCATGAGTCATGGCCAGATTCAAAGGTAAATATACTCAGACAAACATTAAGTATATTAACTTTACCTTTTCTTAACTGAGGCTTGGTGGCCTGTAAACAGTATGAACAGGCGGGCTGCGTGTTTTATATTGTAAATAAATAGATAAGACTATAAATTTGTATGTATTACCAGAGTAGAAATTCTGGTGTTAAACGTCAATTTAAGGACAGAGTAAGTGTGTTTCTTTCATATTGACGAGCGACTTATATTTTAATTTTCGAGTTCAATTGATAAAGATATTGTAAATGTAACTTGAGTTTACAACATTGTGTTATATATTTTTACATCACCAAAATGTTGACCACTGTCCTAAAATAAAGTATAGGCTTTGAGTAACGAATTTTAGTGGGCTGTCTTTCATTTTGACACACAGAACAATGTTAAATGGATATATCCGCCTTCTTTCATTTATCTTTCCATTCCCACAACAATATACATAAAGAAATGGCATATTTTGGACATAGTTCGAATGGTGATTAATCATGATTAATACATTTTTAAGCTGTGATTAATCTGATTTAAAAAAATGTAATCGTTTGACAGCCCTAATATATATATATATATATATATATATATATATATGAACTTTGTATGTAATACTTTGTAAAGTACAATGCAATTTGAAAAGAAAGAATGTATTGAGTGTACACCTGCATTTCATTAATTCCCTCTTCACATCTCTCTATTTCTCTTTCTCTTAGAGCGCCATGGCTGATATTGAACCACCTGTTCGATTGCTGATCATCTTGAACGACCACAACAGCGTCAGACTGGAGCTTCGAAATGGGATTCCCAACTCAATGGAAGAGCTCATTGAGGAGGTCAAGAATTCATGTGGATTGGACACTGATTTTGGGAACACATTTGTTAATCTTACATCTACACATGCGATTAAAGATGTAACATTGATCAAAGTTGTCGAATTAGACTCCGATTCTCCAACTGTGGTCTTGTACCCAGTTGAGATACCATTTAAATAGTACCCCTACAAGTGGACTGTACAGTGAAGACTCCTCTGAATCTGTGAATACCGATGACACAGTACTACTTAGCGGCTCTTCCTCGGAATCATTAAGAACACAGCAGTGGCCTAAAGTGTTTCCTATCCCGGTCTTCTCCTATGACACAGAATGTCAATTACAGAGAGGAAATGTAGAGTACACAAAGAACCAATCTAGACTGACACCAAGCTCAAATCATCTGCAGAGCTTGCTGTGAACTCGTTGAAGACCAAGTCTCAAGAAGAGTCCTACCCTGCGAAGAATTTAAAGAGAGCCAGGCGAGCTGAGGCCAACCATTTTGCATCCTTGTCGATTGGTGAGACTCCAGAAAGCATGGAGCAAGAGACAATTTCCCTTTTGGCAGAACAACAGAAAAGAAACAACCGGCAATCAATAAAAGAAAAGATGGCGAAGGCGTTTGGATACCGAAGACAAGAAATAGTGCATCAGAGGCCAAGCATTGAAGGCCTCTTGGAGCGGTGGCCTGCACTTTTTCACATGGAAGAGGTAATTATTTTGATGAACACCTTGATTGTAAGCCTGTAGTGGAGAAGAAATGAGGGCCCAACTAACTAACAACTATAGACAGCCAAGGCAAATATGTTGACGTTTATTTTTGAATATATATCACAATATAAGCTTTACATCTATTACTCTTAGTGTCTTTATTTGGTGGTGGTTTTCAATATGTGGATTAATTCATTTAAATGTTACATTCATACAAGCTGACTTGGAGTACTTTTAATCAAACCGTTGGCTCTTTATAAAAAATATGTGTATTATAAATTCTCAGTATTTTTTGTTTTCTATGCTGCTTATATTTTCTAGGTAAATGCTGAGTTCATGCGCATAACAACATTTCCATTGGAGACAAAGTTCTTGGCGCAGTTGGACAAACACTCCACCAAACTGCCGCAGGTCATCAGGAGCAGGGGAGGAGTTGTGAAACAGAAGACCACCGGGATCTTGCAGGTTTTGGATGAGGTATCTATGAATGAGTTTTTTATCTGTGGGATCAGTGGCTGAATCGTCCTTTTTCTTGCATTTGATTTATTATATATATATATATCTGTTCTTACTCAGACTGTGGACATCGCCATCAGAAGAGCATGCATCCTCAAATCTCTAATGGTCTACCTGGGTGAACCTGTTGACCATCTCATCAAAGAATTCCAGGTAAGACCTCTCACTCACAAGAAGTTTGTTCATAAAAGAAAACATATTTGTACTGCATGCAAATAACTGCTTGGTTAGAAAGATAGTCATTTGTGATGACCTCTTGAGCCGACTGAACTGAGAACTTTCCTTTTCATCTATCCACTCTAATCTTGTATTTGTAAAAGGTAGCTGCAATCTTGGGGAAACATTTGCGCCTCAGGCCTGTTGAACTACACTCTGTGGTCCTCATCCATTCCCCTTTTTTTTGCATGATATGCAGGACGCTGAGGCAGGCAACAATGGAAACCTTTGTCACTGGGAAAGAGGATCAGTTTCATCGACCCAAAGACGTCAAGGTTCTCATCGAAGAATCAGAGGTCCTCAGCGCCTTGCCCTGGGTTGCGACAGCTTTTGCCATGCTCTTCGGGCTCATATACGCACTGAAATGCCTGCGAGCTAGTGCAGGCAGTCAACTCGAGCACTTACGCTGCATTCATACATAAAGCCCCCTTGCCACTCTACAACCAACCAAACAGAGTCTCCTTAATATGCTGCTCTATTTAACCTGCCAGATCTCTCTCCATGCATTGCTTGCTGCTGCTACTATAGCTGCAGCTACTTCCACGTCACTGCTGCTTGCTGCCCCACCACCACCCCAGCTTCCACCTGTAGGCTCGGGGGTTAGTTATTTGATCATCACTCATCGTGCTATGTATATCTGTGGAGTGATGATGCCCGAGCCTAATCGCCAAACGCAACTATATGCTGCTTCTAATAAACATGTTAAAGAAACACGTGAGTTGTCTGACTGAACTTAAGATATCAGAAATAACTGCAATCCACTTTTGAAGTTGTGCAAAAAGTATTGATGGAGCTTGAGGGGAAAAAGATGAGCCCAAAAGTGAATAAACTGAGAACCCAGCTGTTCATCCCAGAGTAGACACTTTGTTGCACTCACTCACAGTTTCCATTGTTACATGGTACGGTTTCTAAAACCAAGGTTTTATAATAATTATGCATTGTAAAACATTTGCGAAAAAGTGTTGTGTTCAGAAGTTGCACTTACAGTATGACCGATCTTCACTGTAGAAGTTATGCATGTCTAATCATTTTCAGAGATGACATGTCTCACAGGCATTCATTTATAATGAATAGTTGGTTGAAAAAGTTCTGATATTGTAAATATTGAGATTTTACAGTTTCTTATAATAACATAAATTGTTGGTTGAAAAAAAAGAAAGTTCTAATGCTCAATTTGTATTTGTACACATCACATGAACCTTGGTATGGAATATGAAGTGATGAATCAGTCCTGATGTAACTTTTCTGTGGTGAAAGCAGAGGGATGGAACTATTTTACACATGAATAACATTTCATTTAATCTATATAGGCCTATAGTGTAATTCATATTATTTCACTACTTTTGTAAACCAAATCTAGAACGCCCCAAAAAATAGATGAGATGAGTAAATGTGTTTTCACCTATGGTTTTCCAAAAATCGGATTTCTCATTTTCAGCTAAGTATCTCATAAGACAGTGCTCTAAGGTGAGTGACTTGCATCTCTAGCAAGACCAGAGAGTGTCCTGAATATTTTGATAAGTAACATATGGGGTGCCATGTTAAGTACATTTAAAAAGTGATTTAAGGAGACGTCTACATATCGAGAAAATATCCTTATACTCCATAGGGTTAAGGAAAAGGGTAAGGCAATTGTATTTTTTATATATATATATTTTATATTGTTTGATTTATTGATTATATTCAAAGGAAAATTAGTTTCATCCCTGAATCTGGAATAATATACAATTTACAGCAAAGCCTAAAAATGTCAAGAACTTTTCAACTACAGATTGCTTTGGTCTGGCTTTACTCTTCACTGATTGGTTAAAGACACTTTAAACTTAGTGGCTATGGAAATCAGAAGGAGGGGCTCATTATCATATTAAAAAAACGCGCGTTTTATACGCGTCAAAAACGCGCGTTTTTTTGGTTAAAAAACGCGCGTTTTATACGCGTCAAAAATGCGCGCGTTTTATACGCGTCGAGAACGCGCGTAAAACGCGCGTTTTACGCGCGAAAAACGGGCGTTTTTTACGAAAAACGCGCGTTTTAAACGGGCGAATAGTGGCACTTTAGGCTTTCGATAAAAAACGGGCGTTTTTTACGAAAAACGCGCGTTTTAAACGGGCGAATAGTGGCACTTTAGGCTTTCGATACTCGCGGAGTCTGTCTACGCGCGCGTGAAAAGTTTCTGGCACTTTGGGGCGGAGCCACTGGACTTTGATTGACAGCTGCAAGGAAACCCGGGGTTGCCAGGTTTGATAAATGCCTGAACTACCAAGAGCCGAGGAGAGACGGCAGCAAAATCAGTTGGACGAGATTGAATGGTAAAGTGGTCCATATGTGTATATATAAGTGTTGCATTTAAGTGATATATTGGTTGTAAAAAATTATTTGCTTGATACAAAAGGACATTCTTTATAACCAATTGCTTTATTATCACGCATTTGTAATATTTGTATGCTAGAACTTTTTGTATTCTTTTTGAAAAATAAAAAATAAATAGCTCACTTGTCATTCATTTTAATCCTTAATTATCCATCCAACACTGAAAAGGTGGTCCTTGTGAAGAGTCTCATCACTATATTCCCTCAGCTGAAAGTCATTTACAACAATAGTTTGCTGAAGATTAAGTTTGTTTTAACCAAGGTATAAGGTTTTTTTAGGTGTGATTTTATGAATGATCTATTCTGTCAACATTTGATGAATTAGAAAAATATTAATGTTTTTAAATGTTAACAATTATTTTCTTAATGACATATTGTGCTAATGAAATCCTTGTAAATAAATGTCCAATGAATTTATTCTTGCATTCAATTTTTTTGAATAAAAACCATATCCACCACCTGGTACTTCCAGTAATCGTCATTGACACACAATGTGCAGATATAACACAATCAAATGTTAATTCTGGTTAAAGAAATATAACACAAAATGTGCAGAAATAACAAATGAGTGTGTTCATCTTGGTTACACATTTATGACACACAATGTGTAAAATGTGCACATTGTGTGTTAGGGGCATGTAACACATTTTGTGTGTAAAAATGATTTACACATAAATAAACACAACACGTGTTGTCCCTGAGCACACTCTGTAGGTGTGTTGAAATTCAACACATGTTGTGTCATATTTGACACATCCCTTCTAAGAGTGTACAGCAGACAGTAGCTAGCAATTTTCGACAGATACAGCCCACTCAAAAATATATTGTTTTATATAAAATAAATTGTTATATATATATATATATATATATATATATATTAGCTGTACACTTTACGAATATAATAGTTTTTTATGGACAATTTTACCATTCAATCTCGTCCAACTGATTTTGCTGCCGTCACTCCTCGGCTCTTGGTAGTGCAGGCATTTATCAAACCTGGCAACTTCGGGTTTTCTTGCAGCTGTCAATCAAAATCCAGTGGCTCCGCTCCAAAATCCCAGAAACTTTTCACGCGCGCGTAGACAGACTCCGCGAGGCTGACACTCCGCGAGCAAGAAGGCTGTCTCTCTCACGAGCGAGCGCAGAGCCACTCGCGGGCGCAGAGCCGCTCGCGGGGGTTTAATCTGCGCGCGAGGGTCATTTTATGCGCGTGTAAAAGCACATTTTCCGCTCGTGAGTAGCTTGTTTTACGCGCTAGAATATTGACCCAAATCTAACTCCATACCCAGCCTTACCAGCAATGCAGAAGACGGTCGCAAACGACGGGTGCTTTTAGACCATTTTGTTTCTTCCTCTCAGCTGCACGGCTGCAGCCACCCAGACACGGGGGGGATGTTTACACACACACCCCCGGCTGCTGCTGGAGCCGTGCTCACAGAGGCAATGGAGACTGCGGTCAAGCCAGCCTCCACTTGGGAAAACACAGTCAAGCCAGCCCGCACGTGATATTGGGGTGCGCGAATATTAGAAGCATTACGGTAAAAATCCCAGCGCTTATTCGGTCAATAACAAAAGCACCTATAAAGACAAACCAAACATATTAAATTAAGAAATATGTACTATATAATGTGATCAATAATTATTTAAAACAAACTACGTATAACTACCACGAGTAAATGTAAAATGTAAGGAGTTTCAAAATAAAAGTCCTTTGAAATCCATCCATCCATCCATCTTCTCCCGCTTATCCGTGGTCGGGTCGCGGGGGTAGCAGTTCCAGCAGAGAGCCCCAAACTTTCTTTTCCCTGGCGACATCAACCAGCTCTGACTGGGGGATCCCAAGGCGCTCCCAGGCCAGCGAAGAGATATAATCCCTCCACCTGGTCCTAGGTCTACCCCTTGGTCTCTTCCCAGCTGGACGTGCCTGGAACACCTCCCTAGGGAGGCGCCCAGGTGGCATCCTAACTAGGTGCCCGAACCACCTCAACTGGCTTCTTTCGACGCGAAGGAGGAGCGGCTCAACTCCGAGTCCCTCCCTGATGACCGAACTTCTCACCTTATCTCTAAGGGAGACACCAGCCACCCGGCGGAGGAAACCCATCTCGGCCGCTTGTATCCGCGATCTCGTTCTTTCGGTCATGACCCATCCTTCATGACCATAGGTGAGGGTAGGAACGAAAATGGCCCGGTAGACAGAGAGCTTTGCCTTCCGGCTCAAGCCCGGCCACCAGACGCTCGCCGACGAGTCCTCCTTCTGGGCCTGGCTCCAGAAGGGGACCCCGGGCTTCCTCCGGGCCGGGTATCCTCACTTCTTGTTTTTCCTTTCATGAGGTCTTTTGAACCAATCTTAGTCTGGCCCCTTGCCTGAGACCAATTTGCCATGGGAGACCCTACCAGGAACACAAGGTTCCAGACAACACAGCCCCCAGGTTCATCAGGGCACACAAACCTCTCTACCACGGTAAGGTGCTGGTTCTTCAGAGAGGAAACCAATCTCATATTGAAATCTCATATATGAGCTATCAGCCCTGTGTTTAGATAAGAATAAAACGAAATCTCTCCCTGATGCAAGACTCATCTCACTTCAGGGTGATAGAAGGACACCCCATCTACTCACCCAGAAAAAATCAGGACATTCTGATGTGGAGTTTCAAAATAAAAGACCTTTGAAATCCCATATATGAGCTATCAGCCCTGTGTTTAGATAAGAATAAAACGAAATCTCTCCCTGATCCAAGACTCATCTCACTGCAGGGTGATAGAAGGACAGCCCATCTACTCACCCAGAAAAGATCAGGACATTCTGATGTGGAGTTTCAAAATAAAAGACCTTTGAAATCCCATATATGAGCTATCAGCCCTGTGTTTAGATAAGAATAAAACGAAATCTCTCCCTGATGCAAGACTCATGTCACTGCAGGGTGATAGAAGGACAGCCCATCTACTCACCCAGAAACAATCAGGACATTCTGATGTGGAGTTTCAAAATAAAAGACCTTTGAAATCCCATATATGAGCTATCAGCCCTGTGTTTAGATAAGAATAAAACGAAATATCTCCCTGATCCAAGACTCATCTCACTGCAGGGTGGTAGAAGGACACCCCATCTACTCACCCAGAAAAAATCAGGACATTCTGATGTGGAGTTTCAAAATAAAAGACCTTTGAAATCCCATATATGAGCTATCAGCCCTGTGTTTAGATAAGAATAAAACGAAATATCTCCCTGATCCAAGACTCATCTCACTGCAGGGTGGTAGAAGGACACCCCATCTACTCACCCAGAAAAAATCAGGACATTCTGATGTGGAGTTTCAAAATAAAAGACCTTTGAAATCCCATATATGAGCTATCAGCCCTGTGTTTAGATAAGAATAAAACGAAATCTCTCCCTGATGCAAGACTCATCTCACTGCAGGGTGATAGAAGGACAGCCCATCTACTCACCCAGAAACAATCAGGACATTCTGATGTGGAGTTTCAAAATAAAAGACCTTTGAAATCCCATATATGAGCTATCAGCCCTGTGTTTAGATAAGAATAAAACGAGATCTCTCCCTGATGCAAGACTCATCTCACTGCAGGGTGATAGAAGGACAGCCCATCTACTCACCCAGAAAAAAGCAGGACATTCCTCTATGTACAGAGCATAGCCCATAAAATATGTGGTCAAACAATATAGTATTATGAATGAAGTATGAATGAAGTGTGAATGAATATGTGGTGCTAAAGTTTGCATTTGGTAAGTGTTTAAGTAGTTTTGAGTGCAGTTCTTCACAGGAGAAATTAGGTGTTTTGCACTTTAGGTGTGTGGTTTTGTGAATTGTGTTTAGTGTTCTGAGAAAGTGAGCAATTTAAAAAAAGATGTGTGTTAGCAATCGAGAAAAATGTAACATAAATTGTACACCTTGAAAACCATCCATTACAAAATAATAATATTCAAAACTAATAAATCAGAATATACACTTTAGCAAATACCACAAGTAAACTATAAGGACTATAATAGTGCATTTCTGTCTAAAATTTGATTTCACTTTTACCTCGCCTGCTCCTTTTTGTTTTTTGTTTTTTTGTCCTCAATATCTGCCTCCCTTGTTTTAACACTGTGTTTGGGTCCTACCTTACCATTTTATTTTGAAACTATATATCAAAATGTCCTGATTTTTTCTGGGTGAGTAGATGGGGTGTCCTTCTATCACCCTGCAGTGAGATGAGTCTTGGATCAGGGAGAGATTTCGTTTTATTCTTATCTAAACACAGGGCTGATAGCTCATATATGGGATTTCAAAGGTCTTTTATTTTGAAACTCCACATCAGAATGTCCTGATTTTTTTCTGGGTGAGTAGATGGGCTGTCCTTCTATCACCCTGCAGTGAGATGAGTCTTGCATCAGGGAGAGATTTCGTTTTATTCTTATCTAAACACAGGGCTGATAGCTCATATATGAGATTTCAATATGAGATTTCAAAGGACTTTTATTTTGAAACTCCTTACATTTTACATTTACTCGTGGTAGTTATACGTAGTTTGTTTTAAATAATTATTGATCACATTATATAGTACATATTTCTTAATTTAATATGTTTGGTTTGTTTTTATAGGTGCTTTTGTTATTGACCGAGTAAGTGCTGGGATTTTACCGTAATGCTTCTAATATTCGCGCACCCCAATATCACGTGCGGGCTGGCTTGACTGTGTTTTCCCAAGTGGAGGCTGGCTTGACCGCAGTCAATGGAGGGAAATATCTCTGGCTGCTTATTTTTAACTGCTGTGTTTGGCCGCTGAAACCCCCAGAATTTGGCCATTTGTTCAATACAAATCTTTACATTGCTTTTTAAACAGAAGTTCCACTTTACTGATGTATTTCTTTAAGGTTACTCTGAACATAAGCTGTGCATGCTTGTATGGTAATTTGGTCCCAAGCAGCCTGCACAGAGACAATCAGCCAAATGTTCATTAACCAAAAATGAAACACAACCGGTCAGTTTCACAGGTAATTTTAGGATACCGTCAATCACAGATTCTGGCAAGGCAATGTCCAAATGTGGATTTGAAATTACACTTACCAGTCTCTGAAGATATATTCGTATCCTGCCGACAACGCCAATTTGTGGAGGAAACTTCTGTGTAGCAATGCAGTGGGAGTCACCGACTCATGAAGGAGACACAGGACGAGCAGGAGTTCTGATGTCAAACACTGATATGTAATACAAGCATCGGCCGGAGAAATTCACATCACAAGTCACACAGTCAAAAGTTCTGACTGCTCAGGTGGGTTGCCATGTCAATTCTGAATCTCTTCCCATCTTGGCAGACCTTTAATTAGCTTCACTCAGAGTCAACCCCCATATTGGGGAAAGCATCTGTGAACACCTGGGGGGCACTGAATCACTTTATCTGACTCTATGGCTCCTATGACCGAGAGTTGACCGGTCATAAAACTGGTAAGGTCAGCCACAGCTGACCGTTCCCATTCCTTAAGACAGATAACAGACTTCGGCTTGGTCGTAAAACGTCAACAGGCCGAAAGGTCAAATATCTTAGGAGTAAGGAGAATTATTCTTTGACACTTAGGAGTAAAGACAACATTAATCCCTCACACTATGTTTTTTTGTCTGCTGATAACATCTATCCCAAAAATATTTGTGCGGTATGTACAGTACAGCTGGCTGGTGATTATAGCTTATGTTGAGTTTTTTTAAGGGGCAGAAATATGTATGACAGCTCCAAAGTTTAGTTAAACAGTCGTTGAAAGGCAAACATGTAAGCAGATCCCTCAGATTGTAATGTTTTCTTTATTTACTTTTCAGGCTTTCTAAGCATGTACACATTTACCTTTTTGAAAACACAAGTTATCCTTAAAGGGCTTCACTCCGGAAACAATGGGTGGTTACAGTTTGTACTTGAAAGCTCAGAGAAGCTGGCAATTTATTAAAAACGAATAAACAGGATAATGCAATCCTTCCACCCAAATCCAGCCTTACATAATGCTGTTGCCCTCTTGCCCCATTATCAGTTTGTCAAAGGTGAAGCTCATCAAGACCGAGGTAAGGGAAGATGTTCTTATTGACCTGTGACCTGCCGCTCTCTCTGACTGTGTAGACTTCAGTGTGTGTTTAAGTGTATCTGTAAAAGTCAGTGAACTAGCGGGCCTTCTAGAATACCCTGGAACCGAGGGAAACTCTGGAAGAACACGCCCATTGGCTACAAATCAATATATGATTGGTTGATCAAACTGTCAGTCCAAACGTACGCCCTCATTCAGTGCAACAGCCAGGGCATTCGATCAAGGATGTAGAATACCTTGGTTGAAGGATATTCTACCCAGAGACCCAGAACAAGATCTGATTGGTTGCAAAACCACTGAAATGCGTAATGCATGGTCCGAGAAGGACAAACAAATCAACGTAACACTTTAATATTACAGATCAACAACACAGATACCATTCTCATTTATTCATTTTATATACATTTTATTTATATAATTAAATCGATTTGTTTGTTTTATCTGAGTGTTTTATCTGAGTGTTCTGAATACCTTGAAGGCCCTTACGGTTCGCCACTGGAATTGAATGACCAGATGTTTACAGATGTACAATTAATGATTGTTTTTTTATATTTCCAATGACCAGCCATGTGTTAAATAGTGGTGATTAATATATTTTAGATCAGATTACACTTTCGCACTAAAGAAAATAAATATTCTCATATTATAAAGTATTGAATAATAAGGTATTTCTACTATTATCACAGATAATGTTAATATCCTTAATTGTCCAGCAATCAGGCTTAACAACACTACTCTTTAATGGATTATCCATGCACAGACAGACCTACAATGATGTTTCAAGTACTGGATTAATTCATTTCCCAAAACAAATATTTATAATAAATCATAACAAATTATGTAGCATTTGATCCTCAAATTAGAGAAGTATAATTTAAAGAAATGTATATTCTATATTCAACATTAGATAAACACAGAAGAACCCTTTCCAAGTACCATAAGTAGATGTTCAGGTAAGTATGGCTAATAAGAATAATTGATAGTTAATTTGGTACAGATCAGTTGTAGCATTTACAATTGTATGAATTAAAGTTTTAGGAATATTTAATCCTTCCTTTACAGGTTTTTACAAAAGTCTTAGAATATTTGCCTAACTTTTCCCTTTCAGATTTTGAAGTGACATAATTGATAGCTTAAGTAATGTAATTATGTTATCATTCCATAGTCTTTTAATTTAATATGTAATGAAGCTAACGTAAATATAATCCTAAATTGAAGACACTGCAATTTAGCAGATTACAGATTGATTAGATCACCAGTGTGAATTTGTATACCTTAGCTGGATCTCTTATGATCCTGATTTTAAATGCTTTTGACTAGTGATTGCCTTGAAGTAAATCTTTAAACTGCAAGCTGGTTTAGATTTTATAGTTTGATAAATAAGATTAACAAATGATTAAATGTTAAAACAATTTAGTTTAAAATAAATGTTTTTGTTATTATGTATCTGTGTTTAAATGTGTTCATTATTATGCTTTTGACAAAAGATGCTCCAAACACTGACGAGAGATGATTTTTCTATTGTGATTGGCTGTCTCAATCATTGTAATTGAATGTTTCAATCTCATTATGTTGTTATTAATGTGATTGTTATTGATGTAATTGATGTTGTGTAAATCCACACACAAATCTGAAGATTCCCATTGATTTAAGTATTGAACAAAATATTATTAGACTAAGGTTTTTAGGTTATCAAAATTGATAAAAAGAGAGAAACTGTTGGTGAAATATTTTCCAAGGCCCATAACTTTGAGGTGGGGGTAGAGTTCTTAAAAATTGATTATGGCATCTCAACCGTGTGGTCAAACCGTGGCCCGTGACTTGTCTTGTGACCTCTCCGCCCGAAGCTCCAAATAAACCGTCAGTGTTTGCCATCAAAGCTCCAGCTCTCCATCGTGTCTCTCTTTGAGTCCTGACTCCAATTGCTTCAGAGGTTTCCCCCACAGATTATATTTGTATTAAAAATGTTTCACATTCCTCTGACTTCCGCACGTCTGCACAATACTACCACTTGTCATGGTTATTTCTGAATTATTATTTTTAATTCATATTTGTCTTTTATAATACTTCTATACACATATTTACTCTATTATTGTTTTATTATCTTTTCTTTTTAATGACTGATTTTAAATGCCATTTTATTAATGTCTTTCATTAAGAAAATGTAAAGCACTTTGAATTGCCTTGTGTTGAAAGGTGCTATATAAATAAACATGCCTTGTCCATAATTGTTCTTTTCTTACAGTTGCCTTCCTCTGAATATCCCTGTGGGTGAAAACCTTAGATAAACAGTCATATTTTTTAATGGATTCAGATTATAACGACTTTTATGGTAAACCTGTGCAGAATCCACAGATAAAATGAGCTGCATTCCCCAGCCGTTAGCACTAAGGGTGTGATCCTTCACAGTCTCAGTGCAGTGGTTCACATGTTGACCGGTGTCTTTCCTTTATTCTTCCACCCTCTCTCAGATGGAGAATCAGGGGTCAGTGGGATATGTTGGAGAGGAGATCCAGCCGGTTCCCTCTGAGCCTGCAGCTCGAGCCAGGTGGAACACAAAGATAGAGTATATTCTGGCTCAGGTGGGGTCATGCGTTGGGTTCGGCAACATCTGGAGGTTTCCATATCTGTGCCATCAAAATGGAGGAGGTGTGTATTGTCATCGGTGTGAGATGACATGGGATTGAAAGAGCAAAGAGAGATTATTCCATGCATGTGAATTAAATACCAAAGTGTTTATAGACTCTTGAACTTTCTGGATATGATACTAATCACTGCTGCTCTGCGGCTGATGTTCTAACATCTGGATTATATTTTATTCCAGGGGAAATGTGGCTACTTTAGTAAAACATAAGGAACGGTCCGAAACATAGAATCAACACCGACTGTGTTTTAAGATTAAGACATGGAACAAGGCTCCCCTATGTTAACATTTATCTCAACCATTCAGATGAGCCTCATGTGTCCTATTTATCCTGATTTTAAAAAGAACATTGTGCTGCAGGTGTCAGTAATAAGAAGGTTTTGGGATTGAAATATCCCAGTCTACTACGAACATTTTCTTCTTGTTAACATCGTTTTTTGTTCAGAGTAACTAATTGTGCTGCTCCCCCCTTGTCCTCAGGGTCTTTCCTCCTCCTCTATGTGCTGCTCCTGCTGACTGTGGGGATCCCCCTGTTCTTCCTGGAGCTGGCCACCGGGCAGGCCATCCGACAGGGCAGCATCGGGGTGTGGAAGTTCATCTCCCCCCGGCTGGCAGGGATCGGATACTCCAGCTGTGTGGTGAGAAACTGACACTGTCCACCGCCTTCTGCTAAAGATATACTCTATTATTGTTTATCATGTTACATCTTTTCCAGGTGTATGTGCTAGAGTAGCCACTGTCTCAAAGCATAGTGCTATATCTAAAGGGTGAGGAAGTAGTTATATATTATTTACCCAAATATTAAAAAATGAAGTAACTTCAAGGAAGCAGGCTGTATCTGTCTTTGCATAATCATCAGGCAGCTCTATTACTCGGTTTGTCTAAAACTGTTTTTTCTTATTCACTTTTCTGAAACATGGTTAATGGTATTTGCACAATAGTTACTCCTTTTCAAATATTTGTTTTGTCCTCAGGTGTTTTCCACTAAGACATAAATAAAAGCACAACAATCAATATATACAAAATATATCGTGCAATGGTAAAAATATGTCCCGGAGTAGGGATTTTGCGATACCATTTGTACTGCTCTAGCTGTTCTAGTGCTATCTTTTGATTCTCGCTTCATTTCCCCGATCCAGCGCAGTGCTATATCTAAAGGGCAAGGAAGTTGGTGTATTTATCCAAATAAAAAAGGAGAAGTAGCTGCAAGGAAGCATGCTGTTGCTTTCTTTGAGTAATCATCAATGTGTGTATTACATCAATGTGTGTATTACACAACCATTAACATTGTTTTTTTCCCCACCTTTTTTACATTTGGTTAATGGCATTTGCACGATAGTTACTCCTTTTCAAATATTTGTTTTGTCCTCAGGTGTTTTCCAAATCATCGTATAATCTTCTCATAACCTGATGATCTTGTGCTCAGGTGTGTTTCTTCGTGTCTCTCTACTACAATGTGATCCTTGCATGGAGCCTGTTCTACCTCGGGAACTCCTTCCAGTACCCTCTGCCTTGGGAACACTGTCCAGTAGAGGGGAATGTGACCGGTAAACACACCGCATTACGGTTCAAAACTTATAACACATGAGGAGTTATTCAATTGTAAATGTATAGGCATGGTGTCACGTGACAGCTTAATGATTTATCTGTATTTCCCTTGTTTATACACCAGTACCAGAATGTAAAAAGAGCTCCCCCACATCGTACTTCTGGTACCGTAAAGCTCTGGATATCACTGAATCCATCGATGAGATGGGCTCTTTCAACCCGTACATCGTCAGCTCTCTGCTGGCCGCCTGGACCCTCGTGTGCCTGGGAATGTTCAAGGGCATCAAGACCTCTGTCAAGGTAACCCTGTTGTGACTCCTTAGTGTTAGAAGCTGTGATGTCAAACAGGTTTGTTTAACAGCTCCCAGGTGATTCAGTAGAGATGTGATTATCAGTGTTTAGTGAGTCCGTGTTGTTTTCTAGATACAGTATATACATTATAATTGACAGAAATATAAAAGTACTATCATGGCACTGTGATATGGTAGGTCATGTTTATCGTTAACAAATATGTGAATGTAATACTGTATCAAATGATTACCTGCATGTATGTAATGGTAAAGCTAATATCTGAGTGGACTTCCAATACGGCTCTGGTTAACATCACTAGAGAAAAGCAGCAATAGCAGCCAACATTCAGCATTCAACAGGGAATTTTATTATATACAGTTTATAAAAGCTCACGTAATGTAGCTTAGCCATTTTAAGGAAATTGTCTGCTGGAGCACAGTTTACCAAAAGGACTCACGAAGGGAATAAAATATGACGGATGGAAAGAATGGTTTGAAAAACAAGCAGAGTTTATTTCAGGCTACGGGTGTAAACACAAAAAAGGGTCTCCCATGAACCCTGGGCTGCTCCTCTATTTCCCGAGGTGGCTGGGTGAGTCACGGTCCTCCTTCCAGGACCCAGACTGCTGCAGGAGACCAGAACCAGGTTACCACATGCTTTTATTGAGTGACTGATTACCTGATTCTGATAAGCTGTCTGGTCTCCGGCCGAGCCACTATCACTCCAGCAGCCGGCGCCCTAACCACACCACGCTGCCACAAGGACATTTTTATAAAAAAGATGGGGAAATTGTTATTTTTCTGTGTGCCTTAAGAAAAAAACGAATGTTTACTGGTAGCTCGACGTATTCACTTGTTAATGTTTCTTACTCTCTTCCTAGGTGATGTATTTCTCCTCCATCTTCCCCTACGTGGTGCTGTTCTGCTTCCTGGTTCGAGGCCTCATGCTGGACGGGGCTTTAGAGGGAATCGTCTTCATGTTCTACCCAAAGGTATCTGCAGACAAAAGGCCTGGTTGATTATAGAAAAGAGAGGCTTATATACATATTTCTGTAGCACACCTACTGTTGTTTTATTCCTCTATAGCTGGAGATCTGGGCCGACATGCAGGTGTGGCGAAAGGCAGCCACTCAGGTGTTCATTACATTTGGTGTCGGCCTTGGGTCGAACATCGCTTACTCCTCCTATAATCCCAAGAACAACAATTGCCATCGTGATGCCTTCACTATCTCCATGATTAACCTCCTCACCTCTGTGCTGGCCACTCTGGTGGTGTTCGTTGTGCTCGGTTTCCACGCCAAAAACAAGGCCCTGGCATGTGTGGTCAGGTATGTCGGATGAGCAGAAAAATACTGAGTTACGCATTAAAAACGACCTAAAGACTTGTTGAACGAAGCAAACGTGCCTATCTAACGCTTCTCCCTGCTGAATCTACAGCGGGGGAAGGCCGCACGCACATATAAACACACTCCTATGCTAATATCTTGGCAATTTTTCTTTGTTTAAGGCTAATGTGGCCTAAAAATGTTAACATATTACCCAACCGTAGAACAGAATAATTGACTTTATGCAGGTGCCATAGTTTAAATATCTATGCATGTTGAATGAACTGTGTGTTTAAAGTTGTGTGTTTGTCTTTTCCTTCCCTTAGTAATATTAAGGAGTTATCGGAGCAGTTTCTCAGCGGTCCTGTGAATATAAACTTGATGCCAAGCTTCAACTATTCTGATCCCAGTGCTGTGGCTCTCGAGGCCTACAGGGCCTGGTTCAAACTGCATGGAAAACAGTTCCCAGGCAATCTAACAGACTGTGACCTGGAAAAAGAGATGCAGCAGGTAAATATGAATAGTCAAATTGTGGCTTTCTTTGTATTGTGTGGGTGGTACATTAAACGTGGTGCTCATGTTTGTGTTCAGGGTGTGGAAGGAACAGGCCTGGCTTTCATCGCCTTCACAGAGGCCATCTCTCTCCTGCCTGGCAGCCCCTTCTGGTCAGCGCTCTTCTTCCTCATGCTGCTCAACTTAGGGCTCGGCAGCATGTTTGGCATAATGGAGGGAATCCTCACCCCGCTCACTGACCGCTTCAAAACTCTGGCTCAGAACAAGATCAAGTTCAGAGGTAACAAAACACCTCATTGTGTCCTAAGAGAATCCCAATCAATGCAACTCCACTTTTCAAATAGTTATTGCTCAGCCTGGAGTCCAACTGGCATCTCAACAACTAAGAGTCATGATCGAATTGAATGGAGATTGGACAACCTTTTGCACTTTAGTACACAAAGATCCAAGATGTTTCCTATTAAGTGCTTTTGGACAATAAAATGTTACCTTATTTCCCTGAGAGTCACAGCCTGTAGATCAGTGTCTTGTCTTTGATCACTGACTAATCAGGATTTCAGAACCTAAAGCAGAGAGGGGGGGAAGTTAGTAAAGGTACCCTCTGAGGTGATTCAGGAATTAGCCGTGAATGTATCCATTCTGCTAGTTTGCAGATGACTTTTAAAACTAAGGGTTATTTTTGTTGTTGTTTTAGTTTTCAGCTGCATCATCGGCTTTGTAACCGGCCTCCTCTTCACCCAGCGCTGTGGAAACTACTTTGTGATGATGTTCGATGATTACTCTGCCAGTCTGCCACTCATCATTGTTGTGGTTTTTGAGACCTTCAGTGTGTCTTGGCTGTATGGAGCTGATAGGTGGGGTCTATTTTCAGACTTTTGGACATATTATTTTCCATGCAGATGTCAACAACTCAGTTTAGTTCTCTTAATCCCATTAATGTTGGTCACAAATGTGTGATATGTACCACTCTGGGTGTCTGAAGGTTCCTGGATGACATTGAGGGGATGCTGGGCTGGCGTCCTCATGTGATCTACAAGTACCTGTGGAAATACATCTGCCTGCTCGCTATGTTGGGGCTGCTGGGCGCCACCACCATCCAGATGTTCATCCAACGCCCCACCTATATGGCATGGAACCAAGAGAAGGTATGTTAACCCTCTGCTCCATAGCTTCTCTTTGGATAACTGGACACACTGTACATTTTACATTTATATATTAGACAAATTAAGACAAACAGCCCTTAAAAGGCAAATTGTCACTTACTAAATTCCCAACCTGAAGCATATAACTAATGGTTTATTTCTCTATGTATTTCTCTGAGTAGTGATAAGTTCCACTTGTTTCAGACCTTGCGTGATTTTGATTCTATTTTCTCTTCTTCAGGGATCTGAGGAGTACCTCGAGTACCCGGACTGGGCTCTGGCTGTCATGGCCTTGCTGATCATAATTGCTGTGATGCCCGTCCCGATTGCTTTGATTCACGCTGTCCTGATGGACTGGACAAGACAAAGAGCCAGAGATTCAGAGGCCGGTCGGTACAGCATTGCCGGTACACCAGCAACACTTGTGGAAGTCTGGTGACTGACATCATTGACATGTCAGACCTGGACCAAAATAAAAAGACTGCTGCTTCTGTTTCCTCAACATTAGACATGAAGTTACACAAATGAATTGCAGAGAGAAGTACAACGTTCAGTGGACCATTTTGAAGTACATTCGAATTTCATTTCATTTCAAACCTTTATTTATTCAGATTGGTCCCATTGAGATCATAGATCTCTTTTTCAAGGGAGACCTGCAGCATATAGATTCCACATGAAACATAAAACAATAAAGGACATTACACATTATATTTACAGGATACATAGTTATAGACATTTACAAGTGCCCATTGTATCAGCAAGCATTTCATTTACCCTAGCTTTAAAAACATGCAGAGGAATGAGATAAGCTCAAAGGTTCTTATTCCCACAATATTTTATTCAATAACATAAAATACAACCTTTTATATTCATCTATATCACAGCACAGAGGGACTGAATTCAAAAGTGAATGAATAAATAAGTATTTAAAAAAAAAAAAAGGTAAAAATAATTCAAACATGCTTCATCCATTTAACAAATTGTAATCTAGTATGCAGTGGAATATATTACATGCTAAAGAGTTTATACAAGCTTGGAAACTGCATTGTTACTGCATTTAGTGGCCCGATTGACCTTGAATTTGAAGTATCACAAAAAGTTATGATAATCTGTGACCAGAAGGGAATTGTTTCCTTTAATTTTTACATGAATAAAATGGCATCGCCACCATAAAGCAATATGTTATGCTCTGTGGGCCTCACTGTTATTCCATAAAGACACAGCCAGACTTCTGCTGCCATGTAAACATCTGTACATGAGGACAACATGTAGAGGTTAGGTGGAGATGTTCTTATTGACCTGTGACCTGCAGCTCTCTCTGACTGTATGCAGACCTTAGTGTGTGTTTAAGTGTATCTGTAAAAGTCTGGAAGCACTTCCAGAACACATGCAGGCAGACTGATGCATGATGTTTAAGGCTATCGAGACATGTGTTAATGCAGGTGACTGTTAGTGTTTTGACTGTTATACATAGTGAAGAGTTTTCACATTTCTTTGTTTGTCTTTTATATTTTTCGGTCTTGAGCATTTTGGGTGTCCTGGCAGTTCTGCAGAAGGTGAGAGTGGGACACACACCGCCCTTACTGTAGTCAGCACAGAGGATCAAATATCACACTGTAAAGATGACTAAACAATGTAGCTTTCTAGATAGTGAATAGACATTGGAGATTTAAAGGGTGAATTATAAGTAATTGTTAAAAGAGGAAGCCCTCTTAATTATGTATACTATAATAACGTATTTTGAGGGAAATGTGGCATCTATCTGAACCATCATCAGTAGATAAGTTGTTTGATTTGATATCTTTGTCTTAAGATCCCCTTGGGTAACTGTATTCTGTTATCTTTCATATTTAAATAGAAATAGAAAATCTACGTGTGTGCGTGTACATCTCGTACTACATTTCAGTTTTACATACACTGTAAAATGTTTGGCTGTAAAATTACAGTAAATGACTGGCTACTAGTTACATGGATTTCACAGTAATTGATGCAGCATCTGATATTTAAGAAGTGTGTTACATTTGAAAATGGCAGAAAGTCTTGTTGCAATTTCCAGATATTAAAAGAGGTCCTTTGAGTTCCTCTGGTAATTATCAAATAGTAGCAGTTAAGTGAATACTGTTCAAACAATACCTGTGTTTGTGTTTTATATTGATTTATCTGTTTCATCCTTTCATAAATGTGAGGACTAAAATGGCGGTAGACAAAGGACTGTTAAGGGTTTTATTACTCTGTGGGGGAGGTGGAGCAAGACCCCACTGTGGTCTCTGGAATGTGGGGGGGATGTGTGCATGTGTGGAGGCTGCAGACATAGGAGACAGTGAAATGTCAGAGGTGTTTGTTTGAGATGACCGGAAAAGATGACCAGTTAAACTCCACCCCTTCCTGTTTCTGTTGGGATGAAAGCCTATTCAGCCTTTTGCTCTCTCTCTCTTCTCGCGCCGCTCGGACTGGAAGGTCGTGGCGGCCTGTGGGCAGGGGCCAGGAGTGGGCCTACTCCTGACATTATACATATGATATGATATGGTTTTGTATGGTAATGTATTGATTGTATTGCATTGTTATATTACCATTAAAGTGGATTATTGTTTAACGGTTAATTGTATGCTCTGGACTCCTTCCTGTAATATAACCAGCTTGTTTAGGGACGCGCGGAGATTTGAAAAAGCGGACTAGTTGTCCACTCAAATCTCCATCAAATGGTGCCCCGACGTGTCTGAATAAACAGAGCTGTGGAAGGATTCAGGCGACCGGAATGTGTCGGGAACAAACACTTTTAGACACCTCAGACAAATAAGCAGGGCCCTGCCACTACAAATACGGTAACAAAACTGTAGGATTGTCTGTAGGCGTTTCACAGTGTTTTTGAAGTTTAAATGGAATATACAATGCATATTTACTATGTTAGGAAAGTTATATAAAACACGTGAACGTTGATCGCAAGGTAGACAGAGAGTCCTGCGTGACGAGATATGAAGCGGTTTGGCGTGGATCTCAGGTAGTTTATTCCTGAGTGGCGTGGAAACGGTGCAGTTCGTGGGTTGGGAGGTGAAATTCCTACACGACGAAGCCTGGAAATTCGATATTTCAGAGCGAGTCGCCGTTTAAAACTGAGGTTCAATAGCAGACTGAGGCCATAAGCTAAAGTGCCAGCGGTCTGCTATTTGTTCAATTCAGGGGAGAGAACGCAAACGTCACCGTAATTGTGACGGGACCGGCTCTCGTTTCCCTTGTCTGTAAACATTTATTTGAAAGGCTGACGTAAACATCACATTGTCAAGCTGGACAAACTGTACGGGGAATAAATCTGTGTGATTTTTGCCTAAAATACTTGTGTGAGCACAGACAATGCACTCAGAAGAGTGAAGCTCATTTGTGCTCTGCTGCTGCCATCTAGTGGCTGAAAGGGGGGGAAGCACGTTAACGACGACAATAGACAAGTGAACACATATTAATTAAGTCAGATAAATAAAAGCAAAGTCAATATGGGAACAGATTAAGAGATTGATTTTAAGTGGAATCAAACAGGGAGTGAAAGAAAAGGCTTGTATATTTAAATAAATAAGCTGTCTGTAGGTTGTCATTGTTGATTAGTAAAGACCTTGTTTTATGTTGGTAAATGTAATGGTACAAGAGCAAGCTATTCATCACAATTGTATTTTTAGGTTATGAATAAAACAAAAAGTAGTAGCCTAAGTGATAAGCAGAAGGGTTTTTGGACGCTTCTCAGTATATGACAGGGGTGCTTATGCCCGCTTCGGTTTTCAATGTGCGCCATCACGTTAAAACAGAGGATTGGTGGCATTTTCAGTTCATTGCTTGCTTCCACACGCCTTCCCCCTCCTTGTCTCTTTCACGACTATAGTTAATGCATTAGAACGATTGTTAACTTGCCGTGTTTCTAGAAATCGGACTCACTGTTCCGGAACGGCCTTTCAAAATAAAAGCCAAAGGCCGCTGTTCGCCAGAGATGCCTTCACAATAAAACAGCAATTAGCTTAACAATATATTTAACTTATATTACGTCCTTAAATATTGATTTTAATTCATTACAGATCTAACCTGCTTGTAACACAACTTAGATAAACAATTTCAAAAGAATAGTATAAGCAAGTGGTTAAAGGGGGTTTCCTGTCTGGCTCAATTGATTTAGAACTGAAGTAAGGAAGAATAGTGTTTTATGAGAACTGTCATTCCTCATGGTTTCTAAAGATAAAAAAGAGATTTTATGATGTGGTTTTACTACTTTTAATGGAGTAAAGAATCTGGGTAGACTACTGCCATTGATTTGTTTTAACATTCACATGTTTCAGCATTCCTGACCATATAGACACTCAGCCGTTTTATTTTGTAACCCGTTGGGAGAGAGATTTAAATTGAGTTTTTCTCAGTAGAATGGCTGTGATTGCAGCAGCATTGGATAGTTCTGCACCACCTTTTGGGTTCTCTGAATCAGTGTGTTGGTGAAGAGTTGCTCACTGCGAACAGAAGAAGTGTGCAAAGAATGCATCTCTGAGGAGATATTGACATTATGCTTGTGCCTCGTTGTCAAGGCAACAGTGGTGTGAAGAGGTACTGCGATTTTGGGGGACTTGTCGAGGCAGCAGAGGAGTCTACTTCTCTCTGATCAGTTCCACCCGTGAAGGGAAAGCCGCATCTCCCCCTCCCTATCAGCTGTCGTGTGGGCTATTCCTTTGGGGGGGGCGGGCAGGCGGGCTGATGATTCACCACCAGGAGACCACTTCTTAGCACTCAGCTGCCCCCTCATGGTTCCTTCACTGCCATGGGAAGAGATGTTCTGTTCCTTCACGATTTCAAATACTTTGGATCTCAGTTTCTGATGATATTGGAGAGGAATGACAATAGTTATGTTTCAAGTGCCTTGTGTAAGTTGCACTCTTTTAGGAGAGTGCAAAAGGGGGATTGCAGCATCTGATATTTAAGAAGTGTGTTACATTTGAAAATGGCAGAAAGTCTTGTTGCAATTTCCAGATATTAAAAGAGGTCCTTTGAGTTCCTCTGGTAATTATCAAATAGTAGCAGTTAAGTGAATACTGTTCAAACAATACCTGGGTTTGTGTTTTATATTGATTTATCTGTTTCATCCTTTCATAAATGTGAGGACTAAAATGGCGGTAGACAAAGGACTGTTAAGGGTTTTATTACTCTGTGGGGGAGGTGGAGCAAGACCCCACTGTGGTCTCTGGAATGTGGGGGGGATGTGTGCATGTGTGGAGGCTGCAGACATAGGAGACAGTGAAATGTCAGAGGTGTTTGTTTGAGATGACCGGAAAAGATGACCAGTTAAACTCCACCCCTTCCTGTTTCTGTTGGGATGAAAGCCTATTCAGCCTTTTGCTCTCTCTCTCTTCTCGCGCCGCTCGGACTGGAAGGTCGTGGCGGCCTGTGGGCAGGGGCCAGGAGTGGGCCTACTCCTGACATTATACATATGATATGATATGGTTTTGTATGGTAATGTATTGATTGTATTGCATTGTTATATTACCATTAAAGTGGATTATTGTTTAACGGTTAATTGTATGCTCTGGACTCCTTCCTGTAATATAACCAGCTTGTTTAGGGACGCGCGGAGATTTGAAAAAGCGGACTAGTTGTCCACTCAAATCTCCATCATTGACTGTAAATATTTCATAGTAATTGACTGTAAATATTTCACAGTAATTTACTGTATATATTTTACAGTTAATTAGAATAAAAGTACAACTAAATACTGTGACTTTACAGTTGCCATGCCCATGGAATTACTGTGATATAGCAGTACAGAGCTGTGGTATTATGGTACCTTGCTGTACAGAAATTACAGTAATTACCTGTATGTTCACACTATTACTGTAGAAGTAATGCAACACAGTAGTCAGTAATTTACTGTAAATATACACATCTAAATAATATGATAATATATTGTAAATTTGACTGGGATTTTACCATAACTACACAATTCAATCAGCTCAATCAACAAAGAAAATGCCCATTTTAACTTTGTATTACTCCATTGAAGTGCAAACTTTCACAGTGTCTTGGAAATGTTGTTACGGCCCCAACCTCTACTCCGCGGTAGTGGCTTGTGCTGAGACCCGCAACATGAAAGAATACACGCAATAACCGGTACTTGGTAACGAGCATTTATTGATAATCAGCCGTTTGCTCACACAAGCGAAACGGGAAACAAAAAGAGGTCTGGAGGACTGGCCAAAAGGAACAAACAGAAGGAGGGAACCCGAACCAGCCACACCACGGACCGTAGGACCCAGAGCTCCCCCTAACCAAAAATCAAATATAAACCCTATGGGAAACAAAATAAAGCCGCGAAAACTGGACTACCAGGTCCTCCAGGCTAAACATAAACACATCTGCAAAAATATGGCCTACAGCTCAGAATGGCAAAGAGGTATGCTAAGGACAGTGTCTCCGGCGTTAGGATAGGCGAGACATCCTTCTCCTCCAGCTTCTCTTTATATATACACATGGCTGAGTGGAATTTGGAACACCTGGTCAGAGGCGGAGCCAGGGGCAGACCAGGTGCACCTGGGCAGAGGCGGAGCCAGGGAGACAGAAAACAAGAGAGGCTTCTCAATACTCAAATTTCCCCTCCTCGACTCCCCTCCTCGACTCCCCTCCTCGAGACTTACCCCCTAAACGCACCAGGAGCGTCTGCGCCGCGTTACGGCCGCGGCGGTCGTAAGGATCGCGGCCACTCTAGTCAATGGGTGCTGTTCCACCACACGCGCCGCGTTACGGCTCAGACGCGTCCCAGAAGCGGCTCGGCGCAGCGCTTCTCTAAAATTAGGATGAATCCTATTTTTGCCGCGGCGCAGCCGTAAGGTAAGGTCAGGCAGGCAGCCCCCCCCTCGCAGGAAGTGGAAAGGTGAGCATCCGGGCCAGGCCCATCCCGCATATATACTAATTTAGCAGACCCCCCTCCTTCATCACAACACCTCTACTACGATACGCACAATGGACGACGAGGTGTTCATAATGGAAGTGGAGAAACACCATTTTATACGATGTAACCAATGCTTTTTACAAGGACAACATCAGAAAGGACAAGGCCTGGTTTTTAGTCGCTGCAGTTTGTGGAGTGGAAGGTAACAACTACATATTAATGTTTTAAAGTTAATTAATACTTGTAGGTACAGTACAGAGCCATTCAGTAGTTTCACATCTTGTGAAAGTCGTTAAAAAACTGTTCAGTAAACTTGCATTTCACAATAAAGTAAGATCTTATTTCCTATATCAAGATTATAATATTATTATATTATTATTATTTTGTATTTATATTTTTATAAATATTGATTTTTTAACTATACTTTATCTTGTGAATTTCGCCCAGGGATCAATACAGTTGTGTTTAACTCTTTATAATGATATTATATTTTTGTATTATAGTTTGTTTTTATTCATGTGTTATAACAACTACCCAAAATACTCTCAATAATGTTTAAATACAGTATGCTGTGGTGGAAAATCTTGCATTTATAGTCAGATCAATTGTGAGGACAGACAAGAATAATTTGGCAGTCATTTGTCAGACAAAACCATTTATTATAAATTGTATTACATACACAGTAGCGCATCCTAGGCTATAGCTGAATGCTAGGCTGACCAATGAGTCCCTGGAAGCCAAGTATCTGAAGGGTAAAAAAAAGCAAAGAAAAATATGTGAAATCATGTTATTAATCTCAATCTATTCTTTGTTTCAGTCGACATTTGCAAGGCACGATGGAAGTCACTTCGGGATGCTTTTGTTAAAAACAGGAAGAAATCTCTCCCAAGTGGATCTGCAGGCGGCACGCAAAAGGGCTGGAAGTATACAGACATAATGTCCTTCCTTTTGCCCTATGTACAGCAAAGGAGGTATGTATGCACATATTTTAATTTATATAATTTTGTAATTTGTGATGATGTATTGCAAAGGGTATGAAAGACTTTATTTTAAATTACATAAATATGTTCCTATTGCATAAATTAATCCCCAGAAAAAAGGTTTTAATTGTTTTCATGTTGTTTCTTTTCATATAGTTCAAAAAGCAGCTTGAGCAATCCTTCCCCTGTAGAAGACATGGAGAGAGCATCTACACCCCTGTCATTGGAAACAGAGGAACATGCCAGGACAGCATGTGGATCTCCAGCCCCACCACCTACAGCCCCACCACCTCTGGTACCCACAACCTCTGCAGAGAGGCAAAGGCCCCCTAGGTCCCGTAGCCCCAGGGATCCCATTTCCACACCAGCAGCGGCCCAGCGTTCCACACGGGACACAAGGAGGAGGCCACAGAGCACAGACCTTGGAGAGCAGCTGATATCTCTACTGCAGGAACCTCCAACTGCACCACACATGCCAGACTCAGAATTAGAGGAGTCATACTACTTTGCTCTCAGTCTTGTGCCCATGTTGCAAAGACTGGACAAAGACAGAAAACATCAGGCAAAAGTCTGTATTTTAAACACCTTCCACAACTTGGAAAGAGACAGCCAACACCAGCAACATTGGCAGCCCATTGATCATCCCCCCGCCACTCAACATTCCATTCACACCTCCAGGCCAGTAGCCTTTCGGCCAAGTGTACCCCAACCCCCACGCGCCCAATCAACACCTACAAGGCCATCAGACATGCTGTCCTCCAGCAGTAGCTCAGCTTGGCAGGAGTCTTTTTACGAACAATAGTTGAGCAATTGAGTTCATTGTTTTTTTTACTGTAAATAGTTACTTTTTTTGTGTTGATTGTTTATATTTGATGTTTCTGTTTAAAGTGTTGTTTGGGGTGAAATTGTTAAAAAATAAAACGTTTATTAAATGTGTGGTCAGTGATGTATTGTCTGTGAAATGGGCATTTGACCTAAGTGCAACAGCCAGTCTCTGCTTTGGTTCAATGGCAGCTCTGTAATTTGTGGATTGTCTGATCAGTTCAGGGCCCAGGAGGGACAGCAGTTCATCCATCTGCTCTGCACTCATCCGAAAATATTGGTGATGTCGTTGGCTATCCAGCCTCAGCTCAGCCACGAGGTGATGAAAATTACCTTGTTGTCTCCTTTGCTGGTTGAGGGGGTGCACCCAAAACCGGCTCCCCCTCCTCCCCCCATCCCCCCGTAGTCTTTCAAGTATGAGAATACATGCCAGCGTTCTCCTCCGGTTTACAGGCACTGTAAATTATATATATATAGAATAATTATGATGATGAATGCATATTTTTTTACCACTAAAATACAGCAACACATCTTTGATTCATGTCGTTTATAACTGGAATATTACAATTATTATTAACTGTGTCTGTAGTCTACAACACAACAACATAGGAAATAACAACAATAAACCCGATTTAAACAGACTCAAACATAAACTATTTAACTACGTAGCCTACTACTTGTAGAAGTACAAATGTCAAGGAAATATTCCAAAATCAACAACAACTGCGAGGCTAACATCAAAGACATTTATACCAGATACAAAGGGAAGTGGGAACAGGAAGCACTTGGGGGAGTAGTAGAAGAGAACAGAGCATTAACAGCAGGATAACATTGGGTCACTCTGGATTAAACTCATCACTGCATCTGATTGGAAAACATCCAAATGGCAATTGTGATGGTTGCCAACAACCAGAGACAATACATCATGTATTTGTTAGCTGCCCGGAATATACAAGGCAAAGACTCATTCTGAAAACTGCACTGGAACAACTCAACATCAAGGACATGGATTTCAAGTCAATATATGTAAAGTAAATCAAGAAATGAAGCGAACAAGCTGATCTTCAAATTCCTCAAAAGCACTAGTTTGAGGATAAGGATTTAATATGAACATTTAATAACTCAACAGTAGGTGGCGATATATGCTCCAAGTGGAAGCGATTCGCCATTAAAGAGAAGAAGAAGAAGAAGAAGAAGAACTGCAGGCTGCACACACGACGCTCCGCTTCCGCAACGTTTTGAAACGCGCCTGGTGTGTCAGGTCGCAGGAGGAGGTCGCAGCGCGGCGCAGCCGCAACGTAACGCGGCGCAGACGCTCCTGGTGCGTTTAGGGGGTTAGACCCGCCCACAGGAGATGCGAGCGGAGGACCGAGGAGGGGAACCGAGGAGAGAGGAGGGGAAGCAGCAGACGTTTAAAGAAATGAGAACTCCTCTCCTCTGAGCGGTCATATTAAAGCGACGTCCGTTCATTATTACGTGTTATTACATGGCTTAGTTGAATACTCGATTCTGATTGGTCAATTCAGAACACGTGACACGTTGTTAATACCGAACAGACAGACCGCTGTCAAGGACTTATTGACCGTTGTTAAGGACGCTCACATCTTCAGAAAGAAGTCCGGTCGATTTAACTGTATACAGTTGGGCCGAAAAGCAAACTGCATGCAGTTTGCTTTTCGAACTGGGACAAGAAAAACAGCGGAGAAGTAACGGGGCACAAACCCTCCTTTTTACGCAGCGGTCCAGACATAGACATCAAACGGCGACACATATTCACTTGCCAGTTACTTTGTCATTAGGGCAGGGATATCTAGATACTTTCCAAGGTTTGACATCATGAATTGTGCTACTTTTAAAGCAAGGAGCGATGTTTTCAAATCTGTAATCAAAAAGCTCCTCAAAAACGCAAGCAGGTCCTACCGTTGGCTTTTCAAACTGACAAGAGACGCTCTCACTGTTTTTCAAATGTAACAGTTTGAAAAGCAAGCAAACTGTCTGATTGTCTTTAGTTTTCCGCTGGCGTGTGATAGCAACATGGAGGATTTTAACATTCATTTTAATATATTTGGAGAGCACAGTAATTTGGAGTAATGGTTAGTGGCTGATGAGTCCCCAGTGAAGAAAAGAAAAAGACAAGAGGGACAAGAAAACAGCGGAGAAGTAACGGGCAGAAACCCTCCTTTTTACGCAGCGGTCCAGACATAGACATCAAATGGCAAAACATACAGTGTGCAGTTACTTTGGCATTAGGGCAGGGATATCGAGATACTTTCCAAGGTTTGACATAATGAATTGTGCTACTTTTAAAGCAAGCAGCGATGTTTTCAAATCTGTAATCAGAAAGCTCCTCAAAAACGCTATCGAAGCAGTTCCTGCCGTTGCTACGTTAGTTCAAACAGTAACATCGGACTATTTTTCTTCGCGGATGCATGTCAATTTAAATCAATACATAAAACTATTTTTTAAATCAATAAAATCATTTTCTAAATCCATAAAAGCATTTCAATTAATATTGGGAGTCATAACGTTACTTTGTTGAGAATGTGGCCATGTAATAAGCGGGATAATGTGCAGCGACTTGGTCATTATGGGGAAAAGAACACCGACAGGCTGATCAGGAGCCCGACGCGAAGCGGAGGGATCTGGATCAGCCTGTCGGTGTTCTTTTCCCCATAATGACCGCGTCGCAGCACATTATCCCTTACGCAACAGCTGCATCAGCTGTCGAGTGTTTTGTCATATTTTATAATCTCTGTTAGATCAGCTGAACATTGTTCCCCCACAAATTTACTTTGAATTCATTGAGAGTGCGGTATAATGAGACAATAACAGGCTACAGATGCGGACACACACACACAAATATATTTATATAAATATATACAATTTAAAGTATGAGAGCACTCTCATAATAACGTAACACAATCAGAGACTGGATATATCCCCCCCCCCCCCTCCCTCTGGTCGCTGAAATGGGGAATTGAAATTACGGGCCAAAAGTTGTATTTGCAAGTATTAAAAGTCAGGACATCAAACCAACTGAGACCCGTCTGTCCGCGGCATCTGCGCACTGTACAACACACACCTACACACTGTACAACACACACACCTACACACTGTACAACACGCACCTACACACTGTACAACACACACCTACATACTGTACCACGCACACCTACAGCTGCTAAAGCATAATCAGGCTACAGCCGTTGTGTATTTTATTATGTGAAGCACTAAATGGTTTTAGAAAAATATGGACTCTTTGTAGATATCTACTAAACTAAAGCAAATAAAGAGAGTAGGTCTGTTATACTGAGTGATATATATTCTACACACTGCTCTGCTTTCTGCACAGACCTCACAGCTGTTCTCTCTGTAAACATCGCGTTGCGATGCAGAGCTGTCATTGGCTGAGATAAGTCCGGCCGTGCGTCACGCCTCCACCGTTCCCGGAAATGCATCCGCGGAGGAGCCGTGGAGGAACCATCAGTGTATCCTCGGTTATAGCTCCTCCAGAGAGCCTCCTCGATGCTCGATCCTCGGTCCTCGGTGTGCATTTAGAGAAATGAGACGTCCTTCAAAATGGCGCGCTGAAATTCATTTCCGGGTCACTACCGGAGGACCGAGGAGTCGAGGAGTCGAGGAGGGGACATTTGAGTATTGAGAAGCCTCTAAGGAGGGGAGCACTTAAGACATGTCTACACAGACATCCACTCAAAGTCAACAATTTTTCTGAAGAATGTGCTGACATGGGGGTTTAAATTGCCATGCCTCTTTTTGGCTTTCGAGTCCGTCTCAGGATTAATGCAAAATGCACCTGAAAACACTAAGCCAAGACAACAATTTCAATTTTACATAGCCTAATTTATTTTAAGGCAGATGCAGCTGTGCCCCTTTCAATTTAAGTAAAACCTGCACCAAAGAAATAAATTAGTATTTAAAGCCAAGCAAGAGCGATAAAAGCAAGAAAATCACTTAATTTGTTGTGTTATCACAGAGGATGGTCTGAATACAGTATTTTACTATGAAATAATACAGTAACATGTTATGAAATCCTGGTAATCATTTATCCTGTACATTCACAGTAATTAACTGTGCCTGTATTGATTTCACAGTGAAATTCTAAATTACAGTGTGATATTGTGAACATTACAGGTAAAGACTGTAAAGTGGTAAAACAGTAATTTATTGTAAAATATTACAGCTAAATATTGTGAAATCATGGTAATATTTTACAGTGTAGTAGTTGTTTAAACGTACTCCCCCAGTATCTGTGGCTTTTTTTTAATTGAAGCAGTACATGAATGTGTCAGCAGGGAGCTCTGTTGCACTCATGTTTCTCTGCTCAACATGTCAGGTTGTGTGACCTCTGCAAAAACATTTAAGCTCTCACTTGTTGGCCTTTTTCATACAAGGTGTCTTTTTTTGCCCCTTTATTGTGTTTTTTAAGACCTAAACAAAAACTGCTTTCACCGAGAATGAGTAAGAAACCACAGTCACTTAAACATTGTGCCAGAGCGCTGAAGGAGAGCCTCTGAATTCCCTTTGTCAGGCTGCTTTACTTGTGTAAGCTATTTTCTACATGTGTGTGCTTGTTAGGAAGAGTACGCACAGGTGTCCCTTGGAAATACTGTCAGGTGTCCGGGGAGTTCAGTTGTCGTGGATGCAGTCTCTCTTCAGTCAGCCAGAAAGGACCAACACCCGGCAGAGAAACACGACATCCTCGCTTCCACATCAGGTAAGTAAATAACACAAGATTTATTTGTAATAATAAAACTTGCCTTTGCATTACAGTGAATGTGTTTGTGTGTGGGATAGGTTTTATCTGCGTTTCAGTGGCCTTTTTCAGTGCAACACCTGACTGATAAACAACTGCAATATTGGGTACAGATTTTGGTGACGCCCATGTCTTTAAAGTGTTATAAACACACTTATTGTTTGCTCCAAGTTGTGAAAAAAGTTCATACTTAACCTAAGAACAACACACAAATTGTTGTTGTGAAATGAATGTATTTGCTTAAATCTTAACAGAGATTGAGTAAAACTGAATGCTCAGCATAAACAGTTTGCTGATGTAATGTTTCCTCATGTCTTAAGACTCAAACATATATGTATAAAGCGTTGTTGACATGGGCGTAAGAGAAGGTGTTTTCCAATCTTGCTGATTGATTTACATGGCTACGTCGGAAAGAGCAGCCAAGAGAAAGCATGTATATTTGTATTTGTTTATATTTTTTTTGCAGGTGTATCAATTTGAATTTGCAGACGTACGGTCTAACCCCCCCCATGGCGGGCCTGGCAGCTCTGTGTCTGCTGCTGGTGTTTCCACTGAGCCACTCCCAGAGCTCCCAGAACACCCTGCAGTCGCAGCAGGAGGTCGACTCTCATCAGGGAGCGCCTCCTCCTCCTCCTCAGCGATACATAATGAACCTGCTCAGGAAAGAGGAAGCTACTCATTTAAACGCAAAGCAGACATGTAAGTGGAAAAATAAATAATGTTGTTAAGTAGAACTGGATCTATGGAGTCCCTGAGAAGCAAGGGGTGATCAATTTTAATTAATGTTCCAGTTTTAAGTCTTATTTAAATGTGTTCTCCTCTGTATTTGACTT
The DNA here is from genome assembly GCF_902827115.2 of Pseudochaenichthys georgianus. Classification (NCBI taxonomy): domain Eukaryota; kingdom Metazoa; phylum Chordata; class Actinopteri; order Perciformes; family Channichthyidae; genus Pseudochaenichthys; species Pseudochaenichthys georgianus. The sequence continues at coordinate 22,541,705 of NC_047521.1, read as the reverse complement.
AAAACAGGTGGAGATGTTTATGCAAGGATAGTTTCCTTAAAGGTGGGGTAGTTAAGTTTGAGAAACCGGCTCGAGATCGCTAGAATTTGAAAATACACAACCGGAGAAAATCTGCCACTTCCTTATAGAGCCCCTCCTCCAACACACACGAACGCGCACATGACCAATGAGGGCACGCGATAAGTTTGTGCCCCGATGGAAGGCTGACAGGCAGGTAGGCCATCCAATCCGTTTAGCCGGGCCGGCTAAACGGATTGGATGGCCTACCTGTACTTGGATGGCCTACCTGTACTACCAGTACTACGGCTTCCACAGATGACATTTTTTTATGGATTTTTTGTCAAAGCACTTTAAGATATTCATTGCTATCGGGATGTTCAGAGCATTCCATGGAATATAACAAAAAGTGTATCTCGAGCCGGTTTCTAAAACTTACCTACCCCACCTTTAAGTCTCTTAAACTAACCAGAAAAATAATATCTGAAACTGTTGGAAAAGTTAACCAGGATCATTTTATAATTTCCTTTATTTTTTATAACTAAAATCTGGTGGGAAAAACAGTTTTGAGAGGTTTATTGTCAGAAAATGTTTGTAGCAATACAAAAGAGACACAAGAGGATACACCACTATCCCATGTTCTAAAGATGATGGAAAGTAAGTGTGCTATCTTCCAGATGAGCTTACATTTCTCCATGATTACAGCAACACTTTTCTTTTTACCATGCAAACATATTTCTCACCTGCTTTACAGATTATAATGTTATCACCTTTTCCCCACATCTTCTTAAACACAGACTTAGAGAATGGATCACAATTAAAAATGGCTCAATAGCAAAGATGTGCAACAGGATTCATGTGTGAAGACCTTGACTCTGATGGTCTTTGTGCCTCCACAGATGTCCAGGTAGAACAAGACAATGCCAAAGTGGGTCTGTTCGTCGCTGCAGCCGTAGGAACCTTCGCTCTGATGGCTGCTGTGTACTGTATCTACAACAAGTTCTACTCCAAACACCAGTACCTGCACACCCAGCTCAACAATGACTCAGGTAGATTAATACATTTTGTATATTAAATTATAATTGCATTAGCGCCTCTTTCAGTCTCACACTTGAGGCAACGGCAGCACTATGGCATCACATTGGAGGGACTGTCAGAAATCTGTAAGGTTGTAAAAATACACACGTCTAATCTGCCTTCAAAGAAACACTACAACAGAGAAAGCTGAAACAAAAGTGACGGCAAGGAGTATAGAAACTTCTATCACGGGGTAATAAAAGGAAGCTAAAATACAGACAGTGTCTCCGTCAGCAGACAGAGAGAGACTTCCATCCAGAGAGAAAACTGGACTTCTGATCTTTTTACTCTCCTGTCTCTTGGGAGTCATTTGATGAAAAGCATCCGGCCTTGTTATTAAACACGAGCAGGCTGTGTCGTATTTATTTAAATAACTTCTTATTACTGAAATTCCTGCTTAATGCTTTTTATAGTAAAGGAATAAATTATCTTGCATAATGAAGCTTTAATATTAGAAATACAACAGCAAATGTGTTTACACGGTAGATATAAATACAGTTACATAATTGATCATAATGTTTTTATAAAGCTGTTTATGGTTATATAACCTGTGATTTATTTATATACTAAAAACACATTAAAGGGGCCCAATTATGCTTTTGGGGTTTTCACTTTCCTGTAGTGTGTTGTATAGGCCAACATCCCTGTGTTCCCTCCGGAGGGAGTTTCTCTCCCACACTTGTTAGATATCATATGTAACACTTACAATTCTATTGGTTAGCGCTCCAACATATTGTACATTGCTGGTCATCTCTAAGCGGTTGACCAATCACAACAGAGCCGGCCAGCTAACCAATCAGAGCAGACTGGGCTCTGGTTTCAGACAGAGGGTGAAAAGAGGTGCTGCAGCACAGGCAGTATGAGGAAAATAAAAAGCTTTTTGAACATTAAAGCATGGAGACATGTCACAGTAGAGACACTACATACTGATATGAACCTGAAAAGATGTGCTCTGTAAACTTCAAGTGACTATCCTCATGTATCTGTCTGCAGATTTCAGCACAGACCCCATGGACACTCTCCCCGTGTGTTTCCACGCCTACGCCGGCTCCAGTGCGGTAGACGTGCAGAGAGCTGGTTACGGCTCGCTCTCAGACACTCCATCCATCATCTCTGTGCCACCCAGCCTGTCCCCCCCTCCCTCTGCCATGTCCTTTCCTCCCCTCTTCCTCCCCTCTCACTCTCTGAGAACTATATCAGTCAAGGACCTGGAAAAGAGCTGTGCCTAATGTAAACAATTAGAAACTAAGCTAGTGAGACTTTTTCTAATAAGAAAAGAGAAGTAGTAACTAAACACATCAGATCAATTTGCAGTTTGCATGCTAATGGCTTTGCACATGCATCCCTAGACAAGAAGTTACCTAAGTTACCTGTAAACTGTAGTCACCTCCTGACCGGCTGCCCTTTCACTCATAACCACCCTCAAATCTGCTCGTACATTTACACAGCTACAATAAACTCCATTATTCTTGCGACCTATCTGACACCACCCATCCTTTGTCGTACCGGAACAAATAAACTGTCCAGAGAGGAAATAAATGTTGTTTTATTTCTACATTTTATGGTGAATAATTAAAGTTCTAGTGACATATAGTATCAGATTAAGATAATGTGTTGCTATAGCATAAACAGTGACTCCATACTATTTAGGTGTCCCAAAGTGTCTTAAGTAAAACGGCCTTTTGACTGTTTCTTTTATTGACATTAATTCAAAACCATAACAACACAAAACAAAGTCAACACCATGTGACTTAATCTGTAAAATAAAAACACACTTGTGCTCACAATTTCCATGCAATGAATTAAAAAAAAAAGTCATGCACACAGTCACATTTTGTAAACATGGTGAAATATGTACAATCTCAATGCACTCTTGATAGGTAACTGTAATTTAAATTGTGGTATTAAGGCAAGGCAAGGGCAAGGCAATTTATTTGTATAGCACAATTCATACAGTAATGCAATTCAAAGTGCTTTACAGGATCAAACAGAGAAAACACAATCCATTGAGAAGAAATACAAAACACACAAAATAATTAATTAAGAGAAAGAAAACCATGTGTAACCAACAAGTCCTCCAACTCATACGACCAAATGGGTCGATTGTTTAAGCACCAGATTACGACCCATAGCCACGTTTTAAAGTGTAGCACCTCTAGTGGTCGTGTAAGAAACAACATGCTCCCGTTTATTTACAAATAACCCTCTCTGGAAAATCCTAAATTGTAGGATAGTTTGGCCATTAAAACGCTTTATGATTAGATTTCTAGCGAGAAGTATATATTGTACTTTTAGAATCCACGTCCAGTCGATATGTAGGATCTATAGTTTGATAGATATTACGAAGATGATTTGAGATTTCGTCAGGAGAACGTGTATATGCGGCAAGCTTCCATGTAAAGTTACGGGTTGAAAACAGTATTTCCGGTCTCGCCGTTTTCATAATAAAACCAATGATCAAATGATTTAACAGTGATATCTGCACTACTCATCCACTAAAAAAACATCAGTTTATCCTAGTTAATTATACGACATTAATTGGTTTAAATTGTGTACAATGCTTTTGTGTTTTTCCCATAGGTTTTTCTCTTTCGATTCTGAGAGACACATTTCTTTTTTCAGAGGTTTTGATAGGCTAAAATCACGCCGCAATGCACGTCGGGATTTGGTGTTTATGTGATATGAAATCGGAAAAATAATAATAATAATACTTTATTCCGAGTGTTCTTGCTTTTCTCTTTGAAGGTCATCACATAACGGCATTGTAATACACGGTTCGGCTGCATTAAATATTACATATCTGCCCTAGATATGTATTTATAGAGCCCTGATCAGAAGACCTTTTGACAAACTGGAAGAGATGCCGCCAAAACTGAATACATGACGTGAACCATAAATATATCAACAATTAAACAACATCTTCCATTTCTTTTCACACAATACGTCTCCTTGCAGTATCAACACTAATTCGGCTGACTTTTATATTTGATCCAATTAGTAGATAGTCTGTATTTACACCATAACGGTGCACAGCTTTTTAAAGATATTACTGATTTTCTGAACTACCTTTCCAACTCCTCATGCAGTTGACTGTTACAGGTCTATACAGGTTCATGGTACAATGCATAAGCTTCACATCGAGAGACTGAAACTGTATTTTCCTTTACCGTTCTGTTTTAAACTCACAATAAAGTGAATAATCATATTATGTACGATATTATTATGTTTTATTAACTAGACCACTGGTCTAAACGGAAACCTCCTAGTGGTTAAAGCACGTTATTGAATGTAGTTGTTGAATAAGTTATATTTATTTAGTTATTGATGAAAACATTTAAATATTAAGAGTAGCCTACATACACAATAGGGGTCAATGATAGAAATATAGAATGGAAAATATCTAGAAGATACTGTAGTGATCTCTACAATAAAACAGTTTAGTGCAGGACGTCCAAAGATATTAACAGGAGGATGTGCAAAACAGACAAACTGATAAGGCTGAATTTTACTCAGGTGTAACTAAAGTCTGATTTAAGGGTTGTTTATATTTCACATCATTAATCAGAATCTGCAAAGTAACAAAAATAAATGTAGTAGAGTAAAAATACCAGGTTAACCTCTGAATTGTAGTGGAGTAGAACAAAGTAGTACATGCTGCTGTAACAAAAACATTTCCCAACTTGGGATCAATAAAGTATATCTTATCTTATCTTAAGATGATCGATGGCTACTGCCATATTTGCAAAATTTGCCTCTGAACCTTGACAAGTGCATGTTTCCGGCTTATCAATGAACAACAGGAGGGGTAGACATAAAACCATCTGTTAAATAAAGCTCTTCTGACCTTAGGTGTCATGTGGGTATATTATTTCACCATTTATTAATTATATGTTTTACAATTGATAACACCACTGTGATTCGTATCCCCTAAACCTCCAGGGTGTACACGTTTAATACTGCCAACTTCTAATTGTGGGAAATACGAAAACGTCTTATAAAGAGACGTGCCATATATTGCGAAACACACAATAGCCAGCATGTGTAGTTCTGGGGGGGGGGGAGGGAAGCTGGAGCCGGGGGCTGGACCCGTCCAATTCCAGTTTTGGAAAGTCTGCCGTGGTTCCATTCCATTTCAAAGAGCTGTTTGACAGCGTAACCTTGTCGCACTGTCACTCCAACATCCAATCACAGGGCTTGATGACTAATCACGGGGTTTGTAAAGCAAGGCGGATGTTGTAGTCCCAAACGATAGCTGGGGATTCTGGGTAGTGTAGTGTCTTCGGAAACTGTAGTGTCTCAACTCCTAAAAAACTATTTGTTTCTCTGACTCGAAGGTTAAAAACACAAAAGCATTGTACACCATTTAAACCAATCAATATTGTGTAATTAACAAGGATAAACTGATGTTTTTTAGTGGATGAGTAATGCAGATATCACTGTGTAATCATTTGACAGTGAGGGGAATATATCCGGTTTTATTATGAAAACTTCGAGACCGGAAATACTGTTTTCACCCACGCTAACTTTACATGGAAGCTGCCGCATATACACGTTATCCTGGCGAGACCTCAAATCATCTTCGTAATATCTATCAAACTATAGATCCTACACTTCCACTGGACGTGGATTATAAAAGTACAATATACACTTCTCGCTAGAAATCTAATCAAAAAGCATTTTAATGGCCAAACTGTTCTACAATTTAGGATTTTCCAGAGAGGGTTATTTGTAAATAAACGGGAGCATGTTGTTTCTTACACGACCACTAGAGGTGCTACACTTTAAAACGTGGCTATGGGTCGTAATCTGGTGCTTAAACAATCGACCTATTTGGTCGTTTTTTGTAGGAGGACAGGCTGTGTGTAACAGTTCGAAAATTAGAACATTTAAATTCGAAAAGCCATATTAAAAAGAAATGTTTTTAGACCTGATTGAAATGTTTCTAAAGTGCTAGCCATTCTCAGATGTTCTGGGAGTTTGTTCCATGCATTAGGAGCATAGATGCAGAAGGCTGCTTTCCCACGCTTTGATCTCACACGCCTGAAGACCTAAGGGGTCTGCTGGGTTCGTACCACTGAAGGAGGTCCTTGATATATTTGGGTCCTAGCCCGTTTAGTGCTTTATATGTGTGCATTAAAATCTTAAAGTCAATTCTCTCACTAACTGGAAGCCAATGCAGTGATCTCAGCACTGGAGTCATGTGATCTGTTTTCTTTGTCCGGGTTAAGATTCTGGCAGCAGCATTTTGAATTAGTTGGAGTTTACGGAGTGATTTTGTTGTGAGGCCTGTGAAGATGCTGTTGCAGTAGTCAAGCTTGCTAAAAACAAATGCATGGACAAGTTTTTCAAGGTCTTGCTTCGACATAAGGTCTTTAATACGCAAGATCTTTTTTAGATGGTAGTAGGCTGTGTTACGCTTGGGTGAAGCAGGTAGGATTTAAATGCAGAATTTAACGAAAAGCGAGCTTTATTAAATAATATAAAGCTGTGGCAAAAAAGGCAGTATCCAAAATATTCAAAACCAACGAGCAGCACAAGGAACACAGACCGTGGAATAACATCGAGGGGAAACAATGAACCGACATGGAACACAGGGGAAGACTAGACTAAATACACAGAAGGGTAATCACAGAACAAGACACAGCTGGGCAGGGGAGGAGAAACACAAGGACAACAGGTGAACACAATCGGGTAATCAGGGAGGGAAACAGACAGAAAGCAGACAGGCAGGAAACGGGGGTGAACACTTTACACAATAAAACAGGAAACCCAAAGACAAGAAAAACACCAACACAGACAAAACTACAAACGTGACATAACATGAGAATCGTGACAGGCTGATCTGTTGATTGCCCTGATGTGGCTGTATTACAAAGTGTAATCCTGAAATGTAACCTTTCAAAGGTGGGGTAGGTAATTTTGGAGAAACCGGCTTGAGTGCGCTAGAATTTGAAAATACACAGCCGGAACAAATCTGCCATTCCCTCACAGAGCCCCTCCTACAACACACACGAACGCGCACATGACCAATGAGGGCACGAGATAAGTTTGTGCACAGATGGAAGGCTGACAGGCAGGTAGGCCATCCAGTTATTTTAGCTGGGCCGACTCAGATGATTGGTCGTGCTTTTCACAATACTACGGCTTCCACAGATTACAATTTTTAATGGATTTTTTGTTAAAGCACTTCAGATATTCATTGCTATCGGGATGTTAAGAGCATTCCATGGAATATAACAAAAAGTGTATCTCGAGCCGGTTTCTCAAATGTATCTACCCCACCTTTAATACATTTTATTCTGAGGTAATGTAATCTCTGAGAAAACAGAAGCTTAGATTTTTAGGATAAAGTGTTTTATGACCCTGCATGATGATAGGGGGAATAGAATCAAAGTGATTTTACTTATATACGGTAAATAGCATATAGCCTTTTGGTCAGTTTCTCTTTGCATGTGCGGCCACTATAAATAAGCACCATATCAGCATGTGTTAAATTACCACAAGTGTTTAAGATTTGCACATTTTCATACTGCAATATAAAAGAGAGCTTTTCAGTTTAATATTTGACTTTAAAAGAAAGTCACTGTTATAAACTCAAATTAAGATGAAAATGTGAAACCACAGTGTTTGTAACATGTCGTTTTTTCTTTTACTGTGGAATTGCTAGTCTTTCCATAATTTATTACAATTGTTTATACGTATCTCAGGTCATTAAATAATCCACAGCCCATCCCAGAAGCGTCAGAGCGTCCCGGGAGCAGCCTGCCCCTCCCCTCTTATAAATACCTGGGAACTCTGGTTATTTGCTTCGATCGGACCATGTTTACTCTAACTCTCCAGCCGAAGCTTCAGCAGGTCCCAGAATAGCTTTCTCTTGAACAGTGGGTACTTAAAACGGCCGGCTGCGAGGAAGGAAGTGACATGCTATCTCACTACACACACTTGGAGAGATTAGCGCGCGGGCAGCGGTAATCTGGTTTCAGGACCACGGCCAGAGGCACCGTTTTACCACGAATCCTGTCAGAAATTGCGTGAAAAAACATTTAAGGAGCAAGTGAAGAAGTTCATTTGGACCTTAAAGACTCTTACAAACTGGGATTGAGAATGTTTGCTCGGTTAATTTTAGTTGAAGCAGATTAAATCTCAGTAACCCTGATTTACAGATTCCGCTACACAGGAAACGGCAAGTAATCAATTAGAAAGAAGTAGTTCTTTTTGTTTTATGTGAGTGAGAAACACGGGGCGGAGGTAGTAGAGGAGAAGGCTGTGCGCTCAATCGGGAGCGCGCAAAGAGTGCACATTGGTCGGATCCTGGAGGCGTGAGGATGGAGATCCGACCGGACAGGTTCAAGATTGTTGCAGCCAAGACTCTCGGGAAAATATACGGGTATGTAAAAGAAAAATCTCTGGGAGAAATGACATCCAGAAACTGTTGAAACGATTTCTTGTCACGTCAAAAGGAAAGTTTATTTTATTGAAATACATTTAAGATGCATTAAGGGCGATTTTATTAATATTATTTGTCTTAAAAGAGAGCAGAAGTGCTATTAGAAAATCAATGTTTCCCGAGGCCTGGATTAGAGTGGTGTTGGATGACCTGGCACAACATCTGTCCCTCTATAGGTTCCTGAATCTGTCACATAAGAAACTCGCATGAATAATTTAGCACTTTAACTGCTGTCGTGCAGAAGCGGTTGTATATATAAAATACGTGCACACACATGCTTTTAAAACCTCAAATGAATCCTTGTCTTCTTTACTTCTGTGGAACAAATAAACAGAATTAAGTTTAATTTGAGGCCAAAACTGTTCTGTAAAATGAGGCGTTGGATCAATAGCTGGATTCATGGGCTTTTCTGCTGTGTTGTCACCTTTTTTAAATTATGGAAGCCTTGCTGTTTTGTCTGGCAGTGTGTTTCAGTTCCATTGTACTCAAAGTATGTTTGACACGTTACATTTACTGAGAGTATTAAACAGGCATGATCTGAGGCCTGTTATGCTGTCTCGGTATAAACTTAAGAGGACCTTGAATCCTGCTCTCTAAAGTATGGAAGCCTGTTTGCACCACAGGAAAAAAAAATCAAAATCCTGTAAATCAATATATTGACTTAGCTATCTCAATATATTGACTTACTATCTCAATATATTGACTTAGCTATCTCAATATATTGAATTATATATATTTTTGTATTGAAACAAGTATGTCAAATACAGAATAAGGCACATCGACATCAATGTTCATCAGGCGGTACAACTTCATATTAAGGTACACAAATTCACCATCAACTAGTTGTTAATTAACATGCATATTAGCAGTATATTCGCTCTTTATTAGTCATTATAAAACACTTATTATTGCCGTATTCTACATGACCATATTCTACAAGTAATCTGTATATGTTACACTTGCATGTATGAGATCATTACGTGCCTTGTAACTTCTTTTTGTATAGTTTCACTCCGTTTGAATGTCAGTGGACTGCAAATAAGTCAATAAAGGAACATGGCTGCTCATTCCCTGGCTCTCAAAAGAGTTTGGCTGGCTGTTTAATCTATGTTCACACTGAGACAGTACAACAGAGAGAACAGTACACCTATTGTGTAAGTGCATACAAGCATGTCACACAGTATGATCACAAATAAATAAACTCTGTTAAAAATCAGTTTTATTAAAACGTACAGGCTGCTTGTGTTTTCTCAGCCTTGGAGAAACTTGACATGTTTTGGTATGTGTCTGAACCTCTCTTCAGCGGTTCATTAATAAAACAGATATTTCAACGTGAGCCCTTTGTTCATGCTGTTGAGGTTCATTTAAGTTGTGTGCGATAATGTATTTACGAAGAGGAGGCAACTTTAGAATAGGGAACCTGTTCAGGTCAATTAGAGTCAAATTACTAGTTTATTGATTATGAACAAGACTTCACTTTAAAATAGGGAACATATTCTTAGATAGAAATACCTAATTAGAGTCAAACTAATAGCTTATTGGTTATGAACAAGACTTCACTTTAAAATAGGGAACATATTCTTAGATAGAAATACCTAATTTTTTAGTTATTTAGACATATTGAGGAGAGCATATTAAGACTAAAGCTCATGTACAACAACTTCCTTACTTAAATAAATAAGCCCTATAGGTTATTGAGGAAAAACTCTCAACTAATGGCTTATTACTTGTAGAATATCATGTAGAATAAGGCATTAATAAGTGTTTTATAATGACTAATAAAGAGCCAATATACTGCTAATATGCATGTTAATTAACAACTAGTTGATGGTGAATTTGTGTACCTTAATATAAAGTTGTATCACTTATATGATGAACATTGATGTCTATGTGCCTTATTCTGTATTTGACATTGTTTCAATAAAAAAAAATTCAATATAAAATATAAAACTCAATATAATGAGATAGCTACGTCAATATATTGAGATAGTAAATCAATATATTTAGATAGCTAAATCAATATATTGATTTACAGGATTTCTTTTTTTTTTCCTGTGGCGCAAACAGGCTTTCATACTGAAGGCTCAAACTTTCCCAAGCAGACCATTAAAGCTTGTGATGGCGGACTTCCTGGGGTCATGGTGGACCAGGAAAGGTCAGGCATTGACATTATATGACATTTAAGAGCCACAAGCCTCATTCACAAATAATTAAAGTGTGCTTTTTAGAGCTTAAACAGCTCTTAAACAAATCATTTGGGCAATAAACTGCAATTGACGTTGCCAGCTAAGAACAAAGTGTGTGAGTCAGTCAGGAGTCTGAATGAAGGCTATCTAAAGGTATTGATAAACTCCAACTCTTTCCTCCTCTCGGGATTGCATGTAGTGTATAAACACTTAAATCCTCTCCAAGAATAGCCTCTGCTCGTCCAAGCTGTCGGCCCACGTAAATCCCTGCAGGCCGTACACCTTAAAACACCTCTCTCCTTCTCCCGTTAAGTAGCCCGATAGCTCGTCATCGGCTCCCTTCCCCCCCTCTGGGCACCTCACAGCCGGGATTAGGCCTCTCTAACCACGGCACAGAGCCCGCAGCGGCCTATACACTTTCATTTCCGTAGTGCGCACGTGCTCCCAGGTGCTCCCTTGGTAGCTCTGCCGTGCGTAACGAGCACCGCCCCGCGCCCCGGTGCTGCTGTCCGCACGCGACATGCTACTTAACGGCAGAGCAAGCATGCATGGGCCTGTGGAGTTTAAGATGTGTGTTTTTATTCTATAAGAACTTTTAAAAACGTGTTGTTATCTTTGCTTATTGATGGTTGTGTTTTATTATAGTTCGATATTCATAATATCTTATTTGTTGGGTCTATTCATTTCTTTGTCTGTTTTTAAATCTCTCTGCCCTTTTTTAAACTATGCTATTTTCCTTTCTATTAAGAAAAGCCTAATAAAATGCCTTGTCTTGTCCAACCAGCAAATGTTCCTATTAGAGCCTTAAAACAAGTGGATTTTTTACATACAAAATAACCCAAACTATGAATCTGTTATCAAAATAGTTCCTGACTTACTAATGGATTCATGGATTTATCAATGCCGGTCTGATCTATATTTAGACATGTATAATACATTCCTTGCTATTCCTCTCTCCGCTTCCAGCCACTGATGTCTGCGTCTGATCAGCAAGAATGGTTCAAATATGTTTTTAATGAGGTTCCTCAGTGGTTCTACAGGGCAGTATTCTTTAAATTAAATGCAGATGTAATGCAAATGACCTCCTCGTGTGTCACCATAGTGATTGTAACAGTGCACAGTTGGTATTATAACAATTGAGGTTCAGCAGGTCATTCGTAGTAATGTCAGGACGAGCTTATCAACCACTCATACAATGTCCACCGGTTATTTGACTCCTTTTATCCGATCAATGATGCCAAGCTGTTGACTCAGCTGTGAACCGAGCTGTGTCCTTGACTATGAATTAAGAAATTAGCTTGGACAGGGAACCAGGAATACAACCGTAGCAGAATAGATCGAGGAAAATGCAGCTTTCTTATGTGCTATCAAGATAAACACTAAGCCATTTCTTCTGGTTCACCAGACACTTCCTCAACGTGGTGTGATGAGTAGTTAGGTGGCTTGTGAGGATTACAACGGATTTCCTTAACTCGGTCAGTCGTGAATTTGTCACGGCGGGCAGATCAGGTGTATTTGAAGAAAAAAAGTGAATACAGGCATGTGCATTTTGGCTATTGTATTGCAGAGAATGAAAAGTCAAGGTGGACATCCTCTGGATACTGAGAAATGAATTGGTGTTGAAGAAAAAGGGAATGTTGCGAATTGTGTGAGACAATGTGTGAGTCAGGGGAGTTGACGATGAAAGGCAGGGTTAAAAAATCGAGGAGGAGACAGGAAGAATGAAGCCCTCACAGATAAAAATAGTCCAAGAGAGCCAGAGATATTAATAATTCAAGAGTGAGAAATCATAAATACTTGATCAATGTCGGAGACTTTAGGAATCTCTGCTTACAATAACTGTATGTATGTATGTTTTATAATTGTGTGGCTGTTTTGCTTACTCTTGTTGACAATTCTTTTAGGTGACAGCTCTAAAAAGCTTTATTGGAAAGAATATTCTTTTTGTCACTCAATATTTTAGTGTCATCTTTAAGTCTCTGTGGGAAGCACATGTTGTGAAGCCAGAGAGCTGCAATGACGACTTTATAAAGATCAGCCGGTGCTTTTCTTACCCTGGTATTTCACAATTGAGATTGTCCTCGTCCCTGGTGATTTGATAGAGCGGTGACATTACGGTTAAGGACAGGGGATCGTTAGAAAGCGCAGAGGACCAAAGTCTCACAGCGGAGAGAATAAACCTTCAGTCTGAATTAGTCCGAAAGGCCAACATTAAGCAGGATGTAGGAAATTAGTGTGGATGTTTTTGCACAAACAAATGATTTTCAGATGTGTGTGGGCCCAGTGGTGAACAGCTTAAATCTCTGCACCTTCAAATGGTAAATACATATAAGATGGGAGTTTGCTAGTTTTCCTTCCAGCAGCTGTCAAAGGGACAGTCATCCCAGAATACTGTTTTTTTTTGTTGCTTGCATTGCTATTTATTAATCTATCTTGTTGTGGGCAGATTTATGTAGGAACTATTTTCTTTCTATTGATGTACACCCACCTACAGTATGACCTACTCCTGAGGGCATCTTGCTCATTTGTTGATGGATGTAGTTTGGTAGAAAGAACATTTTTCCTACATGAAACTCCTCATGGGAAGATCTGCGGTCATGCCGGGCATGTTTTCTGGACTGTTCCTTTAAGAACTATGACTAGCTGCTCTCACACACACATACACATACATACACGCACACACACCTCCAGTCTCATATTGAACCATGAAGCTTTCAAAGTGTTAACTTGGTTGGTTAGGATCTTTGCCCTGAAGCGTATTTTCTGTGATCAATGCAACTCCATTTACCCATGACACTTCAAACAACAGCCAAGGTATCCAATATGGCAGCCGATTCAACACAATACAAGCTGCTTCCCCAGCACACGAACAAAGAAGTTATCTATTACTTCTATGCCTGCTGACTCTGATTGTTCCACACACATTCATTTCCTAGAAATCGCTGAGTTGGCTTTAGGTATACTTTGTTTATCTGTTTGTCAGCAGGGTTACAAGGCACTGACCAGATATCTTTGTTTTTTAGGCTATTTCTTCAATTGCATACACTGTCCATGGCAGCTTGATTTCCTTTTATCCCTGGGGCACTTATACATTTTTCAAAGTGTGTACATGCTCTTCTATTTACAGTATTGACTGTCAACCTTACAATGTTAAATGTTCAAAATGGCCACTGTGGTTCAGTTCTAGCCCAGGATCTCAGTCTTATTTTCTCTCCTGTCATATAAAGTAATCTATAAAAGAAACTTCCCCATCCCCCAGTCCAGGCATTATTCATGCTCTGCACTGTTGGGTCTTGTATTTTGACTAAAAGCTGCAGGGCTGAATGGACAAATACGTACTCCCATGTACTGTATTCATCTCTCACGGAGGTCATGAATTACATTTACCAGACAAAAGCAGGAAGGATATTTGCCTTTTTACTTAATATTTCGGTATGAAAAGCTAAATATGTATAATAAATAGAGGCGTGATATAAAGGGGGCTCTGTGCTCCAGCATCTGGACCTGCAGCGCTGTAGCCTGATCTGAAAACACAGCATTGCACATGTCATGTTTAATAGATGACCCGCTGCGTTTAGATACATATTTGATGCCCGAAAGACTGCAGGCTGGCAGAGGTCATGGTTTCTCAGGGTTTCTCAGAAAGCCATATCAACATAGGTTTATGGATGGGGGCAGAACAAGAGTAATGTGTTAACCTTGTTTGGAAGGAGAGCAGGAGCACCGGACTGTGGTTTTTCATACCCACACTGTATTCCTCCCTGTCAGCTGGTTCTGGTGAAGATGAATGTCTGCAATACAAAAACACCCGATATATTAACGCTCAGAGAAGACAGGATAAGTCAAAGTTATGACAGCTAGCCGCAGTGGCGGTGGGCTGACAGCTAACTGTGCTGACGGTCTCTTGTTAAGGTGCTAGAGTTACCGGTCAAATTGACAGTGAGAACGATTGTGTGAACATCTTTTATCTTCCCAATATGTCAGTCTGCGAGCCCTTCAGAACAGGATCTGTTTCACAACCTTGGCTGGCTCACTGGCTGATAGATTCTCAAAAATAAATATAAGATAAGATAAGATGGACCTTTATTAATCCCCGTGGGGAAATTCAGTTGTTCAAACAGCAACAGGGAAAGGGTGAAAACACAGGATAGCACAGATTCACACAGATTAATAAAATCAAAAATAATATCAAAGATACAAAATCAAAATAATAATAATAATGAGAATAATAATAATAATAATGAGAAACTATGAAATAAGAAATGAATACAAAAAAATAAAAATGAGCATATATACATATTGGGTCTTATAAACTATGAATTAAAATTAAAATGGACATACAGTGGGGCACAAAAGTATTTAGTCAGCCACCAATTGTGCAAATTCTCCCACTTAAAAAGATGAGAGAGGCCTGTAATTTTCATCATTGGTACACTTCAACTATGAGAGACAGAATGGGGGAAAGAATCCAGGAAATCACATTGTAGGATTTTTAATGAATTAATTGGTAAATATAAGTATTTGGTCACCTACAAACAAACAAGATATCTGGCTCTCACAGACCTGTAACTTCTTCTTTAAGAGCCTCCTCTGTCCTCCACTTGCTAACTGTATTAATGGCACCTGTTTGAACTTGTTATCAGTATAAAAGACACCTGTCTACAACCTCAAACAGTCACACTCTAAACTCCACTATGGCCAATACCAAAGAGCTGTCAAAGGACACCAGAAACAAAATTGTAGACCTGCACCAGGCTGGGAAGACTGAATCTGCAATAGGTAAGCAGCTTGGTGTGAAGAAATCAACTGTGGGAGCAATTATTAGAAAATGGAAGACATACCAGACCACTGATAATCTCCCTCGATCTGGGGCTCCACACAAGATCTCACCCCGTAGGGTTAAAATTATCACAAGAACGGTGAGCACAAATCCCAGAACCACACGGGGGGACCGAGTCAATGACCTGCAGAGAGCTGGGACCAAAGTAACAAAGGCTACCATCAGTAACACACTACGCCGCCAAGGACTCAAATCCTGCAGTGCCAGACGTGTCCCCCTGCTTAAGCCAGTATGTCCAGGCCCGTCTGAAGTTTGCTAGAGAGCATTTAGATGATCCAGAAGAGGATTGGGAGAATGTCATATGTGGTCAGATGAAACCAAAATAGAACTTTTTGGTAAAAACTCAACTAGACGTGTTTGGAGGAGAAAGAAAGGTGAGTTGCATCCAAAGAACACCATACCTACTGTGAAACATGGGGGTGGAAACATCGTGCTTTGGGGCTGTTTTTCTGCAAAGGGACCAGGACGACTGATCCGTGTAAAGGAAAGAATGAATGGGGCCATGTATCGTGAGATTTTGAGTGACAACCTCCTTCCATCAGCAAGGGCATTGAAGATGAAACGTGGCTGGGTCTTTCAGCATGACAATGATCCCAAACACACCACCCGGGCAAAAAAGGAGTGGCTTCGTAAGAAGCATTTCAAGGTCCTGGAGTGGCCTAGCCAGTCTCCAGATCTCAACCCCATAGAAAATCTTTGGAGGGAGTTGAAAGTCTGTGTTGCCCAGCGACAGCCCCAACACATCACTGCTCTAGAGGAGATCTGCATGGAGGAATGGGCCAAAATACCAGCAACAGTGTGTGAAAACCTTGTGAAGACTTACAGAAAACGTTTGACCTCTGTCATTGCCAACAAAGGGTATATAACAAAGTATTGAGATGAACTTTTGTTATTGACCAAATACTTATTTTCCACCATAATTTGCAAATAAATTCTTTAAAAATCAGACAATGTGATTTTCTGGATTCTTTTTTCTCATTTTGTCTCTCATAGTTGAGGTATACCTAGGATGAAAATTACAGGCCTCTCATCTTTTTAAGTGGGAGAACTTGCACAATTGGTGGCTGACTAAATACTTTTTTGCCCCACTGTACAAATTGGGTCATATGTTAACAATATTACATACGCTTACATACATATATTACATATTATATATATCAACATGGGTGTCTGGAAACAGTGTGAATTTATGTCCAGTGATTGTTCACATTATTGACCCCTTGTCTGTCGAGCTTCCTCCTCGTCCTCCCCTCTGCCACCTCCTCCAGATTGTCCGGTTGTACTCCAACTACACAGCTAGCCTTCCTCACGAGCTTGTTCAGCCTGCGAGTGTCCCTAGTGTTTGTGTTTCCACCCCAGCACACCACGGCAAAGAAGAGCACACTGGCCACCACAGACTGGTAGAACATCTGCAGCAGCCTCGTGCACACATTGAATGACCTGAGCCTCCTCAGGAAGTACAGCTGGCTCTGTCCCTTCCTGAAGAGAGCATCAGTGTTGTCTGAACAGGAACTTGTAGCTGTTCACCACCTCCACATCCTCCCCCCTGATGGTGATGGGGTATTTAAAGTATTGACATTAAAGAGATAACTAAATGTTAAATATTTTCTTTATAAAGGGCTCAATACAGTCCTGGCATTCAAGACACTTTCTTTAGTCGTTTATGTGATATGAAAAAGGCAAACAGTACACTGACAACTGTTGTTTTTCTAATGTGTCCAGCTCCCTTGATAGGGACTATACAAATTCGCAAAAGGTTTGTTTTGAAAACTGATAGGTAGGCCAGACAATCATACCAAACAATCGCAAGCTGACTAAAAAGATATGCAACAATTTTGCTAAAAGATTGGACAATTACAATCTGCTTTTTAACAAAACAGATCATCTTGCACTTCCTTTATTACGGTTTAGTGTATGTTTTATTTCTGGTACAAGACAAAGTGTCCCTCTGGGGTCAAAAACTACAATACTTTACATACATTTCCCACTCACTCCACTTCCTTCTTCACAGAGCTCTTGAGAAGAAGCAGGACAATGGCGAGACCATCGAGCTGTCAGCGGAGGGCCGGCCGGAGCTGGTGGAGGAGAAGGAGCTGCCCGTGGTGGACTGCACGTGCTTCGGGCTGCCCAGGCGCTACATCATCGCCATCCTCTCTGGCATCGGCTTCTGCATCTCCTTCGGTATCCGATGTAACTTAGGCGTGGCCATCGTCAGCATGGTCAACAGCCACACCGTCTATAAGGACGACAAAGAGATCATAGTGGTGAGTTAGGGTGGAGAACGTGGGAAGTACACAACAGGCAACAAATAATGTTATATTCCACATTATTACATCTTCCTAGGAGGTCATGTTTATGTTCGGATCAGTTTCTTCTAGGTCGGTTTAAAGAAAAATTACTAACCGATATTTACGAAACGTTGTAGCGTGGTGTAGCACGGGCAAAGAAAGAACCCATTACATTTTTGAGCAGACAAATTCTTTATCTTTCTACGTATTGAACAATGTTTGTGGTAGTCTGTGCACTCGTTGTGCCCTTTTAGTTTATTTATGAGATGAACGAGATGAACATTTGGTGAACACACATGGTTTCTGACCTTCGGCTCTTCTTCTCTGTGTCTTCAAAGTATAAACTAGGCCCCTTAATTCAGAAAAGGGAAATTTTAACTCTACAGTACACAATTAACTTTTGCGCCTCCATCTTTGTATAGGAAAGGATCTTTCCTGTTTCAAAGCGAGATCTGCTAACAATTGTTTTCAAACTTTACAGTATCAAAACTTTATCAATGTTAACAATCTGTGTTGATTGTGTGAAAGTAAATGTCAAACAAAGGCTCCTCTTGAAGTGTGTCAGTCATTGTTACAGCCATTTGAGTCGAACATCAGAGCACAAGGTTTGACACAGCTAAGTGATGTGAAGGAATATTGATGATAAGTCAGTGGTGGAGCAAAAGCCTCATGGGGACCAGTAATCAATCATGACAGTTGTGTTGGATATTTTAAACAGATTCAAGTACACGTGCAGATAAATCATGTGTTTGTCCCAACAGAAAGCTCAGTTTGACTGGGATCCAGAAACAGTGGGAATGATCCACGGCTCCTTCTTCTGGGGATACATCGTGACCCAAATCCCAGGAGGGTTCATCTGTCAAAAGTTTGCAGCTAACAGGTCTGTTTATCCACCAGTTATGCTCTATAAGGGATATATATTCATTATCTTATACATATTGAACATACTGACTATTTGTTTCTCCTCCAGAGTGTTTGGCTTTGCTATAGTGGCCACGTCTTGCCTGAATATGCTCATCCCTGCAGCCGCCCGGATGCACTTTGGCTGTGTCATCCTTGTCAGAATATGTCAAGGACTTGTGGAGGTGCTTCACTTTTTAACTTAAATCACAAAATCAAGAAATGACTGAAGACACAGATTTATATTTTATTTAGAACATTTGTCACAATGTAATACCTTCCATTTCCTGCAGGGGGTTTCATATCCGGCCTGTCACGGTATTTGGGCAAAATGGGCGCCACCTCTTGAAAGAAGTCGTCTGGCTACGACAGCCTTTTGTGGTGAGTCCATTATCAATGAATGGCTGTAATCAGTTTAACAGACAGTCATTGTTAGTTTAAAATAGCCATGATTAGGGAGCAGTTGATATAGGATTTTATCGGGGATTAGAATATGAAATGCTCCCATAAATTGACAGCAATTGTTTCCAGCAGGTTTTAGTACAGTAAAGTATATTTTAATTATTTGAGCCATGCCTAGCTACAGTTACTGTAGAGCTGAAACTATTAGTTCATTATAAGTTTGCCTATTTAATAATACAAATTAATCTGCAACTACAATGATCATCAATAAAATATTATTTTTCAACCAAAAATGCCACCTTAGTTTTAGCTACTCCAATGCTAGTTCAAGTTTTTTTTTTTGCAATCTGAACTCAAGCATTTTGAAAACACCATTATACTCAAATACTCAAGGAACAACGTTGACTAATATAAATAAATGTATGTTGCAGACCTTAACCCAATGTGTCTCTTTTGTTTCTAGGTTCTTACGCTGGTGCTGTGATCGCTATGCCGTTAGCTGGGATCCTGGTCCAGTACTCTGGATGGTCATCAGTTTTCTACGTCTACGGTAAGAGACCTTTGACCTTGAAATGTACCGATTGTAAACTAGGGCTTCTTCTTTCGGACAAAACTGTAACTTAGAAGAAACTACACAGTTCTTGTAGTGAAATAGAGTACAGTGTGTTTGTTGCCATAATACTCAATACAACACAGTTAAAAAATGCTGATTTCAAAAGGTGTGTAGGCCTATGCACACCCATCACTATGCACAACATGCAGTAACACAGTAAATGCTAACACATGTTGACATTTAGAGGACACGCAGGCCAGCAACATACATAAGAGAACAAGAGAAACACATCACCCTTAAAGTAAAGATTCAATATGTACCCCAGTCCGTACAGATGCAGCAGCCACAGTCAAGGTGACCTTTCCTGCCCGTTTTGACACTGACATTACTCCTCCTCTCTTCCCTGCCTGCCTGCTGCCTTCCTTCCTTCCTTCCTTCCTTCCTTCCTTCCTTCCTTCCTTCCTTCCTTCCTTCCTTCCTTCCTTCCTTCCTTCCTTCCTTCCTTCCTTCCTTCCTTCCTTCCTTCCTTCCTTCCTTCCTTCCTTCCTTCCTTCCTTCTTCCCTCTGCAGGAACTTTTGGGATCATGTGGTATTGCTTTTGGTTCATGGTGTCTTATGAAAGTCCAGCAGCCCACCCCACCATCACTGAGGAGGAGAGAACGTATATTGAGGAGAGCATCGGCCAAACAGCACAATTTGCAGTAACGGTCAGTAGATTTTTGCCTCTCAAATAAGGAGATTTCTTGCCTTTCTCTATTATCTGGAATTTTGTAAACCAGGTCCTAAACTAGGAAATTCATCTTGAAAAACACTGTCAAATTAATTGAAAATTAAAGTAGTAGTTGCAGCTAAACATGTAAATTATTACTAAATACTATGCTTGTACTTTTTTGTCTTACTGTATGTATAAGGTTAACATATGGGCCAGACTGCCTGAACATTTTAACAAAGAGTGTAAAGAAATCTAACAAGCAGAGCAATTTAGGAGTGAGGAAGTGAACCTGGGTGGAGTTTAAGAGGATGTCAGACTTTATCACAAGCTGAAATTCTAAAAATGGTAATGTACAATGGTAGTTCATCAAATGAAAGTGCAAGGGATATATTAATAAAGTCTGTATCTTTGGTAACCTCTGCTCAAGAAATTAAACAATTTACTGCACTCATACTTTTCTTAATAACAATGTTCTGGATTTATTACCAAAATAACCTAAACAAATAAAGACAAGTAATTGATTCAGCTCAGCAACTGTACATTAACACTATATTTATAGGGTTTAATTTAAAACAACGTGAATTAAGTAACTCATTTTGATGTGTTAACAGAAATTCAACACACCATGGAGGGCCTTCTTTACGTCCATGCCAGTGTACGCCATCATCGTGGCAAATTTCTGCAGAAGTTGGACTTTCTACTTGCTTCTCATCAGCCAGCCTGCTTACTTCGAGGAAGTCTTTGGGTTCGAGATTAGCAAGGTAACAGGAACCAAAAATGTTTCTTTGAACATGATACAGCTGAGGAAACTCAAAGCCGTTTGCATAAAAACACATAATTCTTACCCTACTTTTTTAAGGTTGGCCTAGTTTCTGCACTTCCTCACCTGGTGATGACCATTATCGTGCCCATTGGTGGCCAGCTTGCTGACTATCTGCGAACTAACCATATCATGACGACCACTAACGTCAGGAAACTTATGAACTGTGGAGGTAAGAAAGGGCCAAAACAAAGGGAAAGCAAGATTAGAACAACAGAAAGTATTCCAAGATGGCTTCCTGCACCTTTTCTACCAAGACATCAACACTGTAGCTTTATTGATCAAAGGTCAACTGGCATTTTTAAGCCTCGAAGCACGCTATTGTTAGTCAGAAAGATGGTTCAGGGAAACTGAAAGACTTCATAGAAACTCATTGGCTAATTCTGGGCTTAACAACAGTTTTGTCAGTCAGCTGTGGTGAGAAAACATTTGCTGCATGTGGGAAATGATGACTCACTGTAAAGCAGAAGCCCTACCTCTGTCGGCTATTTTTGAACTACAGAGAGAAATCAATAGCAAAGTGAAATGGAGAAGCATACAGTGTACGTATCACTTTGTGGGAAGCTGTCAACGCTGGGGAACAGGCAACAACATTTTATAAGAAAAGGACCTGAAGAAACCTTACCTTAAGACTTTTCTATTTACTTTTTAAACTCTGTCTCTGTTTTGTTTCTTTATCTCTTTTGTATTTCAGGGTTTGGGATGGAGGCCACCTTTCTGCTGGTGGTGGGATTTTCTCATACAAAAGTTGTGGCCATTTCATTCCTTGTCCTGGCGGTGGGTTTCTCTGGCTTTGCCATCTCAGGTGAAATCATAATTTATTTTTTTCAAATCACATTTAAATCCACAACCCCTTTCATTTGAGGATGCCTATACATATTGATGTTTGAAATACTATAAAGTAGAATTAATATAACTTATGTGTTCATAACTTTGACCTATTCGTTTTTTCTCATGTTGTATTTGTCCTTCCTCATAAGGTTTCAATGTCAACCACCTTGACATTGCACCGCGCTATGCTAGCATCCTCATGGGTATTTCCAATGGTGTGGGCACTTTGTCTGGTATGGTTTGCCCCCTTATAGTCGGTGCAATGACGAAGCATAAGGTGAGAGCTTATGTTATAAAATGCATGTCTGCTCTTATGATGTTGTCTGAGGGTGTGATTTTATTGTTACCATGGGATGTTGTGTGCATTTGAACTTGATGTTGCATTTCCTCGTTGTGTATACAGTGTGCAGACAGTGCACCACCACCTGAGTTCAGTTTTAAGTGATGTTTCTTAAACGGCAGCAGAGATGTCACTTCCTCAGAATGATTTCATTTAAAATATGTTATTTGAATACCCCGAGATCTGTATCACTGAAGAGGGACCAATATCAATTTAATTAGTGCAATTAGAGTAGTTAAATCTACCCTCTAGGTAGGGTGTTGGAGCATCACGTTTTACTCACAAGGGTAAAAGCTATCCAGGACTTTCATAGAACAATCACCATCATTGATTTATTTTATTGTGTTCAACCAAAAATAAAACACAAACTTTTTTCATGCTTATAATATCTCTTTTTTGTTCTAATCCTGCTTTGATAGACGAGGGAGGAATGGCAGGGAGTGTTTCTTATCGCCTCGCTTGTTCATTATGCAGGTGTTATATTCTACGGTGAGTTTAGTTCCCTCTACTTTTCCAATGTACTTTTACTCTTCCCTGACCCGAGCATTTGAGTGTTCAAGTTTGCAACCAACCATGCATTCTGCTTGACACAAGTATGAACACTTTATTTATTATGCATTGCTCCTCTCTCTGGGCTGCAGGACTCTTTGCATCTGGAGAGAAACAATATTGGGCGGAGCCTGAAGAGCAGAGTGATGAGAAATGTGGCATCCTGGATGAGGACGAGCTAGCAAACGAAACAGAGGAGCTGTATCGCACAAGTGGGGGGGGAGGCTACGGAGCCACCACCCAGGGAGCGGATCCCAACGGAGGAGGAGGAGGCTGGGTCTCAGACTGGGACAAAACTGAGGAATATGTCCAACCAGAAGGAACCAATAATTACCTTTACGAAGGAGGCGTGGACAAGAAGCTCACATAAAACCAGCAGACCTTCTGCACATAGCCTTTAGCGAGGCAGAAACAGAACATCAGCAGCATGGAGTTTCACGTGATGGCATGAAGAACTTTTGAAAGTGCGAATTTCAAATCGGGAGGGGACCATTTTCAGCAAGTCTGACTGTATTATCATAACTGAACTGAATTCAAAGAGTCTCCACAGGGGAGGTGAAGACATTAGGACATGTAAAATGTGTGTTTGTGTGTGCAATGTGTACCTTGTGTGGCAGACAATCTAAGTAAGAGTGTTTTAGGACTCATACCCCTCCCTGCAATATCTCTCTCGGAGGAGTGTTGAGTTTTAGGCCTTCTGTGGCTTTTGATGTGTAATAATTGTAGAAATGTCTATATTATCTGACAGGAGGTCATTTGTATGCCTCTTATTTATATTCATAAGTTGTTACGCGCACATTGGTCACAAGCGTACTTCTGTTGTTCGGTGAGAACCTACTGAGTTTCATTAATTGGTTTCTAAAAAATGTCTGCATCCCAATAAAGTATGCCCCTCCACTGAAGATAAAAAGGGAAATATCCAAAACCAGATCTATAAGGTTTTCGCACAACATAATGAAAGCTTTTTCCCCCTTAAAACAATGTCCTTAATGTGTACACTTTTAAGAAAAAGCATGTTACTTGTGCCAATACAGTGAAAGATGTTGCTCTGTAGTATTGGTTTACTCCTCCACTGACAAAGTGATTGAACACCTGCAAATACTTCTGTACACAGCTCTCTGTGAAGTCTAAATAGCCCACACTGATATTTTTAGATGCAGCACTTTGGTTTCTTTGAGCAAAACTGTTTTATGTACTAGGCCTCGAACCTGTCTGCCTGCTGACAAACCGGGAGATAAAAAAGCCTCGAATAGGATCGGTATTTCACAAAGTTGTTCAAGACACTTTTATTGTGTTTCTTTAAGACAGTTTTCTTTAAAACATCAGTATTTTGTTCAATATGCTTTACTTGTATTACAGGCTTTATTGACATTTTTCAATTATGTTACAATTTTTGCTCTAAGTTTATTTAATTATTTAGCATATTACATCGGAAGCCTGGGTGTTGCCAGTTCTGTAGCATGTCAAAATTAAAACGCTGGGCGAATAAAATAAGAATAATGGTACTGTAGAGCCGGTACGTAAATCTCCATTCATCTTGTTTAAAAGGAGGATTTTCATTACCCTTTACATTATGATATAGCAACTACATACACTGTAAAAACAAAAAGGCTCATAATGGACAACAAAACAATGACATTTCACTGTTCATTAAAGAACATTCATTTTTCTTTTGTTAGTAGATGTTGTAATGTATCTATCTAGCCCCTAAAACAAGGTTCAAGATTGTAAAATATCCATGTGTTAGATCATGAATGGTATCAATTTGGCTGATACTGTTTTTCCGATGAATTAAATATTAAATGTTTTTACTGTTTTTCATTTATTTCTCGTTAAATGTTCTGGATTATAAACTTAAACTGTATGTGTAAAAATCATGTACATGTGGAAAATATTGTATAATAAAACCTAGAGGTGATCCTTCCTGTACAATAATTACAGTTATTACTATTAGTTTTATTCTAATGCAATTATTCCATTTTTATGTTTTTTTTGTTTGCTATTAGGAGGTTCATAAACTATGTTGTAAACAGTTACATTTTTAATTAGGTTTTTAATTTTTTATTTCAGCATCTGTTTTCCCTCGAGCGACTTTTCCTTTGCTTCATGCATGATTCAGGCACTGATAATGCAGGTCCTTAAACCGTGGAAACAGTGGTTTCATGTTTCCAATAATGGTGTACTCCTCTCCAGACGATCGATCGATCTCTGAGCTAAAGTATAAGGGCATGGAAATGTAGAAGAAAAATAGATATTCATGGCACCAGAACAAGGGACTCGGCCCGTAAGAAGCACTGAAGCTCAGGGATTCATCCCCCTTCTCTGCTCCAATCTCTAAAATCAAGGGGATTATTTTACATCCATCTGCCAGTGGGAGATATTAGTTACCTGGATGTTACTCCAGATCTCCCCACGGGATTCACTGTCGAGTGCTGTAGGGATGTGTTGTTGTTTTTTACAGGCCAACCAGTTTGCATTCATCCATGTGTTGTTTGGATTATTGCTAGAATTGACCTTAAAAAAAACATAACGCATGCTTTCCCTAATAAAACGTATTCTGGTCCATGTTCCACTAAAAGAAATGTATGCAAAAGCCTTTACACCCTACACAGATGTTATTAATGTAGTACAAACACAGGGAGTTTTAAGAGATGTGTGAAGTAGTGATTTTGGTAGAACTTGACTTTATAAAGTAAAGTAAGTTAGACGGATGTAAGTTATTATTGCATTGCAGTCTGCTTACCGGTTGAAGAAAGACAACAACTGAAATGGAACTACACGGACTCGAGTGCTACAATATTAATGGTTTTAAATTGTAGTCACATTATTGGATTCTTCTTATTCTTCGTCTTCTTCTGTTGTTTTAATGGCGGTCGTTTTCTCACACTCTCCTATCGAACGTTAGCTGTTGGACGTAAAACATTAGGGTTTTTCGCAGTCTTTGATAATTGGCTTATTTAAGAGTTTGAATTCTTGGTAACTTTTCTGCGTCCAATACGACCATACATGCGCACCTCCATTCAGGAATATCTTCACTTAGTTGCAGCAAAACACGTCGACCCATGCATCCATCATGTAAACTATGCTATGTTTACTGTCAAGCTAACTTGGTAGACAACCAATGGCAAGTACTGACGGTTAAAAGCCATGGCTAAAGTCCGGCTAGCAAACAATGTACAACACTCTACAAGTAACAACAGTCTCAGCCTGAAACACAATGACAGTGTACTTCCTGCATTCAAAGGTAAGTAGTGCTTAAAAATAGTTCCCTTTCAAACAGATGATCTACTACCAGTGCATAGCATGTAGCAGGCAATGGGTGGTTGTTGCTAATGCCATATACACTCAGAATCAGAATACCTTTATTAGTCCCACAGAGGGGACATTTGCATCGTTACAGCAGGAAAGAGCCACAGACAGCTTAATGTTATTATGTTAAAAAAAGTACTAAGTTATGAAATAATAAAAAATATAATACAAAAAAATAAAAGTAAAAAAAAATACTTTTCAAAATACAAATCCTGTAACAGTTCTTAGGATTTAGCAGCCAGGTATATATTAATTACACAACCATGTAGCCTAAGCTTTCATCACCTGTTTTAGGCCAGAGAACATTTAATGTATTTAGCATTTTTGTTTTAGAGGAGAGAGGCTTCTTTGTAGGTTGGAGGTTTTCGATTGTATCCCCAAAAAGTTCAAATAAAGTAGTCTGCTCTTGTTTCTGAACTAACCACATTGGTTGTGGCCTTGAGCTGTCCTCCCTTTCTAAATAAAGAGTGTCAAAGAAACATTTTGTCGACCTTTATCTTCTCCTCTGTATCACAAAAATTGAGAGAGTACCCCTGGATTGAATGTGATCATTTATTAT
Organism: Pseudochaenichthys georgianus; assembly: GCF_902827115.2. Lineage (NCBI taxonomy): Eukaryota > Metazoa > Chordata > Actinopteri > Perciformes > Channichthyidae > Pseudochaenichthys > Pseudochaenichthys georgianus. The sequence goes on along the minus strand of NC_047521.1, from coordinate 22,514,895 downwards.
GTGTATGTGATGATGGAGTAATTGTACGACCACAAGTTTATTTCAGCACATAAAATACAACAGGAAGCACACTGAAGCTCAAGATGCGCAGTGCAACTGATATATGATCAGCACACACACACAATTAAATTAAAATGGATTTTACATGTGAATGCTAAAGCAGAACTTATACAATAATGGCACAGTTTATGTAATCTAAAGAAATCACAAAGGGCATGACATTATCAACTGCTAAAAAAGATAGACGGAAGATGAAAGGAGTTTTTCAATATGTAAACAACACTGATTACCATTTGGCTTTTGCTGACATCTTCCCAGGAGCACACATGCTGTAAAAAATCCAAAATATGTTATTCCTTCATACAAGCTAAGTCTCTCATGGCTCTTCCATTTAGAGCAGGGCATTTCAGACACTGATTCAAAATTAAAATAGTACATTTTGCAAAAATACTGATACAATTGTTTTTATTCAAGCTTAAGTAAGTATCTATTTAGTTTTTTTCTAAATTGACGGCAGTGTTACTTTAAATAATTTTTCAGAGTATAGAAACTTGTAGTGCAAGTGGAAAAAAACGTTAAAGAAAAATTAGTGCTAACAGTCCAAAACCGGAAAGGAAGAGTTGTAGATCATTTCATTAAAAGCTCAATTATTCACGACATGTTTAGAGTAACATATTTGTTCTACATTTACAAACATTTCGAAAACTTGTTTGAGTTCAATGTTTGGATACAGAAAATATAAATTGAATTTTTAAGGTGTTTGCCCAGTTATACACATTATAGTGTAATAATTGAAGACATGCAAACGTGTCCTTATACATATTTATGCTTTAGATCTTCCATTAAATAATACTTGTTACACAGCTTCCTGAACACATTCAGAGAAGCTGTTAAGGCAAGGCAAGGCAAGTTTATTTATATAGCACTTTTCAACGCAAGGCAATTCAAAGTGCTTTACAAAAAATGAAAGACATTAAGCATAAAAAAGAAAAGCTAATAAAATAAACCTTAAAAGGAAAAATACATGGATAAAAGTTACAGTGCAGTCTAAAATATGAATAGTTCAATTAAACATTAAAAGAAAAAGTACATAGATAAAAGTTACAGTGCAGTTTAAGATATGAATAGTTCAATTAAAAGCAGCGACAAAAAGAAAAGTCTTCAGCCTGGATTTAAAAGTAGTAAGAGTTGCAGCGGACCTGCAGGTTTATGTAAAATAATTTAGATTTATTTGCAAAATCAAATCCACATCAAAATCTAAATGTAATAATTTTCAGAATTTGTTTCAATCTTTATTTGTTCTGTCTAGAGATGATGAAAATGAGCTCTGCCAACGTCCTACTCCTCTATCACATAAGTTCACCGCTGTGTTAGAGTACCTACCGCTGCGGATTCAGTTCCTTGCAAAAAGGCACCAACGGTATTTTTATATAGGCAAAACCTTGGTGCATTTGTGTAATGTCAAATGCAACACATTAAAGAAAATTCAGCTAAAAATAATAACATTTTACTTTGTATCAGCTATGTTGGAAATTACACTTATTACTCTCATCACCAAGATTGACAACTCCACCCTTACTGTAGATTCATTGTTAAATCTTCATACAAAAAGTGTAAAATGTGATATTTTGCACAATATAAATACATACAAGTCCTTATAAAATTAATATCATTCAATTTCAGCAAACAAAAACCTTACAATCCTGAAACTACTTTGAACTGTATCAACCTTTTTGTTAGATTCCCCTTACCTGCCAGGAGCAGCAGGTGTGTAATTCCCCTCATGGCAACGGTCAGAGCAACACCTTCAAGAGAAACAACACAATGACTAAAACCCGGAGGTGACCAGACACCAAGTGGGTATGAGTCTCAATGAGGAAGTTGCTTTTGGGGCTGAGCTTAGCAGAGTTAAAAGAGGGAAAACTGTAACATAGATATTCTGCATTCTCATGGTTTAGGAATACTGCAACAACAACATTTTTAATCGTCTTCGCTGTAATTCAAATTGTGAAAAAGGAAGGAAGAGAGGAACTTCAAAACCCCCAGAAAACACTGTATGCAATACTAAAAAAGACCCTTAGTTAATTACCAAGAAATGCATTAAACAAAATAAGAAGAAGAAGAAACTGAAAGTAGATGCTTAAAAAAGCCTGAAAAACTGTACAGAGGGCATTTCATACTTTCTTTCTTGCACTTATGAATGCAAATATATACAAATGCTTTACCTGCATAGCCTCATCTGCTCTATTGGAGAGATCAGACAGCATAAGGGTGAACAGAATATCAGAGAGGATTCACTTAAAATGACAAATGTGGATTAAACAGACATTAAAGACAGTTAATGGTATATCTGAATCCTAGCTAAGCTAACAAGGCAAACAACAGTTTCAAACGAGACTAAAAGCAAGCCCACTTTTGGGGAAACAATAGTTAAACTCACTTGGTAAACAAGGCTGGTATGGAGGCTGTGGAGGTTGCATGAAAGGCACAGACAGAAGAAGTCAGAAGCAAGAGGAGACGTTACGAGCTGCATCACAATTTAGGGCCTAAATCCTTTGAATAATAACAATATATTATAATAATTTGAAAGATGAAGTCCTTTTGTGTGAAAGGAGAGCCTTGTCATCCTTCCAAGGAGCTAGATCAAAGGAATGGTGCATTCAGGTGCTAAGAATCACAATCAAAACACTTGGTTAATCCCAGGGGGAAATTAAGTTTGGTGACAGGATAGGTTGTTGTAGGATAAAATAAATAAATATTTATATAAAGTGAAGAAGTTAAAGAAGTAAAAGCCCTTTCCTTCTTCTGTCTTTGGCACAGCGTCTAAGCAAACTAGAATCATCGTAAATATATGCGCAATATCAGCAACACCTTGTGAATGACAACTTTTAAACGTACATCTTGCAGTTCATATATTTGTCCAGTCCCTTGTGTGGTTCATTTCCAACTAAATGCAAATCACATAAACATCATATCTGTATGAGCTGCTTAGGAGGACCCTCTTCTTGCACCTTGTAAACAGATGACTCGCCAGCGGCGTAGCTGTGGGTGGGCCCGGGTGGGCCTGGGCCCACCCACATGCACGTCTGGCCCACCCACAGCCAATCAGCGCTTCATAGCGCAGAGCCGGGAAGCCCAGAAGGAAGTGCCACAAACTGCAGTTCATCTAGTGGCCGACAGGGGATGGATGCAAAAAGGAGCAATTCCCATAGACCCCCATGTTAAAATGCCCAACTTTACAGCAGAAATAAACATCTTTCTTGCCTGGATCCAATAAAACGTATTCTGGATATAGTTAGATTCCACCTTCATGACAATGGAATAGGGAGTGCATTTTTTTACCGGAAGGCAAAGCTCTCTGTCTACCGGGCCATTTTCGTTCCTACCCTCACCTATGGTCATGAAGGATGGGTCATGACCCAAAGAACGAGATCGCGGATACAAGCGGCCGAGATGGGTTTCCTCCGCCGGGTGGCTGGTGTCTCCCTTAGAGATAAGGTGAGAAGTTCGGTCATCAGGGAGGGACTCGGAGTTGAGCCGCTCCTCCTTCGCGTCGAAAGAAGCCAGTTGAGGTGGTTCGGGCACCTAGTTAGGATGCCACCTGGGCGCCTCCCTAGGGAGGTGTTCCAGGCACGTCCAGCTGGGAAGAGACCAAGGGGTAGACCTAGGACCAGGTGGAGGGATTATATCTCTTCGCTGGCCTGGGAGCGCCTTGGGATCCCCCAGTCAGAGCTGGTTGATGTCGCCAGGGAAAAGAAAGTTTGGGGCTCTCTGCTGGAACTGCTACCCCCGCGACCCGACCACGGATAAGCGGGAGAAGATGGATGGATGGGTTAATGATTAGAGGAAACTGAGTTATTTATTTTGTTAAAGTTTCAGCTATTCTGTTTACAGTTCTGTCATCACATTATTTAATATGATTTGTTAAAACATTGTTGTTTCTTTTGATGTGAAATATTATGTATTTAATTTAAATAAAAAGCAATGTTAGTTTTGTTCACAATTTGTTTAGTTAGTTTACCTTCTTTTTTTCTCCAAAAGAACCGATAAAAGTAATGTTAAAGGACCGGATCGATAAGACATAGACATAGACATACTTTATTGTCATTTCAACAAGACACAGAGTGTACTATTAAAACGAAATTTCGTTGTACTGGCTTACAGGAACAGGACAATATAAAAACTTGCTAAAATTGTACATATAAATAAATAATAGTGACGTGGTGCTGATACAATTAAAGATAAAGTGTGCGTTTAAAATATAAAGACTTACTATACATATAAATAAAATAGACATACTATATAACAAATATGTGCCCTTTACACAGCGTAATGTAATCTTTATGTTACTGGTCTGCTTGCTGTTCAGCAGTCTGATGGCTTGGGGAAAAAGCTATTGCAGAATCTGGCTGTTCTGCTCTTAATGCTGCGGAACCTCTTGCCGGAGGGCAGCAGGGAGAACAGAGCATGGTGAGGATGAGTGGGGTCTTTAAAAATGTTCTGGGCTTTTGTTAGGCAGCGTTTCTGAGCGGTGTCTCTGATGGGAGGGAGAGAAACTCCGATGATCTTCTCTGCTGTCCTGACCACTCTCTGCAGAGACTTCCAGTCTTTGGCGTTGCAGTCTCTCGACCAGATGGAGATGCCGCTGGTCAGCACGCTCTCTGTGGTTCCTCTGTAGAACGTGGTGAGGATGGGAGGGGGGAGCTGTGCAGGAAGTGTAGGCGCTGCTGTGCCTTCTTAAATAGTGATGTAGTGTGAGTGGACCAGGTCAGACTGCTTGTGATATGCACCCCCAGGAACTTGGTGCTGCCTGTAGTCTTCACTTGCTGTGCCGTTGATGTGGAGTGGTGGGTGCTTTTTGTTCCTGAAGTCGACAATCATCTCTTTTGTTTTATCGACATTCAGGATCAGGTTGTTGGTGTTACACCAGTCTGTCAGATGTTTCACCTCCTCCCTGTAGGCCTGTTTGTTGTTGTCCCTGATGAGTCCCACCACTGCTGTATCGTCCGCGTACTTTATGATGTGGTTGGTACTGAACCTGGAGCATAAGCGTAAGCGCTATCGATAAAAGTAGTAGTACCGTTAAAGCCTTAACGATAGCCATCCCTATGTGGATGTCAGTTTTACACACATTCTGAGGCCGCCGTGCCTATGTTTTTGTTTTCACTGCTAATTTATGCTTAAGTTCTATTGGTGCATTAAAAAATCATTACAATCATTAATGAAGTTTCAGCTCAGACCCCACACTTAATGTCTCCCCCCTGGCCCACCTACATTTCTCCAGGCCCACCCACACAATAATTCCTGGCTACGCCACTGTGACTCGCATGCATACTATGGGTTACTGAGGGCTGCAAACAATAGGTTTTCTGCAGATTTGGGAACATTTGGAGAAGTCTTCGGTGGCCTTAGCTCTTGCCAGTAATATTGCAGTGAAGAAATGACCCTCTGTTTATTTTTGTTATTTCTTATTTAAAAACATTTCTGAGAAACTACCGCAGCTGTTTATCAGATGAAATGGCTGAGTCACTACAAAGATCGAAACCAAATGAGATGAGTTGAGCTGTTTGTGCAATAGGGAAATGTTTTCAGCAACACCAATGATTAAACATAGTTCAAGAGGAAGAAAAGCTTTGTCCTTTATCTAAAGTCAAATGTTTCTTTCGTTTTAAATTCCCTTTATCACACATTATGTTCCCCCTGATTCTCAGACTGCTCTAAAGAGGAAGATAAAAGCATGCCAACCCACAGTGAGTTTTGAAAACGCACATTTAAGCAACAGCATTCTAAGAACTATATTTAAAATGGTAAATGTGGGGGAAACCTCTGAAGCAATTGGAGTCAGGACTCAAAGAGAGACACGATGGAGAGCTGGAGCTTTGGTGGCAAACACTGACGGTTTATTTGGAGCTTCGGCCGGAGAATTCACAAGACAAGTCACGGGCCACGGTTTGACCACACGGTTGAGATGCCATAATCCTAGTTCGGAGTGTAATAATCAACATTCTTTATCAGCGAGACTAAACAAATATGGACGCTGAATCTAACTAGAGCTGTCGTCCATATAAAAGAATGTGCGCCAGGGAACCTATGTTCCTAAAAAGAAGGGCTTCAAGATGTCCCTGAACAATAAACTATCTCATGTCAGCTTGTGCTCGGTCATAAACTGGCAACAACAATGCGCCCAAGCAGCCCCTCCGTAAGAGAGATAGCAGCAATACCCAAGGCCGTAGACCAGGGACTAAAAATCAGCCCGGGACTCTCGACCGGCCCACTTCGGTACCGCCGGCCCACCTCGGTACCGCAAGTAAATACCGCTAGTAAATTGTCAACGGAGAGGTGTGCACCTATGCCATGGGAAAGAAGACAGTGAAAAGAGAACATTATTAACTGTGTCAAAGGTTGAATACCTAGGCACATTATTCCCCAACAGTAAATAGAAAACAATGACACATTTCTGAAGGGTAAAAACAAATTCTTGGAACTACTGTTTACATGGAGAAAAAGAAATGGAGGCCTCTGTTTCACTTACTTCAAATGGCCACCAGAGTCCAGCACTGCATCGGTTTTCCTTGAGAGAATAATTCATGAATGAGGCCTTATAGAAGATGTAAGCCTGTGACTGTGGCCAGTGAGCCGCTGTTTCACTGTACTGTAAAACATATGATATACAACGTTAAACTTATTGTATTTATGGTTTTATATTTGCAAGAACTCTTAGTCCCTGAATGCCACAAGTAGTGACGCCAATGTGACTGATCTGATTGAATTATATAAAAAAGGCTTAATTAAAATACATTTTGTTGATGTTATTCACTCTAAAAATGCTAAGACATAATTTTCTGGGTCAAGCCACTGATTTAATGCAAGACCATCTCTGTGCTTCACAGCTTCGATTTCATTAATCAATACATTTATCTCATCCTGCCCTCCTATCCCGTCTCTTTTGTTTCTTTCCTCTTCTACTCTAATTAGTAAGTGCACTCACGAAAAACAAACAGAATATGAAACCCAGCTAGCATATTTATTACCACTGTATAGTCCATCTGCCCGTGACCCACTTTTCTCTCCTTGCCTTTGGCGTTAGAGGCGTTCACACAGAAAGCAGGAGAACAGCTACTTTCTCATCCTCAGAATGAGGACATTGGGCCAGCAAAATGCAGCAGGAGCAGCAGGGTAGGATGAGAGGAGCTAAAACACGCCGTGGAGTAGTGCACCATTAAAGGAGAGTACCCACTAGAGCTCTTATCAAGAGTTACAATGCAGGTGTCATGTCGTCCTTAAGAGTGGGAGACGGCAGGATACTCACAGACTGTTGTGTGCTTTAATGTTTTTCACCCAGCTCGCCCTCCGCAGTCTTCCATCCTTCCTCTTCGATGGGCTCTAAAAGCAGCCATAAAGCAGAGAGAAGGACTTTTATCACTCAAGCACTCAAGTTAGACTAAATGCAATCGGGTAAGAATGATTATATAAACATACTTGGTATAAATTGAGGTTATGCTGTGCACTGATAATGATACAGGCCCTTTTTGAGCCTGTCACAAACAACAGCATCACATTCACCAGGGCAGAATGACAATGATTACGGGAAAACATCTCAATCTTCATGTCATACCTCCTAATTTATTTTCCTGACTTGTTTCCTTTCATGTTCACTGTGTAATACTGAGAAACATGCAATAAATATCATCTTTTAAAAAGGAACACAACTGTATGATAAGTGTATTTGTAAATCCATGCTCTACTGGGTTTAAAACCATCTCCCACCACCACACCTTTGAGACTGCCTCAATCTAACAAGTTCTTCAACCTGTGGAAACTGACATGACACCGACTTTATGCAGTGATTGGGAAGGTGTGTAAAGGTGATGTTATGTAGGTTTGAAACATCTCTCTTATGCCATCTGCTAAACTCTAACATCACTTTAGATTGTTAAACCGAGTACACACTACACCATATGTAATTGCCATTATCCCAATCTGAACAGTTTTCACATATTGCCCTCTGAGTAGTTGCAGATTGGGGTTGTTGTGAACACCAATACACACTTTTGCCTTCAGGCATCTAGGACGACAAGTCATTAGAAAGTATTAGTTTCAAGTATACCCAAACCTTTAGATACACCAAACTTAAGGTCAGTGGTCTAACGATTTGAGAACAAATAAGTAATGATCGAGATGTATCTGTATGAACCATAGGATCACACAGAGGTCTGATCCTTGCAAAAAGCTGAATATGTTTACAGACATAAGAGACATGTTTTTGCTATGTTAGTTTTTATATTGTAGACTTCATTGATATATTATACTTTATTTTTACATTCCAAAGCACACCGTATTTTCCTTCTTGCTGAAATGTGCTTCACATTACATTTCATTGTTTGCCTTGCCTGTAGTTATGGTGTTGGCATCCGGTAAATCCCTGTAATACTGGTAACTGTAACATTGCTATCTTTTAAAGTAGGGCATTTTGGTTGTAACCCACACACCAGGTTTAATCAGTGTTCACCCGAAGAACAAAACAAATATTGTGAAGTCTGTGGATCGTCCAGAATAAATGGGACATTGTTTCTTTCCAATGTAATTGTTCTACCTGGTGAGCATAACAAACGAAATACTATTCAGCTCCACTGAATGGGATTTGGACCGAAATCCCTGCAGCAAGGATTTCTAAGCCTCACCAAATAAAACCAGAAATGTCTGCATGGAAAGAACCCACAGGGATAACTTAGGAAATACATTTGTGTATTCTTGATTGAAGGAATTAGGCACAAAACATCATCATATCTCCAAGTGTATTCAAAGTCAGACCAGTTCTCCGTCACCTTGATTAAAGCTTCATGAACATTGCACAGACTTATTTCCCAGCTTGCGCGTGCAATATCTGTCATCATCTTTTATTCCAACTGCTAATAAAGCCCCATTTTATGAATGGATAAAAGCCAGTCATGAATTCAGTTTTTCTTTATTTCTATGAGGAGCCTCTCCGTATCAAAGGAGGACAATGAGGTGGCCTAAATCCATCCATGGTACATGTGAGATGTGGAAAGATGAAGAAGGAATCATGTCATGGGACGAGTTCCTTTGATTGATGGAGCAACTAAAATATTGAGCGAGGGACAGAGGAAAAAGTGGTAAAAACAGTCAAAGACAAAAAAGGCAGAGTGATGGAGACTAATGAAGAACATCGAGGATAATTGAATAGAGGAGCACTTGGGTGAGGGGGAGAAAAAAGCAGAGGGAGAAACTGGCAGATGGAGAGTCGGTACACCGTGGAAGTACAAAGAGAGGGAGGAGAAGGAAGGAGAGAGAGATCAATCCAACAGCTGAAGTAGGAGAGAGAGAGTGCCGTGCTGAAGGGAGAGGGAGAGGGAGACGGCTTTACTGGGGCATAGAGTAGGTGAAAGTGTGTGTGTGTGAAAGAAAGAGAGGCTGCACAATACACTGGCTCAGGACTGGCTCACACTGATGCACATGTAAAGACTAGCAGGCATGGACATTTCATTTTGAAAGAGAAAAGCAAATCACTTTTTCTTGTTTTGCCTCATCTATATTTTATCAACTGGATCTTTTCTCTCATTCGCTAATCCTGGCCCTTTTTGTACTCTCTTTATGGTTTATGAAGGAGGTCACTGCGGATACAACAAGGAGCAACACAGCCTGAACTGCAGACTAAAAGGTATTTACTTTTTATAATCTAAATGTTAGTTTCATTGGGTAATGTATTAACAGCCTCAATATTGCCAATTTCTTTGTAGATCACATTTAAAGTCATTTAAAGTGTGTATCATATGGGGGAAATGACCACATGCAGTGATGATAGAAGCATTGTGTGTGTTATCTATGTGTTAACTGAATGAAAATCACTTGCATTGAAAAGTACGGGGTGCACAAAGACAGAATGAATGATCACAGGGTGTGTGAGGGTGAAAGTCACCCCGCTTTACAAGTGGGTGCTGCTGACATTTTGACAGAAAGAAGGGGGGGGGCTACACGTCCTCTGAGGTGGGGTTTTACTATGTTATCTAGGTGGGAATGAAAAGCAAAGTGGGACTGAGAAATCAGTATAAAGAGTCCTTTAAAGGAAATGAATGAACAGCTTTAACTACTGCGGGCTCTGCTAAGCTCTATTAGCCATAGCATACAGAGGACTGTAACAAGTTGGTTTGTTTGCTAGTATTTAATGAAAATCATGGAAGTTAAATTACGAAATGACACATTAACGTGACACTTTAACTACAAGTATGCAGTCAGGCATTTCTTTCTGGAAACAGTGAGCAGCGATGGTGGAAAAGAGAATTCTCTAAATGAGCCTTTCATGCTGAATCCAACTCTTTGGCCATAATTGAATCCCTTGTGACTAGTTAAGCCCCACGGTCTCTCGGTGAATATTCATTATGAATCAGAATGCTACATTGCAGCATTTTGCAACCGTTCCCCCGCAGTAACAAAGTAGGTTGTGACCCATTGTTTTACAGTGATACAGGCACAGCACTTAAGGGGGGGATAACTGATGGTGAATACGGTAGAAATAGGAGTTAGGAGAGACATATTAATACTTGTGCTTATGTAAAGCCTGCGTTTATGTAATACCTACATTGATACCACCCAGACACTTACAGTATTGTATTTGATTTAACAGAATCAAATGAGAGCTTATCAACACCCACATTTCACACACTGCTTAAGCTGTCAAAATCGCTACCTGCCTGCTCCCAGTATTAATGGTGTCAGCTGGATGAAAGGTGGAAACCCTCTAAAGGGCCCAGACACTGACACACACACACACACACACACACACACACACACACACACACACACACACACACACACACACACACACACACACACACACACACACACACACACACACACACACACACACACACACACACACACACACACACACACACACACACACACACACACACACACACACACACACACACACACACACACACACACACACACACACACACACACACACACACACACATTGTTTCAGTTATGTGCACTTTCATCCCGTAGATGCAACATAATTGACTTTGTACAGCCTCCAAAGACCTTCCCAACACAGTGTAATGATAATAATAATTCCTTATATTTATTATAGCGCTTTTCCAGATGCTCAAAGCGCTTCACAAATACACATTACACATACATGCAATGGTCATGTACTGCAATGTAATGCACAACAAGCAATGCTGACTTTAAACGCTTATGAATTCCTATTGGTCAAATGCACCTGGGGGAGTTATTTAGTAAAAAGGAAGAATATAAACCAGGCAATTTAAAGCAAAGTGGGAACACTAAGATGAATGGCTCCTTAAGACACACACAAACAATTGATCATAACGGAACAAAGAACAACCAGCAGCATTGTCAACGCCTCAAGGGACTGAATGATAATGTAGGGTAAAGGAGAGTGTCATTATGAAACAATTGAGAGGAAGATGAAAGGCTTGAATTACACTGAATTGGCCAGAAAGCTTAATCTGTCAGTGGAGATTTGGGCACCTCTCTGATTTAGAACATTTCCACCATCACTGCCTACTTACTGTATGTCCACTATCCTGTCCTGTCTTACCTTTCCTTGTTCCTGCTATATCCTTTATGGTCTGTGCAGGAAGAGGTCAGTGAAACAGCTTTGACAGTGCTATATGGTCCAGTAATTCTCCAGGGAGATTGTAGGACAAAAGACAGACATGCTGAGAGAATATTGTCAGTGAAAGCTCACTGCACTGGAGGAATACAGTTCAACTCTGTTCGCAGCCAGCTCCTATACTGAAGCAGAAATGCAAAACCCACGACAAAATGTTCCTTCAAACCTGTGGGAGTATTAAACTGGGCTACAGCTGTATGGAGAAACGAACACAGAACACACATGTGCCGTTCAAGTGCACACCGCTTTTAATTTAAGCACAAACTGGATCATTGGCATACAGAAATGCCACATGTTCTGTGTGACATTTAAAGCGACATTGTCTCACGAGCTTGAGAAGTCGCTTCATGATCATGTAATGTGATTTTTGAATGAACTTTTTTTCCGATGTAGTGAAAGTGTTGTGCTCATTAGGATAGGATGCCAGAGCAGAGCGGTTTCCCCTGACTCTGCAGGCTTTTCATTATTACATACAGGGAGATTTCCCCCAGGAGAAATATCTGGAGGATTGCCGTAAGCTATGAAAACAGCCCACTGCAACACACCCACTATTATGAGGAACTGAAATAGCTCCGAACACCGCTTCAAGTTAAATGTTGCTTAGATGGCTCGGAAAGCAACAACTGTATCTCTCTAATTGGGGAGAATTGATCAGGAAACACAAACAAAACCGGACACTAGTTAGAGTCGAAAGCATCATCTCCCTTGGACATAAGAACAGGAGTAACACTCACATGATGACAGAGCTATATCTTGAGTGGGCGATCATAAACCTGGCTTTGGTATAACGGTCTCTCCACATTAACCTCACTGTTTGCTGATGTAATCTAGCTTCAGAGATGCTGAGCGGCCTGTTTCATGCCAGCAGGGTCCCGTGGCCCTTTGGCGGGTAATTGTTGGCTCAGCTTAGGTAGGAAAAAGACAGTGTAGATGTCATTAAGAAACAGACAAGATAAGATGGAAAGAACATCATGTATTGGATGGAAAGAACACATGTAATGCTTTTTCTTGTCTATCACCAACCTTTGAACCTTGGTATCTGTAGAGATGCTCATTTTGAACACAGGTGAAGGTCATATTTATTATTTAAACCTTCATGTATTTAATGGTTTTTCCACACTTCCTCTAGCCCTATTGTTTTAAAGTTGACAATGTTACTGGTTTGGTGAAAGGCTTACTAGAAAATACACGTGTAATAGTAATAAGTACAGAGTTAAGTCTTCCTGTCGATCACTTTACACCCATTACATGGTAGGTGGATTACTGTCACAGGGCCTGACAGGCATTGGCACGGTCCTCACTTTGTCAGCCATGTCTAACAGCATTTATTAGTATCCTGTTGACTTTTGTCTCTCAGTGTTACCTTTATGTCAATGGACGTGCAAGGTAAGTGAAACTGTCACCAGTGGAGAGTCTATTTGTGGCTGTTTATCTGCCATAAAATCCACCCTAAAGCCTTAATCCTGTGCTCATCTCCTTGTGTGTGTCTGCGGTCTGCTTTCATTGTGTCCGAGGCCTGAGGTCTATGGTCAGGAGCTCTGGGACAGCATACAAAGCAAAAGATGCCCTTGAAAAAAGTACCGGATAACGGTAATTGTGTAGATAGGCGGATATATTAGATATTCTTCGACTCTGCGTCAGCACTTCCTTTCTTTTCTTATTACAGCAGGCAACCTGTTGAACAGTTACCTTTGAAGTCTCTGTTGTCATGACATTTAAAGGCACTTTCTGTCATATCATCTGTCAAGAGTGAAAAGGGCAGTTTGTGTTGCAGTATAAGAAAAAGCTTGAAATTAGGTGTTTTACTTTTGCTTCAGTGCTGCGTGTGCACATACACTTGGGATTGCTGCAGGAAACGATATATTACTAAACTACAACATTGTGTCTTATGAATTGGACCACATTGATCAGCTGCAATACAACTCCTCATAACAATTATGAGATATTATTCTTAGCCATTAAAGGTGGGGTAGGTAAGTTTCAGAAACCGGCTCGAGATACACTTTTTGTTATATTCCATGGAATGCTCTTAACATCCCGATAGCAATGAATATCTGAAGTGCTTTGACAAAAAATCCATAAAAAAAAATGTCATCTGTAGAAGCTGTAATACTGTAAAAAGTACAACCTGGCCTACCTGCCTGTCAGCCCTCCATCGGGGCACAAACTTATCTCGTGCCCTCATTGGTCATGTGCGCGTTCCTGTGTGTTGGAGGAGGGGCTCTGTGAGGAAGTGGCAGATTTCCTCCGGTTGTGTATTTTCAAATTCTAGCGATCTCGAGCCGGTTTCTTAAATTTACCTACCCCACCTTTAAGTGTTCTTCATTAATATAGTATTAGGACTGTATGTGCAGATTAAATCATATTTGATAGATATTAAACTAACATGGAAGACTTCTCTATCTGACTGTCCGTCTATCCTTTGATTTTCTCCACAACCCTTCAAATAATCGACTTCACATTTGTTGGGTTTATTGCTGAGGTACCACGGAAGTGCAGCGTCCAGTGCAAATTCTTGAGATTAACGAGACATACTTATTAGTTGTGCATTAGGGCGTGTAACTGGTCCTCACACTTGGCGAGATGTCAAGTTGTTTGCATGAGTTCTCGTAAAAACTGCAATCATTATTACCCAAAGTCAAGCAATTGGACAGTTTTGAAAAGGCATGTTTTGAATGGGCACTGCATTAGTATCTTAGTAGAAGATCCAACTTTGCACACCATTTATTTGTCTATATTATCCATTTAGATGTAGGACATATTGTTCAAATCTATGCTATACTTAAATTAACACACTTGGGCCAGAAAAAGTAAAAGTTACAAATAAATAAGTTTTGTTGAAGGAAAAGAGACCTCATCTACTGTACCGAACATTGTTTACAGGAAGTGGGGAAGACTTACAAATAGTGCAGGGGATATTCACTTCTTAATCTGAGCTGCATTCAGGTCTCCCATCCTACCCAGCCAAGTTTAGCCTAGGCGAGGCCCTCAGCGCTCGCTCAACCTGACCCAATTATATCCAGTCTGAGGGGAAAGATAGCCCACTTTGATCTACACGAGACCGCCAGCCAAGCTCAAGCTGACTGGTCTGGCACTTAATGCTTCTTTCTGCAAGACATCCAGGACAGATGAGCACCGCTTAAGGCGTCAAACAATATGTTCATTCCCACATGTACTATGTGCCTAGCGTGTGTAAGCTATGAAGTGAGAAAGCTCTTACTTCGCTGGGTGGCGATGGGAAGGATCGAGCTGGAACGTACATCAAAGGACCAGGATGTTTATTGAGAAATGGAGAGCGGGGAGCAATTAATTTAATCATCCACTTAATTACTGATTAGCAGGGTTATCATTTTTCTGCTTGATTAACATCAGATATGAAATTGACTAACAGGCGTGTGTTGGATACGAGCGTTTCCTCCCCCGCTGAGGGAAATGCCAGGATCTTTGGGTGCATGGCGTATAAATCAATTGGTGGTATTGTTATCTGCCTGTTAAATTAATGAAGGGCGCCATGATCGTCAGCTAAGCACTTGAATACATCAGATTGTTTGAGCACCGATTTAATTAATGCCTGAATACCAAGCCCTTCCAACCCCACCAGGAAAGTGTACAATTAAATGCCATTCCTCAAGAACACTTATTAACATGATGCTAATATGTTTCTTGGAGCTTGGATATAAAAATCTAAAAGTATTTGCCCGCTGTTTTCGCTCCTACCGCTGTATACAGTTAAGTATGGCGCCTACTCATTACACCCCAGCTTAGTCCTTCCCGCTTAAAGCAGTACGTCAGAGCACCACCTCCAGACCTGATGGCTAGTGATGCACCATTCATACAAAACTAAGGGTTCTCTCCCCCCGTTGAGTGACTCATCCCATCCATCCTGTGTTGGAGTAGGCCTAGAGTGTTGTCAACGGTTCCTCATCACTGGTGGTGTGAAATAGGCTGAAGGGTGGAGACCCAGTGAAAGAGAGGGATATAGAGGACAGAACTTGGACGCTCTACTTTCGCAGGACTTAAAAGTGGGACAATCTGTTCCTTGGATGATCTCCAATTCTAGTTTCCGGGGACTGATACACTGAAAATATATCTATACACATGCTCTGTCCTACATAGGGAGAGAGTGACTGAGAGGAAGAGATAGACAAAAGGAAGAAATATCATCAGTGTGTTAAACTGACTCCGTGAAGTATAACATTGTGCTGGGACTGGATATTCATTTGATCACAGAAAGCTCTACCGTAGTGACAAGTAAGATATTTTAACAAAAACGAATTCATGCATAATTTGAAAATGGGATTTCACATTAAAATCGGTCCAACAGATGCAACAATATTTGTCATAGTGCATACTAGGAATCTTCGTAACCTGTAGTTGGACTCGTTAAACAAACCATGCATAATGTTTTGTTCATTATAACCCCGAGGACTAAATTAGCCCAAAGTCATTATGTCAACCTTGCTGCTCTTTGCTAAAAAGGAGAGAAGAATACAGACGAAAGAGATCAGTGACCTCTCTCAGCAGATCTCCATCCATCTTAGCTTTCCTGGGGCTCGAGGAGGGCATCTATCTCTGTCCTCGTTATCGTGATGAATTAGTTCCTGATTCTTCATATACATGTGAGCCAGCCCCAGATCTATCGAACATCCTCCTTCTGAGTCTCCACTTGGCATCTTATCACCAGAAGTCAACCACTCTCTGGGTCTGCTATGGACAGATTGGCTCGCCACCTTCTCAGATCTTCAGATGTCGCGGTTTTCTTCGCTTACAGTACATTGCATGACTGTTGCAACTCGCAGTCAGAGAGCCCTATGGAATTAGTTTGCTCTCATTCTTCCTGTCCATACAGACATAAAGAGATTCATTCCTAATGGCCTTTCTCTCTAAGTAGTTGGACACAAAATCCAATCTTCATTCTGCGTGATAAAAGAACTCAAATGTGAAGCTTAAGCAGGCTTCTGCAAATCTTCATCAAATCAAGTGAGTAACTTCCAATGCTACTCTTTTGAGTATTACTCTCAAATAAAACATTGTCCATGATACAAAAAAGTATCGATGATGCTTTCGGCTTGGGCTGGAGCAGATAGTTCATCTATTAACATCTGAATAGATTAACATCTGAATAGTCATTCTGTATCGATCTGTATTTCTGCAAGGGTGCAGCAAAAGAGTAGGCTCTGCTAAGATCATTAGTGTTGGAATGATACTATCAGCAGAACTGATTCCATTGGTCGCTGCATGCGGTTGGTTCTGACTTGTTTGATCATATGAACATTTCCAGTAACTCCAATAGGTCCAAAATGAAACCATAAGATTAACATAAACTAAAAGACTTGGAAAAAGTCTGACCCTTTCTCACAGCTAAGATATTGTGTCATAAGTTTGTTTTAGTCACAAAGGATGAGATTTTTCCAAATATGTCAACAGTAAGAAACAGAATGACTTAAGACAGAGTGTCCTGAGTTTAAGCCCACCTTACATCGATGGAGATAACAGGAGTGTGCCCCAACTGTAGCAAAGATGCATTTATTGCAACATTATACAACACTGTCATTTGGTGAAATGCCAGCAATTACACATTAGGACTTTGCTGAGTCATGGTAACAGCCGTGTGCAGTGAACAGAGGAATGTAACCTGCGTGTATTCACGTTGTGTGATCCTGTCCTCGGTGGAAAAGTAGAATGAGTCGTGCTGACATTTCAAGCAGGCCATACTTAGGAGGTGCAGGCTGTTCCGGACATGTTCCTTTGACCTCAGCACTTCAGAGGAACTATAGCAAACATGCCAATGAAAAACAATTCCAGTGAGAAGTCGGAAAAACTGCTTCAGTGTAAGACGGT
Organism: Pseudochaenichthys georgianus; assembly: GCF_902827115.2. NCBI lineage: Eukaryota > Metazoa > Chordata > Actinopteri > Perciformes > Channichthyidae > Pseudochaenichthys > Pseudochaenichthys georgianus. The sequence continues at coordinate 22,497,392 of NC_047521.1, read as the reverse complement.
GAAAAATGAGTACGCTCTGCAGCTGGCAGAAGATGCAGAAAGACTGTACCACCACCCTTCTCCCAAGGAGTCAAGCTGATTGGCCAGACAGCTGAAGGCCCCTACACAAGAGCCAAGCGGCTAGAACAAGTCTATATGTGAGCTTTTGCTGTGGCAGAGTGTCGGAGTTGAGTGAAGGCAAAGACCAGATGAGTTGCGACATACATAATGAGTTGCACAGGCTGGTGAGGCCGCTTCAGAAGGTTTAATTGGACTCATAGTTAGGATGTGAAATCAAATAGCAAACATACGTCTGCAGTGTCACTCATTTCCTCTGCTTTTTATCCTCACATTGCTGTTGACTTTGGCTCAGTTCTCCCCTTGCTGCTGTCATCCCTCTTCCAGTCACGGCTCTCTCTCGCCCCCCTCTCTTCTCTCTCAATCTGATTACTCTGCTTTATGCAAGCTACAACTCTCGCTGTGTTTCTCTCCTGTGTATTCCCCTTTGGGTTTTTACATCCCAATTATTAGGCTTCTCTCGGCTTGTCCTCCGTTCCTTATCTTGCCTGGTGCAGACTCAATGTTGTTCAATATTTGATGAGACTTTGTTCATAAATCAACCTCTTCTATTCCCTCCTGGTGTGCTTGAATGATAGCGTTAATCTCCAAAACCTTTTGACACACTGCTTTTGTCAACTTTTGAGAGAGCTTGTCGGCCTAAATCATATCCTGTTGTGCTTTTCCCTATAAATACAGGCCATTGACGACACCTTAGTTCTCAGAAGGCTATTGAACGACCCCTTCAATTTACTGCCAGTGCTACAATCCCTTAATGAAAAAAGTGTTACGTGTCAGCCAGGGCAAGGCAAGTTTATTTGTATAGCACCTTTCAGCACCAGGCAATTCAAGCCAGCCTCACATTGTTTATTCATTTATCCCATTCCTCAAAGTAGTGTGGATAGATACCAGTTTTCGCTTCCTTCTGTCCTCCCTGGTCAACTTGCTCTGACAGACACTGTGTTTGTGTTGAAGTAGCCCACCCTGTCACTCTCAAAGCATCCTGGGAAATCGATCACAGCCAGTCCTTCCCTCCGTCGTATCGCCCTTTTGGCCCAGAAATGCTCAACTGGCAGACTTCCTCTTGCCCAGCGAGACATGAGCGGAAAAGCTTTGGGTTGTTTTGCACACATCCAGTCAATCAGCTAAACGCTGCTGTCAATATAATTACAGTCATTGAAAAGTGGTTTTCTGGAAATGTGCAGTATCTGTCGTTTGTATTGTTGCATTGAAAACATCCCTAGCTGCAGGACGTGTCCAGGTCTTTAGACACCGTGGCCCAATCCTAGGTCACGATCTCATCATCTTCATATTTGTACCTGTCTAAAAATGGATTATGCCAACTTCCCTAAAGTGACCGATTAACTTCAGTGGTTCAGGGGATCAAACATATGTCTGCAACCCAAATGTAAGTTAAGTGAACGCCTAACCCATAACCAAATCCTGAGCCTAGTTTGAATGTCTAACCTAACTATATGCTAGAGCTAAATCAACAAGCTATCCTGCATTTCCTTTTTTTCTTTCTTTATCCTGCTGTTATCCCAAGATACATGTGTTTCAGAAGAAGCACAAAGGCATGCTGACATTATCAACTGAGCAGTGAAGCCAATGTTGGCAGAGCAGCAAGCACTTTGTTTTCAAGATAAAAAAACACAGTTAAAGTTATTTCAATACAGTGTATGGGTATATACGGAAGAGGATTAGGGCCACATGATTTTTTTTTGGGAGGATTTGAAAAAAATGTTAAAGTCAGATTTTTTTTCCTCCCGAAAAAAAAAAAAAAATTCAAATCCTCACAAAAAAAAAATTAATGTGGCCCTAATCCTCTTCCGTAGGTATACTCTATGACCTCTTCAATGTTTTTGTTGAATACTCTGGCTTTTGTCTAGCTTCTTCATCTCTACATTATTATTCATGTCAATTACAGGCCACTGTAAGCTGTGCCAGACACCTGTCGATGTCCTCGATCACCGATAGAGGTTGATAAGTCAAAAGTCATAGATCGCTTAATGTCCCTTTAACCTTCATCAGCACCTTCATATTGTACTAAAAACTAATTAAATATAAATATGCATGTTGTCAATCTGTGATTTAATGAGCTAAGATCTGTGTCCTAATTCCATCTGATATTTGCTTGAGTTCCATCTGTCCTGTTACCCGTCTATTACAGACACCAACTCATATGATATTTAGAGCGCCGAACTGCCAATGAGTCAATGGGAGATTCCCTGCGTCATTCGCCATTATTAAGGCTGCTGCTGGCAATAGTCCAGATCTCCATGATGGCAAAAGCCCTTGAGCCAGAGATTAACCAGGACAGAACAGATGGAGGCCCGAGCATGCCAAATCTGAGACACACTCGAGCAATTAAACAATTTGGATGACAACATCCACACTGAGACACCTTTAAATGTTTAAAAATAGCTGTTGGCGATGCAAGTTGTATTTTGAGGTGATTTGCACACTGAGCAAATGCCATTATTCTAAGATGTGGCATCCTCGAAGTGGCTTCACGGAAATGTACATCTTTGAGTAAAAGCACACATTTAAAAACGAGGACTGACTTTGGGTTATTTAAATATCCTGCTTCCCGGAAATAGCCCCATGGTCTTTTAAATGAATAGTGTCTAAGCGTGTTGGAAACGCTCACAAGTTGAGGTACAGACAGGCTGTGGATGCATGTCGCAGATAGGACACACAAGTTCCTTAAAGCAATCAATAATACAGTTTGTACCGAGGAAGTGAAATAGAAAACACACAGCCCCACAAGATTTACAGACCAAACAGTTCCCATCAACTGCAGCTAAGGGTTTGTTGGAGTGTATTAAAAAAGCACTGAAGCATGTGTGAGATATTGACAAGTGCACCAGGCCATAGGCTTTCTACACAGCAACAACAATCAATTCACAAGCCCTGTGGTTTTTGTTGCAAATCCATAATCTTGCTTTTGCAACAAAAAAAACTTTAATTCTGTTTGTAGTGAACTGACAGATATATTGTTGTAATTCTGACTCTGATAGCTGCACAGAATTTTGTGCAACAATTTCATAAATTTTTCTTGAGGTTGTCAAAAAGTATCGCTGAACAATGTTGACATGATCAAGGCAAAGAAAAGCATCACAGACTGACATGTATAACAGTGATATTTTCTTTTAATGGGCTTACATCTAGCTGCAAGCCCTGGGGTGTGCCTCACACATACTGTAGGTTGGCTCCATTGCTGCAAAGTAGCAATGATCTTGACCTCATGTGAAGCCACATTTCATTTCCAACTCACTCTCTTCTGCAAAGAACCTGTGATGCAAATTCACAGAGTTTATATTTAGCCTGTATTTCATCAGCCTGCTATTCCCCGATGCTTTCCCAGTGGCTAAATGGAAAATGTGGACCAGCTGTGTGCTCATTCACACATGTCGACTTATTAGCATTGCTGGAGGCTAGCTTTGCTGTTGTTGCACATGTCTATTACCTTCTAATTTGGCTTAATTCACTTTACCAATGTAATCAATGTTAAATGACCAACGTTGACTCCCTTCTCTGCCTGTTTTCCACAGCATGTTTCTAAGGATGAAGCCAGTCTCATGGGATAGTCATGTTTTATCTCCATGACAGCAATGTCACTCAGCCCTCTCTGCAGTGACCCCTGCACAGCAAAGGATGCTGGAAAATAATGAGCACTTTTATCCCGGTCAGGATGACAAAGATGGGGAGGATGAGGAGGAGGAAGAGGAGCAGGGAAGAGAAAGCAGAGAATGGGAAGATGGACGTGACACAGAGAATGGAGGGTTAGAGGGTCTGGAGGAGACGGAAATGACCGGAGGAAGACAATCCTGGGAAGGGAAAGGTGGCGAGATGATGAAACCAGCAGCCATTGTGGCTAGTAGACAGAGAGCAGACCGCCCAATGAGGCAGGGCAACCAGGGCAACCGCGGTATCACATACACGACCAATCAAGCCCTGCTGTATCACCAACCAGCCAGTAAGCAGCAGCATCATGTCATTGCGGCCAATCCTCAGCCTCACCACGCGGGCCTGAACGCGCAGCAGAAGAGACGAGCCCATATGGAGCGCAGCATGACCACAATGGCTCCCATGGAGGACACTTTCCTGACCATGATGGTGTTCCGCATTGGGATTCCCGACATCAAACAAACAGTAGGTGCACATACGCAACAAAAGTACCTCTCCTAACACAAACTAAAGATGCCTACATGCAACTGATATAAGTGTACAAAACAAAGAAAAGAAAGATTAAGAGAGGTCCTGGCTGACACAAAGTAAGGTGGAATAGGATCGTTTCCTCATATCTATTTTCTGAAACACTTACTGGAGGTCTTTCCAAATGAGGAAGTAGTTGAAGCCAGTTCTCTCTGGTTTTACTGCCTCAGAGAGAGATAAATAGCTACAAGCTAAAGTGCATATCTAATGTCTTCTGTCTGTCATTATCATACAGGAGAGACCATAGTAACGTAGCAGATGCTAGGAGTATGGCAGAGGCTATGTTTCTACAAAGGATGGATACAAGTTAAAACTTTGAATAGCAAAACATAAGAAGAGAGGGGGCGGGGAAGATGCATGATCACCTGCAGCTAACAGTACGTGTACCACTCGCAAAAGTCAGCATTAGGCACCACAACTATGGTGTACTGCGACATAAAGACAGCTGTCCCTGATAGGCTCAGGGTACTTTTAGATGTGAAGGCATTTTGCTTATGCAACCTTTACTGATTTAAATTTGAGTGGGAGACAAAACTTTTGTATTATAAACACTTAATAAGAACTTTTATGCTGTTTGACAAATAGTTTGTGGAGAAATGTACAAGCACATCTCTTATTGCAAAGCATTTTCATTCCAGTCATCTCACAAGCCCAGGGCCAATTCCCACACGGAAAAAACACAGAGCTTTACTTGTGTTTGGAAACCTGCGAGCTACGGACGACATATTTAGTCAACACCATGTAAGCGTCTGCCTTGGGTCGGACATGATCATAATTAGTTTCCAAAAAAGTCACTATCAATTCACACTTCCACAGCTCTCTGCTGAATGGTGGCGGCAGGTGAGAATTGTCCAGCCCACACCAACATATCCAGGCGAGAACGGGTGCCCCACGGTAACCCCTCCCCCCATATCTTCCCGCCTCCATTTTCAATTCCCTGAACAGGCCTACTGTTCTACATGTCAGCTAATCTGCCCTCAATATAACAGTAATTGCTAATTATCTTATAGGTTTTTAATGAGTTTGGGGAGAGCTGGGGAAGTGAGTGACGCTGGAAACAAATGAATATGTGGAAAGGCATCTGCGTTACTCTTTGGTCTTCCATCAGCCACCGGCATCGTGTGCAGATCTGCAAAGCACTGACAAACACTCGCAGCTGAAATAATATTGAACTGAATTAGGAGGGATGAACAGAGGGAGAGAATATTAGGAGCTAGTTGAAGACAGTGAGGGGAGGGAATACATGCTGTGAAGAGAGAGGTGGGGAATGAATAAGTAAAAAGGAAGATATACGCATTTACAAATACCATAACACTGCATGGGGAAGATCCCAAAAAGTCCCCTGAGTGTGGACCAGAAAGATTTCAGAAACAAACCCTGTGTAAAACAGAGCGATGGGGGAAGAAGCGTCCCTGTAATATACAGTATACATTACGTTATACTCTCTCCAAGGGATTGGCCACTCAATCTCTCTCTTTAATACACACACACAACACATTTACACACACACATACTTCCCAACATCCTCATCATGTGGTTACCTCCCAGGGACTACCAAGACATTGCTACGGCAACGGGCGCCTGCCTTCACTAATGAACTGGTTGCCATGCCAATACAGTTGGCATACACTATCAAGAAGTGCAACCCATTGGGCTCAGAGGGGGGGGGGGGGGGGGGGGGGGGGCTTGGAAGAGTGCTGAGCTGTGCAGTTTTACTCACAGTTCCCTGAGATGGAACAATAGCATGGATGCATACATCTTATTTAGACCTCTCGTTGTTAAAGCCCCCCCCCCCCATGCCCGGTCAGCTACTGTATGTCCTCCGGCTATAGACTTTAATAATAAAAAAAAGATAGTCTTTCTGTGTAAATGCAAGGAAATGTAATAGTGTGGAGCAATGGGCAGTGCTCGAATCACCGTGAAATCTAGTGAGGCAGACCACATCCACACCATACTGTACATCGAAGGGCTTTTTCCCATTGAGGCCGGCACGCCTCCGGTGTATCACACAGGCTTCTATAGTAAGAGGTGAAGGAGATTTCCTCTTGACGCTATAGTTGGTTTCTTATCTTTTCGATTGTGGTGCAAGACTGACATTATGCATGCGAAGATCAAAGAAGAGGGAAAGATACAAAAGGCAAATGTTTATCCCAGTATATCATCTTTACTTCTTTATCAGGGGTAAAGAGGAAGAATGATCGTAACATAGGCAAGAATATTCTGATAGTACTTATAGTAAGGTTAGCATAAATCATATCTCCATATGTGTGGCAGAGGATAAATTATTTAAAAGTAATGCATTCATATTCAGCACACACCACATTCTCATGCATTCATCATTCACAAATGGAAGGTAAACCCGTCATGCTACATTATTAATCCATTATATTATAATGCCCTTCACCAGACATCTCACCAAACTGACTGAATAATGCGGAAGCTATGTGTATTAATATAATTGCGTGCACCCTTAGGTTAAACACACAAACAGCACAATTAATTTAGCTGCTGCTTTAATGATATTGACTTTTCTCAGGGACAGAGCGGTTAGAGGCAGAAATGATCCTATTTCTTGGACAGAAGACACATAGGGACACAAATCTATTAAACAATTACTGGACTCAGAAAAGCTAACGTTTCTAGGAAGCACTTAAAACATATTTAGACTATTTACTGAGTAACAATCCTGCATGCAAAGTTTAACTTAAGAGGAAGTAAAGAAGTATTGTCAGCACAAATAAACGTAAAAGTCATCCATTACCGCACTATGCACAATGGCCTCTGTTATCATCGGTGATTACTTTAGCTTTAGTATGAACATGTCAGCAGCTTTTTAATAGTGTACGTGGTTGATTCAATTTGAAAGATAATTGATTTCCGGTTAACTGACCCTTTTCATTGTAATAGAATAAAAACTGTAATTATTACCCCCTGATCGCTGCCCCTTGCTCTCTCTCTCTGTGTCCTTCAGAGGTGTCTCCAGTTTGACCAGGAGTGCTTGGTGTGGAGCGCCAAGCAGCAGATCGTCTGCTCCCTCACCGAGTCGTTGTGGGACGTCTACAACTACGGCCTCTTCCAGCCGGCTGGAGATGGACGGGACGCCAAGTTCCTGGAGGAGGAGCGTGCCCTGCGGGACTACGCTCAGACCTTTGAGAAGGGGGTGCCCTACCTGGAGGTATGGAGGCGGAGGTGGTTTAGTTTTGCTGAGGTGCAAGTATCCCCGTAGCACCAACACCCAAAATAAATGTCAGCTGTTAAAGAATGGAAAAATAAATCAAAGAAGAGCCTTTATTTTTGAGCTCGGTTGTGTCTGAAACCTCTTGACACTACTTGCAATAACAAACCATTAAAATCCAACGCTTGTGTATTTATTGATTGACCTAAAAGTATTCATTTAAATATACTTGGTCAAAAACTAATAACCAGCCTATAAAATATTCAAAAATGTTGCTACAACCCTTACTGTACATTCTTTTTGACAATAGGATAATATACAAAGCATTCATGAGAGAGCAGATAGAAAGCATATATAAGTGATACAAATACATATAAAGAGAATACAATTTGAATATTTAGGGCAATAACATGTGTTAGAAGTACATATTTACACTGTTATAAACATATTAGGTCAGAAGCTACTGGGGGTCGGGAAAAGGTTAAAACATTTCAAAAATAGTGTTTATTTAACTAATTTAATTAAAAGTAATCAGTGATGTTCTGTAAGTAGATAATTCAGTTTTAGGATAAAAGGGGAAACCTTAGTTTTAGTGGTATCTACTGCCCTGAATGAGTGCTCTCTCTACATCAACTACAGCTTTGTAATCTCAACCAAATTGCATACTGGGGGAAAGCTGGAACAACAACATCATCTTCAGCACTTGACATTAACATTTGCACTGCATCATACTTTGAAATGTTATTAGGTACACACAAAAAAAACACAAGACAAATAACTTAAAAGTTTAATTTTTTTATTAGAATACCCACGCTCCCCTCCCTCATTGATTTAATCGCATTCTGTGCTTTATGTAACCTCCAAATTATATTTTATTTCCCCACTTTGTGGGTTGTGAGATAACATCAATATGAAGTGTTCATGCTGTGGTAGAATAGTCCCACAGCGCCCTCTGGTGGAGCAGCTGCTGTACACTGTGGCGCTGGGTGGGGCTCCGGTTTTGGCTTCAAACCAGAGTGTTTACATTCTTCATAAGGTTCCCCATGAGGACATGTCTACTACTGATGAAGCCTCGTAGCTAAACTCAGCACAGCAGAATGTATCCCACTGCTCCACCCGTGTATGTATAACATGAGTAATGCCATTTGGAACCGCGTCACTTGAATGGACCAGTGTTCGCTGGTATAAAGTAGTTTCACTTGAATGGAGCAGTGTTCGCATTTAGACATTTAGACCACCACATGGAAACACTTTAGGAACTATGTACAACAATTCAGACATTGTATATATGTCCACTTATTCCAATGCTGGTACTGTACGTGGGATAAAGCTTCTCCAAGAAACACACACTAAATCTGAATTAATACTTTACAGACTCATGGAGCTGTTCCAACGACTTTGAGTGGGAGAGTGAATTTCTGGAAGCAGTGAGAGTTTAGCTGCAGTTAACAAGAGGGGATCTGTGCTTTAAAGCTGCACTGCTAAATTGAATTATTTGCTGAAAAATCACAAGCCATCAATCATTCTAAGAATACAAAAAGTGAATCATCTATTTTAATTATGCCTACCTTTGCTCCTCTTCATCAATACGTTTGAACATGTATCTTTTTTCTGGTGTTCAGTTTAGGTACAAAACTAGAGTTTATAAACAGACGAATCTCGATGAGAAGGCGCTCGCCAAACTCAGCACAAAGGTATTTCTTCTTGTGTTTATTGAGTAATGCCTGTGTACAGTATTCATTTCCACTCTGACATGCATTTCCTTCCTCTTCCCGCTCTCTCAGGCCAGTCTGAAGAAGTTCCTGGATTACATTCAGACTGGAGCAATAGAGAAAATGGCAAAAGTCCTCGAGAAAGGTCTTGATCCAAATTTTCATGACCCTGACACTGGAGGTAAGTTTGCAACAACCCTGAATACATTATAAGTGATTAAAGGTCACCTATTATACAAAATCCACTTCTTCATGTCTCTTCTACATCAACATGTGTCCCCTCTGTGGAAAGAGACTCTGAAAGTTTCAGGACAAAAGATTCTCTCACTTTTTGTCCTGATCCATTTCTATAAAAACCTCTGAAAATGAGCTGATCAGATTTTGGCCACTTTATGATGTCATAAGGTTTGTTTTGGCTTGTGTAACCATTAGCCAATCACCAACCAAGGTACCCCCCCTATCACCTGAATCTCCTCTAGAGCACCATTGTGTTCTTTTTAACCAAATCTCTCTCAGAGGGGCGTGGGGAGGGGCTCCTTATTTTCATCTAAAGTAACAGACAGAGAATCCGCACTTTGGAAACAGGGCTGAAACAGAGGGGATTATGGGATGCTACAATGCATGATCTGTTTGGTGTTTCAGCCAAACACTTTGTTTGTATATATTTGAGACCTCTAATATATTGATAAAAAAACGGTGTAATAAGGGACCTTTAAGATTAATGATATGAACACTATAAGAGTATCTGAGGGTGGATTTTCACTTGCTCCATTCTACCTGCCATCTTTCCTCACCACCCCTCCTCCTGTGGGTCAGAAACCCCGCTCTCTGTGGCGATGCAGGCGGGCATGCCGGTGGAGGGCATCCGGTTGCTGGTTGTGGGCGGCGCTCATTTGGACTTCAGGTGCAGAGACGGATTCACACCGGTGCACAAAGCTGTGAGGGCTCACAATCACGCTGGGCTGATGGTAAGCACTTTGAATTAAGGTGAATACATATTGCAAATACACTGAAGTAGGAGATGCAAAGTGGAACAAATCGACTGAATGATTCTTATAACAATGTATAGAATTAGGTTAAAGACACATTCACTTCTCATGTAATAAGTATTGAAAATAGAACATGCTGCGTCATATGTTGCTGCTCATTAGGTTGAAAGACATATAGAAGCATTCAGCAGTTACTTAGATACATTGGTTAGCTATCTTGAAGTAAAGCACTTGCAATTAGAAACAGTTTTGCCATTGTGGGCGCTGCTAGCTGCCTCGTGTTGGTTTTAAATACAACATGTCAAAGATACTTTGGCAACTGCTTAGCATGAGCCATCACATGTTTCTTTTTTTAGGAAATGCATTATTTTGTCCATCCAACTAAAGCTTAGATGTGCAGTATAACACGCAGTATCTTGTTGTATATATAAATAACGACGTTAAATAATCAAGCTACAGTACAGTATAACATCTTAATGATATAGAAATGAAAACGGGTATCACAGAATTCTTCTATAAATATATTGTGTTGATAAGAAGCAGCACTAAAACAAGGCACAACCATATACCTTATTAACTCTCTCATTCTTTCTTGGCTCATCTGTTTCTCATTACAGACAGAATATGCACACCCACACATATTACAAATATAATTATTTGTTGTTGTTGTCTCGCCTTGCTAGGCTCTGTTGTCCCTCGGAGCGTCTCCAAACTACAAAGACCGCTGTGGCCTGACCCCGCTGTACCACACCGTGCTGACAGGGGGCGACACCTCCTGCTGCGAGACGCTGCTGTATTACAGATCAAAGCTGGGGTCCAGGGATGAGAATGGCTGGGACGAGTCTCATCAGGTACCAATGGACAGTTTAATGTCCATGTGTCCATCCATTGATTCCCATGTGTTTCTTCCATATGTTCACGTGTGCGTCACTTGTCTTTATTTCTCTTCAATTGAAGCAATGCACCAACTCTTCCTTCTCTTGATCTCTGTGTTTGATGTTTCACTCTCTCTCAGCATTTTCTCACACACCCCTCTTTTCTTCTCTCAGCCTTCCTCACTTGTCTCTCCATTCTCTCTCCTTCCTGCCCTCCTTGTCTCTTCCCATAGCACAGGGATGAAGACGAGTTTGGAATGGAAGAAATACACAAGGTACCCTTCATCCTACCATCTCATCCTCCCCACCAGCCTTACATAGGGCACTGGAAGTCATATACGATATTAAAACATGTAGATAAACTAAGACGCTGAGTTCAGTTAAGGAAGGCCATTGGATTCTGTCCTTCATTACTGTAGATATGGGTGCATTGCCTACATCATGTCTTTGTGAGATGTGTTTGTGCTGCGAGCCGGTTGTCATGGTATTTTATTTTTGTTTTGCCGTGCTCTGTGATGTCTTTCTGTACTTTGTACGTATCTTGTGATATTTTAGTCCCTGCTGAATGAGGGATCTTCTCAGACTGTTGAAAGCTCATCTCTGTTCTTTTAATTTTTTCTTTCTTTCTATTCCAACAAGGTGTAATGTGTGACTTGTTTTTCTGTAAAAGTAATTATAGATCTAAATATCTATGTACGACATATCATCTCTCTGGCTTTTTTTCTTTTGTGTCATATCTCTCATCTTACCCCCCTCTTTCTGCCTCGTTGTATTCTGTGTATTCAAACACTCCCGTCTGAAATCCCCCTCTTGCTATATTATGTCATTCTTACAATGTGTGGATATTTCTATCACTCTCTTGACGCTGAAAGGCCTGCCAGAATGGCTTTGCCCAGCACTTGGAGCATCTGCTGTTTTATGGGGCAGACACCTCTTCTCAAAATGCCTCAGGGAACAGTGCGCTTCACATTTCTGCCCTGTACAACAAGGCAAGTTTGGAAACAGATTTCCTTTTATGAAATTATTATAACCATAATTACGACTGCTGTTTTTTTTCTACGGTTGTTAACCCATCGTTTTCCCTTCCTGAATGATCAGGAGAACTGTATCCGGGTTCTGCTGTACAGGGGAGCAAATAGGGAGGCAAAAAACAAACATGGCCAGACCCCTTTGCAGGTAAATGCTTTGAATGTATGCATTTTCATCATGAAATTACAATTCAAGTCAATCATCAGTTTTGTGACCAAATAATGCAGAAAAAGCATAAAAAAGCCATTTTTGAAATAACTGTTTGTGTGTTTGCAGGTAGCTATAATGTCAGGTCACTTTGAAGTCGCGGAAATCATCAAAAACCACAAAGATTCTGACGTAGGTAAGCTTTCAATCCAAACTGTATGTCTCCAGGGGATCAAGTCTTACGATGAGTTCTCAACATTTGATTTGCTGAATCTATCATTTAATTGCACTTCCTTTCTTTTTCACCTAACAATCTACTTAATTTCTCCCTCCATTTCATCCTGTCACATTAAACACCCACTGCTCTTCCTCACTTTGTACCCCTTCTATAAACCCTCATCCGTTAACCTCACACCCCCATCTTCAGTGCCCTTTTTGGAAACGCCAAAGTATGTCTCTAAGCGAAAAGACAGCGCCGCCACTCTGCCTCTCCCCTCACTTCACTCCCACCCCTTACTGCGCGCTAACAGCGATAACTCCATGACCCAGTCTGACCCTCTGGCCCTGCCCATCAAGGCTGCGACCAATCCCAACCCGGGACAGGTACTGAGGACCATTAGGTGGATCTGCCGCTCTTTGTGATATTAGATATACTTCATTATATCTTTCTCAGTCTTTGACGTATAGTGAGTTAGAGGATCCACTTTATGGGGATTGGTTGTGTCTGCAGGTTCAACGCAGAGCCTCTATCGGCATGAGGAGCTCCAGCAGCCCCAGGACTCGCACTCGCTCCCCATCCAGAGGGAGGGGGGGGCAAAGTGACACAGAGGAAAGGCAACGGCAGCCCAGAGGCAGACAGGGGTAAGGAGCTTATGGAGAAGGGTCCTTTAAGGCCTTCCTATAAACGTGCCCTCTATATTTACAGATAGCATCCTCTGTATGCAGGGAAATAACTATTTGAGTCTCTGTCGCATACTGTGTACTATTTTTAACTGAATGCCACACGCAAGTGCAGTATAGATGTTGCCTTTTCCTCTAGTGGTTCTTGTGTGTGTAGAAATATGGTACTTGACGTTTTTTAATGCTTAGATACGGTGTACTTTAGATGATCCCAGAACTGAAAAATACTTACTTCTTAGAGTTTCTAACTAAACTTTCTATATTTCTGACATATGATACGTACTGAATATTAGACACCTTTAGTAAATCCAAGCATAGACTCTTAGTGTTGGTATGACTGATAAGAATGACTCAACGACTGACCGACTCTGGTACAGCGTGAGCAGCTGTATGTGGTATCACTTTGTCTCACTTGTTCCACAGTGTGCAGCACAGTCTTATCTCTTGTGTTTCTGAACAGCCTCTCTATCGGCCTCTCTCCCTCTGTAGTGCCACCTCAGCGGGCAGTGGTGGAGGTCAGATGAAGCGCATGTACAGCGCCGTGCCGGGGAGGGTTTACGTGGCCACCCGTGCCCACTCTGGTGGAGACAGAGAACTGTCACTTAACAAAGGCGACAGAGTAAAAGGTGAGACGGAGCCACAATTTAGAAGTAGGGTTTTATGAGAATGAGAGAAAAACTTGCCCCTCGACGTTCATTCAATGATATTCTTGTTTAACACAACATTGGTCAAACATTTTCAACTGCAGATGATTTTGTGTAATGTAGAAATACTTTAAGTGCTGCTGTGTTAGAGGCCGATGCAGGAAAAACATTTAAGCTATGATCTAAAACATTACCAGCAATAAAATGTTGACATGAGGGAAGAGAGGATCGTAAAGAAGAGAAATGGGAAGTAGCTGCAGACACGTCCAGTTATTACAAAGCAATACATGTTCCGGGCCATTCTCAGTGGAACGTACAATGTTATTAGGAAATAGGTTGCTTTGGTTTAGTCCAGGGGAAGATATATACCAGAGTAAAAGCTTTTTACACTGGAGCTATTACCCACATTAAATAACATCCATGTATCAATGCTTTGAATAAATGTATCATTCCATCTATCTGTCCCAGTGTTAAGTGTGGGAGAGGGGGGGTACTGGGAGGGAACAGTGAGAGGTCGCACCGGCTGGTTTCCTTCAGACTGCGTGGAAGAAGTGGCGCCTCCCAGCAAAGACAATCGAACAGGTGAGACAAAACCGCTTGGAGCTCGTTGTATGTTAAAATAATCCGTCTATGGCAAAAGTAAACCATGGGGTTTCAGGCAATCTCCTGAGAGATGGATGTTGTCGCTGACCTACAGTACATTTATATTTGATGGGGCATTATTATTCTTTTTTGGCTTCCTTTTGTAGTGTGCTATAAAGGTTATTGTGCATGTAAATGCTCTGCAAAATCTCAATCTCAATCTTTATTTATTTATATAGCACATTTAAAACAACCTTCGGCTGACCAAAGTGCTGTACAGGGCAGGCAGTAACTACAATAGTGAATAACCCAATGGCAGTACGATAATAAAAACAATAATTAAAAACATAATAAAAAGCACAATAACTAGAAACATATAAAAAATAAATAAATAAAAAACGCATACAAATATAAAAATGTAATGCTCAACTAGTATTAAAAGCCAGTGCAAAGAGGTGAGTTTTTAGCTGGGATTTAAAAAGCTTAAATCCCAAAGTTCCATTCAGAGGGAGTTTCTCTCCCACACATTCCCCCCCGCCTAAAACGCCTCCATTGGACTCCTTTGTTTACTTCCATGACATGATGACATCACTATGTAACACTGACGCTTATATTGGCTAGCTATTCAGAGAATGAGATGATGAAATAACACGGCCCCTAAAACATTTGAAACAGTTTGTTAACCATTCAAATAAACGTGTTATAGGTAGTAATGTTAACGAGACACTTAACAGTAATAATACATTTAAAAATAAATGGCATTCTGGAAAATGGGTTACATGCTCCCTCAGGCTGGAATTATCCTCTAAGTCACTGTAACACCCGGCACATGTCACACTCGTGTTCAGCAGAAGGCCCTTCTTTGTATCAGACCGTGCCACATATACAGCACAGACAATCCCTTTTCTACCTTCTCACAGCTGTCCTGTTCACGCAGCAACAAACCATATGCCACGCACAAGCCACAAGAAAAGGCCCTAAATACAGTTTCATAATGTGTGTGTCACACTGAGGACAGAACACGGCGAAGGTGTTATGACGGAAGCTGAAGGTTTTAAAGTGAACCTATGTTTGAATTTGCAGAGACGCGCAGCGAGAAAGCCAAGAGGAAGCTTTTCCGTAACGTCACCGTCGGCGCCTACGATGGCAATGACGGCCCCAGGTAAGAAAAGTAGCTATGACTTCTGATTGGCTGCGTAGTGAGTTGTTGGGAAATTGTAAATGTGAGGGTGTGTTTGTCTGCCCTGTGATGTATCTGTGAGCTGCTTCTAACTTCTCTCCCAATGCATGCTGGGACTCCCTCAGCCCCTAGCAACCGAGAGCAGGATACCAGTTTAGAAAATAGATGTACTCATAAAACGAGAATAATCCCAGCCTCTGATATAGTTTGAGAGTGTGGATCACATGAGTGTGGGCAGCGACTGAACCGTCTGCTCTCTGCTTGATTACTGTAGGGAAAACACTGAGAGGCCAGGGAAGGTGATTGAAATAGTTGACACCGTCTTGTTTTGCAGGAGGTTCACATGTGTGTGTGTGTGCTCTCGCTCCACCTACCGTGGTTTCATGACATCCCGTGTCCTGCATGTGTCTGTTTTCTGCTGATCCCGATAAGCGCTTGTTCCCTATTGTTTTGCCTGAACACGTCAGCGCTGAAAGCACAAAGGGCAGCCATGTCCTTTTCTTCAGCTCTGCCCCTCTTTTAGCTCCCGCAGACAAATGCACTTGTCTCTTTGATACCCCCATCTACATGCCTCTCTCTGCCCTCTGTTGTGCTTGTTTACACGGAACACAATAATAGTGAAAGGTAGAGGGGGGGTTCTTCTTCTTCTTCTCCTCCATGGCATCTGTCTGAGGCTGCCGCTCAGCCCTGGGCAGCTGTGGCTGTGTGTTATGAAGCTATGCATGTTTGTTTGAAAGTTAGTGTGTCTTTGCGTGTACATCTTGCTGCTGATGAGTCACGAAGGAAGCTGAGACATCAAGCGTTGGTTAGATCCCTGGGCGAGTGAGACGGACTTACCAGTGGCCACCCGTTTTTTTTTTGTACAGCCTCTAACGCATTGTACCCGACATTACCCTTGTGCTGAGCCGCTCTCACTGTCAGTGGAAAGAAAGAAGGCATTGACTTGAATGCAGCCATGGCTTGTGTTCGAAATGGAAATAGCAGCCACTGGGGGTTTATTACCTGTGCTAAGCTGGTTGAGCGTAATTGCGACACTGTGGTGAAGTGGTGCTCAATTAAGAGCGAGGTGATCCGGAGCATGTTCCCTCAGTGAATGCACGCTTTTGGGAGAATGTCAATTACCATTTTCAGAGTGAGGAAGAGTGCTTGTGAGCCTGTGTGGTGATGACAGCTCTGCGTTTGAGGAGAGGAGGCAGCGAGAGGAAAGTTTGCAAAATGTGTGTTTGAGCTAATCCAGGGTGAGAATCAGCTGTTAAATGTGTGATACAGCGGATGTGCGAACGCAAGCACTGTCTCTCCCCGCGTTGCCTTACATTCATACCCATCCCCCGCGTCCCCGCACCACACTCAGCTCTCCATCCCCCCTATTTTGCAACCAAACCCTCTTCCGATCACACACACACACACACAGCACACACACTCCCTGGTGTGATAATCGCTGGTATTTTCTCCCTCTCTCTTTCTTTCACATTGTCTTCCTCTTGTCTGAAGTGTGCTGTCTCTCCCCTTCTCATTCCCCACCTCTCTCACAGCTCTCACTCTCGCGGCTCTCTCCGTCTGAGCTCTCGCTGGAAGACTGGGAGGGGGAGGAGGGAAGAGGGAGGAGGTGGTGGTTGAGAGAGCGAGCACAAGAGAGGAGGGGGGGACATGGCAATGGGGGGATGCGGAGAGAGAGATTTCTCTCTCTCCCTCTCTTCTTCGTGGCCGTCACTGGGCCCCAGAAACAGGAGCGTGTGGTTCATTTACAGGTAGCGGCTGTTTCCTCATTCATTGGCTGGCTATGGATGTGAGGAGAGGACAATGGAGAGAGGGGAGAGGTAGATGATGCTATTGAGAGGCCGTGCCTTTTCAAAGACAGATTAATAAGCTATGTATTCTGTGTGTGTGTGTGTGTGTGTGTGTGTGTGTGTGTGTGTGTGTGTGTGTGTGTGTGTGTGTGCGTGCGTGCGTCTTACATTTGTATTTCTTTTTTCCTCTGCATGTGAATATCTGTGGTACGGAAGTGGCTATTGAATGGAGTCTCTGCAGCATGTTTATTTCGGTGTCTTCCTCCCGTGTGTCTCTGAACGCCGTGTGTGTTAGTGCATGAAAGGGAGCAGATATTGATGCATTTCAGTCAGACAGTGTGGGTGTATTTCATTCTCTTTGAGTCATGATTTCTTTAAGCAGATATTTTTCATTCACTAGGACTTCCCATTTATTGCTGTTCCTTTAAAAATGCTGCTGTCACATCCTATATCTTTTAATGTACCCTCAGTGTATCATTACAAATGTGAGGGGCTTTGCCTGTACAGAAGGATGAAAGGGAATAAGTCAATAAGTGGCAAGAGCGCGGTTTGTCAGTTCCTATCGAGTTCTAATTTGAGATACCGGTCTTTTCTGTGCATGTCTCGGTGTGTGCATGCATTTGTGTTTATGTGAAGATATACACTGAATGAAATGTATGTGGTCTTCACATACAAGTGTATACGTCATACTGCTTGATTGCTGTGTACATATATTCATCTATATGTACTGTTCATCTTTCTACCACGGCTCCATCCACAGTGTGTCACCAACACCCGCCAAGTGCCTCACGGATGTGTGTGTGTGTGTGTGTGTGTGTGCGGGTATGGTCCCCACATAGCCAGTCGATCTGCATGTACATTCAGCAGGGGAATGGTTAAAAAGCAGCCCTTTTTTCTCAGTAATTGTGGATAGAAAAGAGAGGATGACTCAGGAGGGAACATAATAACTCTGGTCTCCAGTAAGCTTACCGCTTCATTGCAGCCAGTTCACAGAGAGCGTGTCCTACTAGCCGACAGGGATTAACCAGCGACTGAAAGCATGTCCCTAATTGGCCAGGCAATTTGGCCAAAGACAAGTTGAATAGCTTTAAATATGTTACGGAAATTAGGTGTGTTTATGCAAACAAGCAACAATACTTAGGAGCACCTGGAGGGCCGGTGCAGGCCATGTTTCCCCCTTGAAGAAGTGGATGGATGAATAGCCCAATGCATCCTTCCACCCACTCTTTGCTACTTTGATCTTCAGAGAGGGAAAGCATGGTGGAGGACAGGGTGAGAGAAAAAAGGAATGAGGTGTGAGGAGCAGATGGCTGGAAGGCGGCTGTGCGTTGGCGAAACAGTAACATTGATGGAGAACACACAAGGGATGGACCGCAGTAGGGGAAACTAGCGATCGTCTGTTCAGCGCTAAAGTTGCGACTTGGTGTTGAAGTCTGGATCTTCAGGCCTCTAGGCCAGCTCTCATCACTCTGCTGTGCCTCGGTGCTACCACGGCCAAACTTTATTACAGCTCTGCCGGATAAAACACACAAGGCGTTGCTGGGTTCGCAAGAGACGGTGTGGAATATAATCAAACTGTTATTGTTATTTTAGGACTAGTATACACTTGGGTTTTTGAGAAGTGGCAGAGGCAGAATGAACTTGGAGTGATAAGCCCCTCTGCCAGACAGAAAAGAAAAAGATAAAAGTCTGCTACCTAAAACCTCAAAGTAAATCTAAATGTTGGTTTGGTATATTGTGTTTTTTTAACTCCTCGTGTTCCCTGAAGGCCTGATTGATTGGCAGCCAATATAACAGTTGTGTTTATTGTTAGGTTACAACATGTGATGATGTTAGGTCTGCTGACTCAGGCGAAGGAGGACTGTAATTGAGAATTTGAGTAGACAGTGCCTGCCATGTTTAACTAAGGCCTGAAAAAACCTACTTCTCATAAAGGTCCAGTTGTGAACATGCACACAATTCACCCACATTTGAAAGGGGAAGGACCTAAAACTGGTATTCCTAGTGGAATTGATGTCCTTGAGTTTATATATATTGAGTATATAAATACACTGCATTGTTTTGGCAGCAAAGCTGATTCTGAAGCCAATTCTTCAACCAGGCTCCTCATCCTGTTCACTCACAGTTCAGCCCATGAAGGAAATCAATTCCTTTGATCTATTTGAGATGGAGTTTCAGTTTGAGTTAGGGCTGATAAGCACATACCAACACAAACGTGAGCTTCCTAGGAAAAAGATATCTGGAATTCCTCTTGAATCATACAGCTCTGCTCGAGCCCCGGGCTCTAACACAACCAGGGTGAATTGACATTGTTAGAAAGTCAAGTCCAGAGCTGAGTCATGAGATGGGCTGCGTGTGGCAGCGTAGAGTCCATTGAACCAGCCCTATATTACGGAAAGGGCTGTAAAGCAGCTTGACTGAAAGTCCCAGACAAGGTAATAAAATAATGAAGGAGCTCGCTGGCCCAGCTGTTACACTACTCCAATAGCCTTATGATAAGATTGCATCACCAACGTCTCTTGTCCTTTCTGCCCTCAGAGGCAGCAAGAGGAACTGTTTCTGGAGGGAGATTAGAGCCCTGTGAGACTTCTCCTTGTACATCATTTGAAGTGTCATGTATGACCGGTATTGGCGCGCCAGAGTTGGTTAAAAAGTATCTTTGCAAAAGATGCCAGAGGCAGTGAAAGCTAATGCAGCGATTTAGGTGCATTTGGAAGTTTCCATTATCGGTGAAGTGTGTGTGCACATTTATCTAATGTGCCGTTCCCCCTGGCCCAGTGCGTGTCAGCTCCAGCTGGATTAGTCCATAGTATGGACTGTCATCTCATATACACTTCCTCCCCTTGTGACACTAACTGTATCCCTGCCGTCAACCCTTCAGTGCTTTTCGTATGACATTCTCCATCCAACCCATCTTTGCTGCAGTGTGATTTCGTAATGTGTTGCAGTAAAGCAGTTTTCCACATTCTTTAAAGCATTTATTTGCATTACAATAATACTTTTCTGTTGCTATAAAAGTTATATTGCTCTCTTCCTCTCCAATTCCCCTTTTGTTCCCCCTATATCTCTCCATCCCCATTTCCCCTGTCTCTAAGTGACTACATCATTAAGGAGAAGACAGTGCTCCTACAGAAGAAAGACAATGAGGGTTTTGGCTTTGTGCTTAGGGGAGCCAAAGGTGAGCCTCCTCTGCCAACGTTTCTTATATTTTCAGTTCCTATGGATTTCTCAGTCTCATACGCTCTTTCTTATCCATCTATTGTCATTTTCAAACCATCTGTGTCCACTCACTGTCTTTTGTCTTGTCCTCTGCAGCTCAGACTCCCATAGAGGAGTTCACTCCAACGCCAGCCTTCCCCGCACTGCAATACCTGGAGTCTGTAGATGAGGGGGGCGTGGCCTGGAGGGCGGGCCTTAGGATGGGGGACTTCCTCATCGAGGTAAGGAAGAGAGGCCCAATCTGAACCACGGATTCATTCATTTTAAACATGATGTGTCCAAGGTCCCCGCTGTGATCAGAAAGCACATCGGATGAAACGTAAATAAAACCCTCATTACTGATTGACCTTGCAGTTCTGGGTCCAAGGTGTGAATATTAATTAATAATATATGGTGAATATTTCCTATTTTCAACTAAGACATCCATACAGGAAGACACTCAAAATGTCCCTATTGTCAGAGCGAGGCATTGACAGGAAGCAGGGAGGGATTTTGAGCGAGGCATTTTCTTTTTACACAAAACCTTTTATACATTGCATTCATACATGTTCGTCTGAGAGTGTCACAAGTAATTCTGGGAAATGTAGGAAATGAATAGAAAAGGTACTCTGCAGATAAGTGGGTATACTAAAAAAGTACTCTTTATTTCTGCAGTATGTATTCAGATTCTACTACTAAGACTAAAGTGTTGTATCATGTATCCGAGTATATATTTTGTATATATTTATATGTGAGCTCTGGTGCTCGTGGACAAAGCACAAGCAGCTGATTCTTCTGGCCATTTTGTACTTTTAAAAGTTACCTAATGTTTCCTTGAAAACTCAGATCTAGAAATGGTGATTATCAAACATCTATTAAAGCTGACAGATACTGCTTATTAGTATTCAACCTTTTATGAGTCACTTGCCCAAGCTTTTGTTACTGCGATTTACTGTCGTCGCTGTCTGAATTGCTGGAGTCCAAAAACACTCCAAATATTATAGGTTTGAAGCTAAGTCTTAGAAAACGGCAACATTATATTACAAACATGGGGAAAGCCAATGTGAATTAGAGGTCACAAGATGCCCTTCAGTAAACCTGTCAAGGCTGTGGCAGTTTTGGTGTATTTTTATTTGAATGGGTCATTTTGCATTCCTTCCTTCCTTCCCTTGTCTTCAGGTGAACGGCCAGAATGTGGTGAAGGTTGGTCACCGGCAGGTCGTCAACATGATCCGGCAGGGCGGCAACAGCCTCATGGTGAAAGTGGTGATGGTCGCTCGAAACCCCGAGCTGGAGGACACGGCTCGGAAGAGAGGTAAAACTTTCCTTCACGTCATCTCGATCCTATGTTTACGATGTGTGACGATAACGCTGATTGCGTGTTTACCTTACCGTGAAAGCCGGTTGTCCTTGGCGACTGCATGTTTATACGAGAATACTAAACATTAAGTCTGCATTTGGCCGGCTTCCCTTGGCAGCGCCGCAGCAGACCAAGAGGCTGACTCCTCCTGCCATCGCCCTGCGCTCCAAGTCAATGACTTCAGAGCTGGAAGACATGGGTAAGATGAAAGAAGGGACTGAATGGAAAGAATAAAGAGGGGGGGGGGGGGGTCTGGAAACATTTATTAAAAGATCAATTAGATTCGAGTGCTCCACTTTAGGCGGGTTAGAAGCTCCTCTGCAGGATTATCTTACACTACCGTGACGTTATTATGGGACGCAGGTGTGATTTAATTTTTCATTAGCAATTGTTTGATGTGTATGGAGCTTTTTCATTAATTTACACTTTCTATATTAAAAAAAGGTTATAATTAAACACTCTATAAGTCTCGTGCCATCCCTCACCAACTGCCTTTCTCTGTCTCTTTCTTGTGAACCCAATGTGCTGCGTACAGTGGACAAAGGTGGGAGAATCATGGATGTGTGGGCTCTCATTATCATTTCCACCCCCCGTCCTCATCCCTCTCATCAAATCACTCCATCACATGTGTCAGAGTATGTATTTCATGCTTTCATCTCACAGATACACATGACTACGAAGCACTGCTAGTCACACCTAATGTCTGTTTCCCTCCCAATCGTGTATGCCACAGCTGCCTCTCCGTGGAAAAAGAAAGCAGGTGACGATCAGCCTTAATCGTTCCCCCTATCAGCCCCTGAGCTTTAATTAAAAGTCAGCCTGTTTGATGCTCTTTTTCATCTCCTCCTCTTTCAGATTACGACTCCACTCTGGGTCCTGATAAGAAGCGGACGGTCTATCAGATGGCACTAAGTATGAAATCACTCTCACCGCTCTTGTCATACTGTATACGGGTGTTTTCAAACCTTTTCTTTTCTTTAGACAAACTGGACGAAATATTGGCTGCTGCCCAACACACTATTACACCGGACAACCAGGGCCAGAGGGGCCATGGAGGCAAGAGGGACAGGAGCAAGAGCATTGTTCCCAACAGCTCCAATGAGGTGGGTTTTGGTTGTTACCATCATGTGGGGTCCTTCTGGCTTTTCAGACTCCAACATCTGAACAGTTATAAACCTTTTTCAAACACAAGATTCACCAACAGCAGAGCTTCTTCACTGCTCTCGGATGTAGCACATATTTAGTCATGGAAGTGACTAATGCTAGAAAAAGGTTTCCTATCTTTAAACAGCTTGGTCTTTTCTTTTTCTCTGCTGTGTTGTTCTGCCCTCACTGCACTTAACAGGGAATGGTTGACAATAGACCACCCACACCTAGACAGTTGTTTAAATGTGAGTCAGGTTGCGTCCATTCATCCGTCCTCTCCTGCCCGATACTCGGACACGCTGGGTTTCTGTATTACATTATACTGTTCATCAAATCAGTTTAGCAGCCTACAAATGTGATTTGATTGTAACTGAGTTTCTTTTCTCTTTACTCCCGCCTCCCTTTCAAATTCTCTTTTCTCCTTTTTCAATATGACACCTGAACCCGCCAGCAGCAGCCATCAGGCAGCATGGTGCAGTCCGGACAAGGCTACAACCAAGCTCACTTTCAACCCGGCCACGCTCAGCACGCCGTCATGATGCGGCAGAAATCTATCGGTAATGGGAATTCAAATTGAAATATTTATTTTTCCTTTAAAGTACATGTACTCAAGTATGATACTTGAGTACTATTTTGACATACTTATAGATACGTACTTAACTTTCCATGGTTACAATTTTTTGTTTGTGTATAAAACAGATGACATTTGTACTTATTGCACAGTGCTGTTCTACTAAAATACCCAGTTTTTATAACTTTTAGCAACTCAAATTGTTTCCAAATTGACAAACAACAGCATTCAATTTATCTTACTAACATTTGTAAGCGATACACACTTATTAATATAATATTCTATTATGATACAATTATGTTTAGCCATTCTTCATATTGAGTACTTAAACGTTTGATACTTGAAGTACAATTTGCTGATAACACTTCTACTTAACTACATTTCAAATTCAGAACTTTACTTGTGATGGAGTATTTTAAGACTTAAGTAGTTGTACTTTTACTAACTTAAAAAGTTTGAGTACTTCCTCCACCTCGGTCTATAGGTAAACACATGTGTCCTTGTTCCCAGGTGTAACAGAGGAGGAGAGGCAGTATCTCCACCCCCCTGCTATAAAACTGGCTCGCAGCCTGTCGGTGCCGGGACCGGAGGAAATCCCTCCCCCCCCCAACACATCCGCCCCGGAGCCGCCCTTATCAGCAGGCCCTCACCCTGGGAGAGGACCTGCTATGCCCATCCCTCCTGTATCTCAAGCCCATTACCAGGTCCAATCCCAGCCAGGACATGCTACTCAAGCAGGCTGGGAGAGGGGGGGTTCTGGTGGGGTGAACCAGCAGGGCATGGTCCCCACCCTCCGCAGACAAGCTGAGGCACCGGAGGCATCCAGGAGAGGAGGGGGCAAGATGGGAGGGTTACGGAGAGGCTACAGCAGCGCCACACCACCAACAAGTGCTAAACCTAAGACTCAACAACCACCGCCGCAGCACCACCCGCACACGGCCAACAGGGAGCAGGGCGGAGCGGCCGGCAAGGGGGGGGGAAGGCGGGGTCGCGGGGCTCTGATGAAGCAGTCGAAAGTGGAAGACGGGCTGAGGCAGCACCGAGGGAAAGGAGTCGCAGCCAAAGAGAAGAGCTCCATCCCCATCCCCACCATCATCGTCAAGGCGCCCTCCACCAGCAGCAGTGGGCGGAGCAGCCAGGGCAGCAGCGTGGAGACGGAGCCCCACCCGGAGGCAGAGGACAACACCTCAGCGGAGACAAACTCCGACAGCACCAGTCTGCCCTCACCGCTCACCCCCTTACCCCCTCAGCCCTCTACGTCCACCCCCTCGCCTTCATCGACCGTCGCCCCGTCGGTCTCCTCTCATCAAAACTTGGAGGACTTGGATTACACCTCCACATACGGGACGGCCATCGGAGGAGGCGGGGCTCGCAGGGAAAGAGAACGTTTCCGAGACATGAGAAGAAAGAGCGCTTCTTTCTTCCTCTCGTCTGAGGACGACGTCCAGGGAGTGGCAGGGGGAGGAGCGGGGGAGGGAACGAGAATTCAGCCTTTACAAGGCTCACAAATGGACGTGCCCACCCCTCGCTTACGGCCCTCCAAGTCTATAGATGAGGGCATGTTTTCCGGAGACAACTACGTCCACTATTCCAGCAGCATGCCCCCAGCTTTTGGCCTGCCGGAGTATTCGTCCCCTGTCCCTAATCAGGACGGCCAGCCCAAGTCGGCGCCCTCAATGTACGGCAGCCAGGCCACGACTACCTTCATCCACCCGCTTACAGGGAAAGTTCTGGACCCCTCGTCCCCACTCGGTCTAGCCCTAGCTGCGAGAGAAAGGGCCCTGAAGGACGACCGCAGGACGCGCAGAGAGGACAGACAATTCGGCCGGCAGATGTCCACAGTGGGAGCGTTCCCCACCCCCGTCCAGACCCCGACTCCTTCCCTTTTTGCGACTCCTACACAATCGGCCTACACCTCCCCCACCGCCACCACCTCGCCCGCACCTATAAGCCGGCCGCAGTCGCCGAGGATATTACGTTTGGGAGGGGGAGGCGGGGAGAGGATGGAGCGGGAAAAGGAGGGAGGATCCAGGGAGGGTCTTAGAGTTCGCTTCTCAGAGGACAGGACCAGTCAGTATTCAACGCAGTATTACCAACAGAGCCCCCGGGAAAGAGAAAAGGAGATGTATGACAGCAGACCTGCTCCGCCCATGCAGCCTCCTCCACCTCCGGTTCAACCGCCCCCCCGCAGACCTTCATTCCTGCAGATGGAGGCTAACAGCAGCTACGTTCCTCAGTACACTGTCCCCACAGCCCCATCACAGACACATGAGGGAGAAGCAAGAGCAGGAACAAGTGGAGGTTTAGGACTGATGGTGCTCCCTCCGCCTGCTCCTTCAATAGACGTAGATGACGAGTTTGTCTTTGCAGATCCTTTGCCTCCGCCCATACAGTTTGCTAATGGTAAGAAGGAGAGAGGGCAGGAGTATCCTCAGCAGCATCAGAGTCAATACTCTGCTGCTGCTCCACCTCTTCCTCCCCCTCTCCCGTCTAACAAGCAATCAAACACTCCTCAGGCCAGTGACTCCGCTGCCTCCAGCCTCACCTCCTACGACAGCGAGGTGGCCAACCTCACACAGTTGGCCCCCTCTCCCTCTTACCCCTCCACACAGATATTTTCCCCTCCGTCAACAACAACCACCACCTCTTCTGCTGCCGCTCTCTCTGCCGCGTCGATGCACAGACCCCAGCCCATGTCTCATTCTCACCCCTACTACGACCCCTCTGTGGGAGGCCAGGACAGAGGCTCGTCCGTCCTCACATCCACCATGACCTACGCTACCACCACCATGACACCCACCGCCGCCGCAGCCACCACCACCTCGCCAGCATCCTCCGGTATGCCCACAGTGGGAAAAACCTCCGACCACACCCATCATCACCCAGCTGGAGACTGGCAGGACGGCGTGGTGGATTCTGGGATCGAGGAGCTGGACAGTCACAGCAGCAGCGACCATCACTTGGAGATGCTGGGATTGAGCGGGCTGAGAGGAGGGGAGGGGGAAAGAGGAGGAGGGGGGGAGCATCAGGATCCTTGCACAACCTACTCAGGCGGGCAAACATTTGAGGTACACAGCGCCAAAATGGCAAACCCTGTGTTTCCAAAGATGAGTCACTACAAGGACGGAGGAGGCAGAGGCC
Source organism: Pseudochaenichthys georgianus (assembly GCF_902827115.2). Classification (NCBI taxonomy): domain Eukaryota; kingdom Metazoa; phylum Chordata; class Actinopteri; order Perciformes; family Channichthyidae; genus Pseudochaenichthys; species Pseudochaenichthys georgianus. The sequence goes on along the minus strand of NC_047521.1, from coordinate 22,470,702 downwards.
CGGCTGTAGCGCTACGCAGGCAGAACAGCACCAACCCGGCCCCCCTGCAGCTGCAGAGACAGAGCCACCCCGAAGAAATCCGATTAGAGGAAGCGCTCTCCGACGAAAGGCAGCACATGGTGGGTCGATCCAAGATGGAGGACGGCTTCAACTCCGCGCTTGCCGCCTGCTTGGAGAGGCCGGTGGACGCTCGGTCTCTGGGCTGGGTGGAGGTGGGGGAGCAGAGTGGAGACATGGTGCATAGAGGGGGTATCTCTTCGGAGGGACGCAGACTTCACTCGCCTCTTTCGGGGGTGAAGGCGAACATCATGAACGAGCTGAGCTCCAAGCTGCAGCAGATGGGCGGCATGAAGAGCATGGACGACTGGAGCCACTCCCCCAAGTCTCCCTCCATGAACAGGTGTGTTTTCTATTTTCATTATTAAAAGATACTGTGGTCAAAATCATTTGAATTAAGCAATTTTTTTATATCATGGTCTTGTGTTGTATATACAATTTTGATTAAATGGTTTTTTTTGGTGGTTTTTTCCACTTCCTTCACTGTTTATCATTTGTTATCTGATATGTTTGTGTATTTAAAAATGTTGCAAAAACCATTACATTAAAAAAGAAAAATGATGTAATGCTTATTTAACGTGTCTGTTTTCGTCTCTCAGGTATTCGGCGGATTACACCGATGCGTTTCACAGCCCACCCTCTGGCCGCTCCATCTCTCCGTTACCCACCTCCTCTCCGCAGCATCAGCGTCAGATCCTGACCCCGAATCTGTCCACCACGCCGTCCGTCTCCCCTTCCCCTCAAGTTCAGCGCAACTGGACCCGCTCCCCCTCTCCGCAGATCCCCACCTCGCCGGTTCACTCTCACTCCCCCCATTCCCCGACCTTCTGCCCGTACCCGACGTCACCGAAGCATCGCTCCAAGATGCGCCGGCAGACTTTTGATTTCCAGTGCAGCCCCACGAAGGAGATGCGGTCTTCAGTGTCACGGCGACGGGCCCCCAGCCCTCTCATCTATAACAGTGAGCAGCCGATGCCCGCCCCTCCCCGCCCCTCCTCCCTCCCCATCCTCCCAACTACACCTATCTACAGTAACCCCTTTGATTTCCCCGGACCCCTCACCCCTCCTTCGCCTCTAGGAGATCCCTACGCCATTTCTTCTTCTCCACTTTACTCCCCATCCGGTGTGCCGCACTCAAACCCCCTCCTCACCTCCCGCTCTCTCTCCCCCACCCATTTTCTCTCCGGAGCCTCCTCCCCCTTGCACTTGCCCCCCAGCCCATCCTGCCTCAGCTATCCCAATCTCACCCCTCCTCCCCCAGCCAAACCCTTCGCGGTCAAGCCCCTGCCCTACTGGACCAAGTACGACGTGGCCGACTGGCTGGCTTACCTGAACCTGACCGAACACCAGGAGCGTTTTATAGACAATGAGATAGATGGATCGCATCTGCCTTCGCTCACCAAGGACGACTTCTTGGACCTGGGTGTGACGCGCGTGGGACACCGAATGAACATCGAAAGGGCGCTGAAGAAACTCACTGACAGGTGAGGGAGGACTAACAGACTCTGGAATACGTAGAGTCAACGGGATCAAAGAAGGAAGCGCCCCATGGTGAAGGGAAGTCAAAGTGTCTCATAGCTTAGCGTTAGCTGTGCCATCCCCTTTCTACTTTAGATACTTAGAAGTTATCTTATCCCCTCCCCCCTCTCTCTTTACTTACCTGTTTTATCAACCCTATTTAGTTTGCCCAATCTTTATTTCAATTCCACCTGTTCTTATTCTTTGATTAGCCCTCCTTCTCTCCCCAGACGGCCCTCCTCTCCTTTGCATGTCCCCAGAGACACATACTGAGAGTGTGAAGGGGTGAATCAAAGATGAAATAAAAGGGAGACACAAGTTGACAAAGGTGGACAATAACAGAGGATGTGCGAGAGAAGACCAGCGGACATCAACAGGTGTTGTTGGACTATGTCTAAGGGCTGGGTGGGGGGGGGGGGGGGTTTCTTGCAAAGCTGCAACACATGTAGAGAATACTGTTGAAATCTGTGGAATTACTTTTGGTCAAGAACGGGTATGTGAGGAAAATCGTATGAAAACTCTTCAAGTGAAAATATATTTTTAAAGGAAAGGCATTTAATTAACACACCATTATGTGCTGTGAAAGACAAACACTCTGACAGATGGATTCTCACACCATCTGCTGCTCGGCAAAATTTCTGTCGGTGTTCAAAGGAAAGTTGAAAAGTTGCTGCTTAAAGGGTAAACCCCCGAGTCAATGTTCCTTCTTGTGGCTGAGCCAGAAACCCTGGGAAAAGCAGTCACTTCCTGATCAGAGAATCAAATGGCCGTGAGTTCAGGAGCCAAAGTCAGACAATTCGATTTATGTTTGTAAATGATGATAGAAGAAAATGGTAGACAATTATAGTATTCTTTTTATATATATTTGCCATATTCCCCCAAAGGATGCCCCAATATGCTTTGTATGTATGTACTTTGCGAGCACTTAATATATCTTACATGTTCAACGGGATTAAATATTACTAGAAACATATGTTTTGTACAAAGTGCCGATCACAATCATTCATTTCAAACTGGTCAGGGTATTTAAAACTGTTGATTTGAAGTTGTGCATAATGGTATTGAGAAGACATTGTTGTGAAGTAACCTTTTAGAGGATGAAACATGTGAGGGCAATTGAAAAGGGGCAAACTGCAAATCGTCTTTTCTCAACCTTTACTGGTGTCGATGGCCATAGCAGAGGTCAAAGGGTGGACTCCTCCTCTTTGATGCCATAATGTTGACCGCGCTCTCTCGTGCAGTGATCAGAAAGGGCTTTTTACTGCTTCTCTGTCTGCCCCCCCCCCCCCCCCAACCCTCACCATCCGTGAGACTGTGTCTGATTTTGTGCGAGTGTTTGTCAGCTTGGTGGCCAAATGCTTTCCCTTAACCTACACCTCTCTCTTTATAAATGCCTTTTTCCAAGACATATTTATAACGGTCGGAAAACTGTTTTTTTTCTCACTAGTTGACAATCCCTGTTCCACTTATCATTAACTCAATTAGAAACACTGAGTGATAACTGTATCTGTTGCATAGAGGGGAACGCCCTGTTTTTTTTTAAACATGCCATGTTTAGCCATTTTCCCTGCAGTGAATTAAACTGTAAGGCAAAAAAAACACATTATTTATAGATCTATATGTAATGATGATGACAATGATAACATAAAAATATAGTATAATAAAGATAATATTTAGTATGTAAACATTTTTAAGAATCTCCGTCTTCCAAATAGTGTGGACAAATTCTTTGGAGTTTTATTTATGTTTTCTTTTTGGGATTTCTGTGAATGCTTTCTATACTGCTCGCCCCGTGGTGCCCCCAGTGAAGCCGACACACGTTAGCCTTTTCTTTCTGTGTGAGTTTGAAAATTGTGACTCAAACGCGATCTCATGAAGGACATTTGTGAAAGGCCTGAGCAGTAGTGTAGAAAGCATTACATCCTATGATTTAAAAGAGTATTTTAGGTCTAGTGAAATGCATAATGACTACATACTGTATGAGCATAGGTATGCAGAGATAAAAAGGTATATATATATATATATAAATATAAAAATATATATAAAGTTTTGCTTTAAATTGAATAAAGTATATACTGATAAACAATATGATAGAGGTACAACTAAGGTGTTGAAATAAATGCTAAAATAAACTGTTGTCATTCTCGTTTCTCCTCGCATTTCCACATAATGATCCAATTTGAAGTGCCGTGTTTGAATTGAGTCATTTGGCAGCGGCTCGTCTCAGCCCTGCGGTGCTTGAACACAACATTGTTTTCGGGTCCAGGATTATATTCCCATCAGGAGTGAGCTAATAGGACAAAAGAGAGGCGCTCACGGGAAGGGAGAAGATGAGATGGCTTAATTCAAAGCAAGCACTGGCTGCATTCATGCAAACACGGCTGTAAGGCATGAGAAACAAAGGGAAAACAACTTGGAAGGAGATGAATGTGGGATTGTTCGCTAGCATCGTGGCCACAGTGAGGTTCATGGAAGGCAAATTGCAAAATGCTGTTATTTAAAGTTTGTGCCAACTGATGGAAAGATTACAATAGTGTGATTTTTTCCGTTGTAGAGGACATATATCATTTTCAGGTTTCATATCAGTATGTTGAGCCTCTAGTGATATATTACCACACTTTAATGTTCAGAAAGCCCTTTATTGTTCTCATACCTGTGCTGCAGTACCTCTTTTCACCCTCTGTCTGAAACCAGAGCTCAGTCTGCTCTGATTGGTTAGTTGGCCGGCTCTGTTGTGATTGGTCAAACGCTTAGAGTTGTCCCGCCCCTTAGCCTTTAACCTATATGTGTTGGAGCTTTAGCCAATAGATGCACGTTCGTTATATAGTGACGTCACTATGATAAGGAAGTAAAAAAAGGAGTCAAACGGAGGCGTTTTAGAGCATTTACACAAAACCATGAGACAGTACAGGAAAGGAAAACCCCACAAAAGCATAATAGGACCTCTTTAAATAATACACAATGTAACTACAAACAGTAATGATGTCCATTGTGTGTTTGATGTAATAGAACAGATTCTGCAACATCATAATAAGAACAAACCGGATAAATAAATGCTAAATGCAAAAATATTCCCAAAAAAGTACAATGATAAAGTTACACTACAAGTTTGTCACTTGTTTTTTCTTACATGTAAAGGCAGCCTATTCCATGGAGCCTAGACGAACACAATATTAAACCTCTGCGACCAGTGAGAAACAGGAGAAAACAACCGTATGGTCGGCGGTAAATGGTCTTGGAATTCTCTGGTTTTGTGTAAGCTGTTATGAGTTAGTGGCTGTTTAAAAAGTCTGATTGTACACAGCCTTTAGAAAAAAGAAAAAGCTGGGAAACAGAAACCAGACTGACGGCATAACTCTGGTGTTCTGTTTTAACTTCTGACTGATATCCGGGAAAAGTAAAACCCAACACAAAGTAAACAGTGTGTGTGAACATGCTCTAAACACTTTGACATGTCTTCTTTCTATAAGCCTGACTACAGAGAGGAAGGTCACAAAGGGTCACAGTTCACAGGACATCCCCCCCCCCCCACCGCTGTCACACACTCTCTCTAATAAGCTCACATGACTTTGTGCCACCCTGACACGTTTCTGTGACAGCGAACGGTCAAAATGAAGGTCTCATTAGCACCATATCGAGAGAGCCAGAGGGAGGGACGGGCATGGAGAGAGAGGGGGGAAGGAGGGGGATTTTTCCAGCTGTTTTTGTAGCAACAGAGTGGAAAGAAAGTGAGAGGGAGACAGTCAAAAGAGCTGATAGGGAGTGAAGCCAGAAGGATGGGGTTAAAGTAGGAGAAAGAGGACAGAAAAGTGTATGACTGTAAGCTAGAATCTCCCAGCATACATACGGGGGAGGAGAGCAGGAAAGGTAAGTGTCTTCCTCCCTCTTTCTTTGCCCTGAAGCCAATTAGTGACTATCATGCAAATGCTCTGATTTGTTTAATTTCTTTTTTCTGCTTACTTGCTTGCTTCGCCTCTGTGTCTCACGCCCACTTTCAGATCAACTGTGTGTGTGTGTGTGTGTGGTGTGTGTGTGTGTGTGTGTGTGGTGTGGTGTGTGTGTGTGTGTGTGTTGGTGTGTGTGTGTGTGTGTGTGTGTGTGTGTGTGTGTGTGTGTGTGTGTGTGTGTGTGTGTGTGTGTGTGTGTGTGTGTGTGGTGTGTGTGTGTGTGTGTGTGTGTGTGTGTGTAACTTTAAGTGCCTGGGGAGAATTGGGTCAGTGAAAGGGGAGAGAGAAGCATGTGTTAGAGGTGGAGAGGCAGCCTGGGAGAGAGGGGGAGACGGACAGAGGAATGGAGAGACAACCCTCAGCAGAAGTACAGTAACAAGTGGTCACTTGAGTAATCACTGGTGATCCAGAGAGAAATGTAAGTTCTCCGAGGCATGACTGCTCTGTTGCCACTTCTTGATTCTTTGTGACATGTGCACCGAGGCTTTTCCTTAATACTTTGATATGAATGATTCTGTGTGATCAAGTATGAAGATGTGCTGTGAATTTCAAACATCTTCTCTGGGGAAAAAAAGTGTTCAGTGACTCCCTGCTATATTTCCACTTGCAACTGTTAAAATAGCAAGAACATATACGCATTAGCTGAGGGAAAGAGTCGTAGATGAGCCTGACTCGCTGTCATGCTCAGTCTTGTGACGAGGTGTGGTTAGTCACTTTCATATTGCTCAGCCAGCAATGTGTCGAAGCGTTACCAAGACAGAAATAGGCCGGAATGCAACTCCGTCCTTTGCGTGTTTGTGCATGAATCTCTTTCTTTTGTTCAATCTCCTTTTAATGTCATTTGCTTTACATACTGTGCAAAAATGCCTGCTATCTGGACAGTTATTCTCCTGCATTCCCGTTCGGCACACATGATCATGTGTCATGAATCGAATGGCAGGGGGAGCGCTCCGAGAGTGGGAGACAGTTGGTTTCCAATAGGCCTTGTATTAGTCAGAGCAATGGGAAAGATGACCTTTCCCTGCTGTTTATTTTGGGAAGGCAGCAGGAAGAATGCTGGAGCAGCTGCTCTATTCCTACTGGCAGAGCGCACCCTGTGAATTCCAGTCTGCCACTGCATGACACTCCCCTTACTCACACAGGGGGCTCCTTGGATGTATCTACGCCCTGTACAGAGTAAATAACACCTATGCCAAGTTGTTATGGCAATAAGCTCAGAAATACACACGGTTGCAGCCGTCAATTACTCGTCGTCATTCAGAGGGAACGGCTTTGTTTATGAGGAACCATGCTGTCTCTGCCCATTACACCGTGTGTCGACGCTCAACCTGTTGCATGGTTTTTACTGTGACTCCTCTGCCAATAAAAGCGCTCATTCATTCCCTCGTTTTGCATTTTAACCAGTCGAGCGACTCTCTTGTTCAACATAACCAGCCAACCTTTGCTTTCAGAGACAGACAATAATGGCGAGCCTTCCCAAAGAGCCGACCCAAGATGCCAAGAGACAGAGCTTCTGGATGGTGAGGATATATTGATGATTACATCCAAGACAACTACCACCAAAAGGAAAAGCGAGTTCATCCAAAACAGTGTGGCACAACTTGCGTTCTGCTGGTTTTTCTTAACATCTTTCCCTCCTCACAGCCAGGGAACTATGTGCGTACAGTGCATCGAACTGAGAAGTCCTTCCAGGCCTGCAACGACATCGTGGCCTGCTTCAATGAGAGAGCTAAAGTAGAAAAGCAGTACGCCCAGCAGCTGAACCAGTGGAGCAACAAGTGGAAAACTATAGTGGATTCTCGTGAGTATGAGAAGCAGCATGTTGGGGATCCTTTAAACAGAGAACAGGCCTTTCTCGTGTAGCTGTCGTCAAGTTAACATGACCTCTTGATTCATAGTAAATGGCTGCATGTGTGCTCGTTTGAAACAAATGGAAGTCATTATTTCTCTTTTGGTTCCATGACTCACCTCTGTGCTCTGTGTTTTTTCATTCCTCTGTCTTTTTTTGCTTTCCTCCCCAGGGCCGCTTTATGGCTCCCTCATGACGGCGTGGCAGTGTTTCTTCACCTCCACCGAGCGCCTGTCAGCGCTCCACTCCTCCATCTCTCAGTCGCTCACAGCAGAGGAAGGGGACCGGGTGAAGACCTGGCAGAAAGAGGACCTTCCCAAAGAAAACTCTTCTGTGGGTTCAGTGAGAGCCACGGCAACAAGACAAGCTTTTCACGTGCGCAGAAACCCTGGTCCAAAAAGATGATGAAGGTGTGTGTGCGCGTGTGTGTGTTTTTACAAAGGCTTGAAATTGTGGTTGTAATTGCCAGTGATAGTTTTACACACAATCCACAACCCACTCTTTAGTCTACTTGCTATTAGCATTTAGCTTTATCTCACGGTCTCTTTTATTTGGCAACTCCATCAGCTAAAGCTCAGAATTAAAAAGTTATAAGTAGACCTTTAAGTAGTGATATATTTTTTCATGCACGGGAAAATGGTTTTTCAGTATATGGTTTAAAAGAATAGTGCAACATTTAAAAAAACGTGTAGTTTATTCAACTCTTGTCGGATAGTCGCACACATGAATTAAATTATTCCCCACACAATCAACATTTCTTTAAGTTAAGCATACATTTTGCTATAACACGTTAAAACACTAACTGGAATGAAAATGTATGTACAATTAAAAAGCTATCGAGGAGCTAAAACTAGCCACAATAAAATACTTTCTAGCATTCAATTAAAACAAAGTAAATTGACCAAAAGGTTTCACTTTGAGAAGATAATGTTGACTCTTTGAATACAAAATACAACGCTGTGCAAAAATGTATCCAGTGTATCAACTAAATGTTGAAGTGTTATAGAGAGATGTTCTTTCTAGGCCCGACTCCATATGTTTTTTTGCACAAATCCAACCAATATGATATTACTTGTTACTTGTATGCTCAGAGCCAAGCTAGAGGTTTCCCCCTGTCTTTATGCTAAGCTAAGCTAAGCTAAGCTAAGCTAAATACCTCCAGGCCAAAATGTACTCGGATAAAAAAAAAAACGAATATGCAAATGTACCCAAATTTAAAACTTCTCCATTCAAGGTTATAATATGCATGTGTGTGAATGTTTTTCGACAGCTGGAGAAGGCCCGAGTTGCATATCACAAGTCATGTCAGAGGGAGCAGAACGCCCTGGACAAAGAGAAACAAGCTAACGAAAACCCTCAGACCAGCCCGGAGAAAAAGCAAAATTCCTTGAGTCCAGAGAAAGGTCACAGAGGACAAAGAAAAGGTGAGAAAGACGTTCACCACACTCTGCACCACCGAACTCCAGAAGCAAGTTTGACAAATGCTTCATTCAGAGCTTTTTAAATCAAAATTCCCACAGCATGCTAAAAGTTAGGATGCATTCCTAGGAAGTCTTGTTGGCCTGCTGCTGTGGTGATATCGACTCTAAACACAAGCCCCAGCCTTAAGCTTCTCTTCCAAGCTGTTCCCTTGTATGGAGATGTGTTATTGTTACTCTGCTCAGTGTTTATGGAGACCAGCATGGGAACGGTAAATAGCTCCAGATGATTAATGCAAGCTAGATCGCCCTCATTAAAGAAATATATGTCCTTCCTTTTAGAGCGTACCAACTTTTTAATCATACAAATGTTCTGCAGGTTCGAGAACGCTACGAGAAACTGCTGGAGGATGTGACGTCCTACACACCTCGCTACATGGAGGAGATGGAGGCCATATTCGAGCAGTCGCAGGAGGAGGAGAGGAAGAGGATCAGCTTTCTGAAGCAGGCCTTCCTCTCAATCCACAGACATCTGGACATCACCAACAATGAGAGGTGAGCAGCCATCGGAAGTCTTGGCAAGAGTTTTTTGAAAATGTATGTTGATTTAGTCAAGTCAAAGTCCAACTTTATTGTCAATCTTTCAGTTTGTGTGTACAGACGGAGAGAATACCGTTTCCCACAATCCAGAATACAAAAAATACAAATATATATATACAAATATGTATATTACCTATATATATATATATACACAATCAACAGACACATGTATACATTATGCACACATTAAAGGTGGGGTAGGTAAGTTTCAGAAACCGGCTCGAGATACACTTTTTGTTATATTCCATGGAATGCTCTTAATATCCCGATAGCAATGAATATCTTAAGTGCTTTGACAAAAAATCCATAAAAAAATGTAATCTGTAGAAGCCGTAGTACTGTAAAAAGTACAACCAATCCGTTTAGCCGGCTACCTGCCTGTCAGCCTTCCATCGGGGCACAAACTTATCTCGTGCCCTCATTGGTCATGTGCGCGTTCGTGTGTGTTGGAGGAGGGGCTCTGTAAGGAAGTGGCAGATGTTCTCCGGTTGTGTATTTTCAAATTCTAGCGATCTCGAGCCGGTTTCTCAAACTTACCTACCCCACCTTTAAGACATCATAAAAGCACAACAATCAATATATACAACAGTCACTTCAATATCTTTGATAAATGTACATTAGTGCAAGACTGTCCATAGCAGCGTAAAAAGTGTCTGGGGCTGGATTTGTGTGTCTGAGTGTGTGTGGGGTGTTAGGTCCAGTGGGGGCAGGGGGGAGAGAGAGTTCAACCTCTCACATTTTGTGTGTGTGTGTTTCAGTGTGAAGGCGGTGTACAGCGAGCTCCACAACACTCTGATGTCCATCAATGAGCTGGATGATCTCAAATGGTGGAAGAACAACAATGGACCCGGCATGCCCACCGACTGGCCAAAGATAGATGTAAGCTACAACGTTTAACTTCTATACATAAACAATGCCTGCATTTTTTTTTATCTGTCAAACGGTAAGAATTGCACACTGAGTCCGATTCAGGTTATCATTGGATTTGTTGAATCACATTTCAAGACTTATGATTTGAGGGCAATAGATAATGCAAGTCCTAAATACGTCTTATTCATCTGCTTAAAGCACAATCAATACTTTGTAATGCTTTGTGCATCCTTTGTTTTTCTGATCAGTATCACTGTTTCCAAGCTGTTCTGCAATCACCTGCCAAATCATTAAATCCTGCATTTCTTTATCCTTTAATTTGTTGAATTTGGAGACCAAGTAAATTAGTTTCTGAATTGTAGATGACTACCTGATGTACGGTGGATCTGAGGGGTCAAGAGAAAACAAGGATAATCGAACCTGCTCAGAAAAAACGTTTAAAATGGACAAAAAGTTTCAGAGTCAGTTTAATAAATGTGATTGACAAAATGGGAGGTCATATGTATTTATGAGCAGTAAATGTTGGAGGGAAAATACAGACTGGTTTGCAAAACTACTTGTTATTTGTTATAGCAGTGTTTTTCTTGCAATATGTCTAAACCCCATATTAACAAGACCCTTTTATGTGTGGATATTTGCATTATGTTGCGATACTATTACTGTAGACTTGTTGCTCCTAATATCTGCCACTTGTACTTCTTCCATCAGGAATGGTTGCCACCAATAAAAAAGCTAAATAGAAAGAAAAGGGAGCAGCAAAGAAAAGACGGCCGACCGTAAGTCATTCAACTTTTTATTCATAACTCTTTCTTGAAGAACAATATATATTAAAAAAAATCAAGTTATAATTATGATTTTCTAACTGTTCAAATGCCCATATCTTCTCTTGTTAGTGTGATGATCGGGGGAGTGAAGGTGCGAGCTATGTACGACTACGTGGGAGAGGAGGGCGATGAGCTGTCCTTTAAAGCAGGTGACACATAGAGTGTGATGTTGGGACATAAATGTATACAACAGCAGTGTTAGTCCGTGTTTTTAAAGCTACAATAGGCAAGGTTGTTTTACACAAGTACAACCATTGTATCAGTATAAATCTGAGAAATGCAGAGAAATGCATCCAAGTTCCTCTAAAATGATGCCAGACACTTAACTGATGTTACATAACAGGATGTATGGGTATTTCAGTTCAAATATGTTTCTTTTAAAGCCACCTCTTTTCCAATGTCTGCACTCTTGTTTGATAGTTTGGGATTTTAAGAAGATATTTTATTCAGTACTGAGAGTACATTTGAACAACTTTTAACATCTGCTTTGTGGATTAAATATCATTAAAAGTCCTGCACAGACGAAAAAAGATGGACTCAAAATGTGCTTGAAGGGAGATACTTGGAATACTTATGTTAAATAAAACGTCAAAATCTTAACATAAATGTAGACTATACATTTGCAAGGCATTTTGCAGCCAGACAACCAACTGTGTAGAACAGCATAGAACAGCAACAGTCAATTAAGTCTAACGCATGTGCTTTAGAAGAAATTTGACAATGTTTACTTAATAGTAAAACATCTTATGGCATGTTCGCAATGGTTTAACCAAGGCTTTTGTTGCTTTAGTTGAACAGTAATAGGTTTTAATACAGAGTTACATACAAAAAAGTCAGTGCTTTGTTAAAATGGTGCTAAAAACGAGTTGAAAAGTCCATTTATGACAGCTTCAGGCAGACCACTGCGATACAACACATGATTTTAACCTGGTTGAAATGAAGCTATAGATTTAGATATAGTTGGAAATAAAAGTAATGTGCTTCATGACATGCATAACTATTTATTATAATCATGTATTATTTTATCAGATTGATTAAAGGACTTTCATTTTCTGTGCTCCCAGGCGAGGTGTTCCTGAAGGTCGAGGAGGAGGATGACCAGGGCTGGTGTCGAGGCGTTCTGAGCGGAGGGAAGGAGGGCTTCTACCCGGCAAACTACGTGGAAGTCGCAGAGTGACGTCTCACTTTATAATAAACTATGTCCTAAACTCTCACAAACAGTTAGATTTTAAGTCTTCTATAAAATAACAGTTGTTATTATGTTATATCTTTGTCACACTGATTCTGAGTTCAAGTCAGATATACAGTAATCTGTTCCCAGGTATTTTTAAAATGTAAAATGATTGAGTTAACCTTGAGTACTTCTGCAATATGAATTAACTTATTAAAGACACAATGTACTGCTTGTGCAGGAGCTGTATATGTATATGTGTGAGTGTGCACGTGTGTTGGCATGCATGTGTGCATGTTAAAAAGAAACAACAGAGAGAATATTTATTTGCTCACTTTATTTGAGGAGAGCTCATAATGATACATGAGGTTTGCCCAGGTTGACAACGATGGGAGCACACAAGGTTAATGTTTACTTATCAAAAGTATTATAGAGGCACATAGACGTTGACTGAGGGAATGGATTTTCAAAATAAAAGTGTAATGGTTAGCCTCTAATTCAATTTTGTTCGGCAATTTGTTGTTGTTTTGATGCTAGCTATGTGTGTGTCTATGGATGGCAATGTTATGTCTATTGGTTGGTCCAGAATGTTCATATGGACTGGATAATCTCAGCAACTATCAAATGAATTAATAATATATTTGTAACAGTCATTCAAAGTGCAATGAGGATGAACCACTTGTGATCTCTTGACTTTTAAACGAATCTCTACAAACAGGTCAAAGTTAGTTACATGTTAGCATGCTAATATGCTTATCTAAGATGGTGAAGATGGTAAATATTGTATCTGCTAATCACCTCCTTGCTAGCATTGGCAGTGTGTGCCTGTTAGCATGCTGATGTTAGCATGTCGCTCAAAGCACCGCTGTGCCTTATTGCAGCCTCACAGAGGCGATCACTGCTGTAGACTCAATATTGTTCATTTCTTATATTTTGAGGCAAAAACCAAGAGATAAGAAGCCATGAAATGTGTGAATATGTACCATCCTTTTCAAATAAATTACAAATATTTCAATTATATAATATGTTGCGTTTGTAATTTATTTTGCAGTCACTTGTTTTACAATACATATAGGGGAGAGTGGGGTAAGTTGAGCAATTTTTAGTTATGCTGTCCTCTAAGCAAGGAGAAATGACACATAGTAAAAATGAAAACACACACCTATAATTCAGGATGTCTCCTATGGCAATGATAATAATTAATATTTGATCAAGGGCAGTGAAAATATTACTTCCTAAAAAATGTAACCACGGTTCAAACCTGGGCATACCTGTTCAAACCTGGGCATACCTACAACCAGTACTCAAGTTGTAAAAAAAGATCAGGGGGGATGGTGGATTTTATCATATCATTTGTGCTGATAACCCGCAGAGGGTGGGAGACCAACCAGCATAAAGATAATTATTATACTCCTAAAACAACATGCATGTTATGGATGTTCAGATACTCCTTTCATTGCTCTTGACCAAGGCACCTCAGAATTGGAGTCGGTCCCCGGGCTGCCATGGCACCACTAACATTTAGGGTCAAATGAAGAGGACAACATTTTTGTTTCACTTTAATTTAAAGGGGGGGAGGGGATACAAATGTGGTTATAATGGAAGTCTATGGTACAAATCTTGTAGGTTAACAGTCCCTCCTTTATTATTCAGATGGATCAGCTGATGATACTAATAATAAAGTCAAATTTGTTCTTAGAATATTTAATTATAGTGTATTTTTTCAAAAAAGCAGTTACTGGTATACAATCAAAACTGGTATCTAAAGGGTTAATTTTGTATCGTGATTAATTAAATCATTATGTAAATTAAACACTTCATGAAAAAAATTGAGGAAGAAAATTAGGAAAATATTGATCCGTCATCATTTTATTGCAGTTCAAATACAAATCTTTTATGTAAACATTCCCAATGTTACTTTTTTTAACAGGGCATTAAGTGCAAATTGAAATTGTTTACAAAATATGAAAATATATTAAAAGATTATACAGATAATGCAAAATAGGACCAATTTTGTCAATGGCTGCCTACTCCACTCTCCCCCATCTCATAGAAGTTTCCAAAGATTTTCATAATCATGCTTTTTGGTCTCAATTTTTCTGGCTCTTGCTTTCGGATTGTTAGCTAAGCAATGGCTTTGAAGCCAAGTCTTGACATATACATCTGGTCTGAAGTTCTGAACTTGTTCAGTGGGGGCCAACACACTTGATGAAAAGCAAGGCTGAGATGCTTTTTACCTCAAGGGAGCTTCTAGTTGTGGTTAAAATGTTCATCTGACTAAACCATAGACTGTATGACTAAACCCACGTTCAGACTCAGCTGTGGAGATGACCAGAGTGTTCACTGCTTGAAGGAGGGGTTTCAGCTCTTCTGGTGCTGGTGGTATCATTTCATCAACAGTTTTGAGTCTTACCAGCTAGCTAACACGAGAGAAAAACGTAGCTAAACTCCTAAGTTGTTATTGCTGCTTGTGTCCATAGATTCCACCTTTGGTGACTAAAGTAATGAGTAATGACTAAGATTACTGACTCTTGACCAGAGTTGGGTGTAATAATATTACTTTTGTCGGTAACGGAGTAGTGTAACGCGCTACTTTTATAATTCAGTAATCACACTACAGTTACTAACATTTCCCCGATACGCGTTACTTACTAAAATCAGTCATAATCAAACCTCAACAAACACCTGCAAAGAACACATGCTAAGGTGAAGCTAACACACTCTGACTTCATTTTAAGGACATGTCGGCCAGGGGTGTAGAGCTATTTGTTTAGGCCGAGGCTATATACAGGACGGTCCTGTACACAACGCATACAGGACCGTCCTGTACACAGAAGCCCTGAAATGGCTATATACAGGTCGGTCCTGTGGATAAGATATCTGAAATGGCTATATACAGGACCGTCCTACAGCTAACGTCAAATGACTATATACAGACCAGGCTATTATAGCATGCTTAAGCAAGTTTCGCGGGTGGTAATGTAGGGATAGGATTCACAGATAAATATTCTCACGACAACATCATTTTCAATGAGTTTCCCCTCAATATAAAATTGTGGCAATTAAATCTCTTTCCATGCCAATTGCTTAGCTTTTTATGCTGATTTCAGTCTTTTTTTTTGCTTATCTTTTTATGTTGTTTCAATCATTTTCTACTTTATATTTTCCAATGCACAATGTTTTACTTGTAAATGATATCACTGCATACTTTAAAGACTACTCGGTTTTATTAAAACTGAAGGTTTTTGTAGCCATTTCAGTCTTCATTTCAGAGACCTTATATACAGGACCGTCCTGTATAGAGCCACTCCCGTGGGGAAATGGCAATGCATACATTATTTGAGATATATTTCAAACTCTGACTTCATTTTAAGGACATGTCGGCCAGGGGTGTAGAGCTATTTGTTTAAGCACCGGATTGGCAAAACAGGAGAGTAAACCAGTCTGCCTTGATCTATGAATTCATGTCCGGGACTACGGTTCAGGAAATGGCTGCAGCATCAGGAGGCAGCGGGACGTGTAACTCCGCCTCTGAGATGTGCAGCACCAGCGCGCCGAGAGCTGTGCCTTTTTACGCACCGCCTTCGCTGTGTTTACCTTAATCAGAACAGTTTAAGAGTGACTGCAGGCTGCTACGTGTTAACCACACACACCTCTACTACACACATCGAACTGCCCGAGTATTCTCCCTTGTATTCGTTTTATGAAGGAGATGTCCAGTCACCAACGCGCATGATGTGTGTGTGTGTGTGTGTGTGTGTGTGTGTGTGTGTGTGTGTGTGTGTGTGTGTGTGTGTGTGTGTGTGTGTGTGTGTGTGTGTGTGTGTGCGTGCGTGCGTGCGTGTGTGTGTGTGTGTGTGTGTGTGTGTGTGTGTGTGTGTGTGTGTGTGTGTGTGTGTGTGTGTGTGTGTGTGTGACACCGGCATTTGTTTTCAAATGACCATGAACAGTAATTTACACACATCTAGCTAACTCCATAGGTATATGCAGGTATTCCCAAAATAAATTAGTTTAATCTTAATCTCGATGTAGTGCTAAATGCTATCGGAGTGCATCGGAACGAACGTCACTATCATAATATCTTCTGAAAACAAATGCCAGTGACACACACACACACGCACGCACACACACACACACACACACACACACACACACACACACACACACACACACACACACACAAATACACACATACACACACACACACACACACACACACACACACACACACACACCCACACACACACCACACACACACACACACACATCCTGGCGACCGGACATCTCCTTCATAATGCGCCTTCGCCTCGTTTTCCCAGCATTCACTGGATTATCCGTAAATCATACAAACAAAACCAAAACGTTGATTTATCTGTTTTCCCGTTTTGGTTTTAAAAACTGAATAACGTCGGTTTTCCGGTTTTCCGAAAAACCAAAAAACGACACCGGTTCTTTTTTAAACGTTGTTAATATGTTTTGGATGCATATTGTTCTAGTATTTGTTCAGGCTGTTACATACAATTAGCCTCTGTTGCTACCTGCTGGTGGTGAGTAAGTATTAAAATCAGTTAAAATTCACAACCGGTCCGCGATTTTTTTTTAATGTATCTGCCGGTCCTTGGCACAATAAAGCTTGGGAACTCCTGGTCTAGGGCACTCGCATAGCATAGCGTCAGTGGCTTGGTAAAAATGTTATTGCATGTGCGGGCTCCCTCGCCCACAGTATTTTACTCAATATGCGCAAAATTAATGTTGAAATAGCAGTAATACCAGTGCCACGTTCATTGATAAAATGACATAAGGGATGGAAAGGGGGGATGGCAGTTTTAGAAGGGGGATGATTTTGACCGTTTTTATTTCAGGGGGGATGCCATCCCCCCTCATCACCTCAACTCGAGTACTGCCTACAACACATCTTAAAGGTAACTATAAATAACAAACCAAATACAAGCATAGTTTTTCAAATATTTTTAATATACATTTCGATTGAATTGATTTTTTATTTATTTTTTAACATGTTAATAGGAAAAGTAATCATACAAATGGTGATACAATTTCATACATCTTAACAATCAAACACAGGGTAAATTAAACTTTAAATGTAGCCTACAATGAGCTCTTATTATCAACTTGGCCTACTTTCATTCATTTCTCCATTGAAAAACTGGCTCAATTTACCCCAAGGCCCATGGTTCACTTCACCCCATAGCCACCATTTTAGAAAAAATAGCCTAGCATTAAAATTCAGAGTCATCTTTAGCTTAATGATTCACATGGTTTAATACGCTGCCAACACATCAACATATACAATATATGCAGGCCCGCCTTAACCTGCCATCAGGCCCTGGGGCTGATGGTTTTGTAGGCCCCCTATTTAAACAACAAATCAAAGTCATTTATAGCCTCGGCAGGCTCTGTGATCGCACTTCTCCACTCTGCTCTATGCGCGCCTGGTCCTCTCCTCCAGATGAGTGACGTATCGGGCCTCCCTCATGTATTTGTCCGGTTGCCGTTGGCTCCCCTCCACATAGCAAGTCATCGCTATCAGAACCAGACGGCCTACTTGGCTCCGAGGCACCGCTACCGCTCGGTACAGAACTCATCTGTCCTTCCTCCTCATCCTGGCCTACAGGTTTAAAATAACCTGTAAGCTTCGGCATTTTTTGTAATAGCTGCTGGTCTCGAAACTCCTTTTCCCTCAATAATTTCCTTTTCCGAGCGTCACTCTCAAACTTTTTCTTCTCAAACTTTTTCTCCTCAACAACCTTCATCTGTCACTCAATCACTCGCAATTTGAATAAGTCACATGTGAAACATATTCTCATTCTGATTGGCTGTTAAGTGGTGCCCACTGACTGTTTCGGAGTCATCATGTTTGAGAAAAATCTCTGGAATCCATCAATCTGATTGATTAGCAGAACAAATGATCAAAATACTACGGAGGAAAGATATTTTCGTTTGGATTACTGGTCTGGGGGAAGCTCACGTGTGTGTGTGTGTGTGTGTGTGTGTGTGTGTGTGTGTGTGTGTGTGTGTGTGTGTGTGTGTGTGTGTGTGTGTGTGTGTGTGTGTGTGTGTGTGTGTGTTGTGTGTGTGTGTGTGTGTTGTGTGTGTATACGCGTGTGTGTTTGTGTAATTTTGCATTTGTGTGTGTTTCCCGGGGAAAACACTAAACACCGGCTGTTGTTGTGCCTGCTGTGACGTCAAGTTACTCCGTTCTCCGCTTGTAATTATGCCGTTACAAGCTTCAAAGTTGTATTTATCATCTGAATTTGCCGAAACAAGTTTAATATCCTGAAAGCCAAGAGTTTGTTTATTTGAAACTAGATGAAAACAAACTGTAACGGACGTGTTATCTATGATTACTATACACGCTTACATTCATAATGTTAGCTTGAGGGAGGGGGAGTGAGTGGCGAGTGAGAGCTGTCATCTTCCCTTTACAAGCTTCAAAAATGTATTTATCGTGTGATTTTGGAAATAAAAGTTTCATATTCTGAAAGCCAAGACTTTGTTTATTTAAATGTTTTTTAAAAACATCCGAAATAAAAAAACTTTTTTTTTTTTATTTACATTTTTTTTTAACTTTTGTATTGGCTCATGATAGGCCCCTGATCTCCATGGGCCCCTGGGCCCCTGGGCTTCAGCCCAGGTCAGCCCGTGTATTAAGGTGGCCCTGAATATATGTGTTTAAACCTGGATACTTTTTGACATGACAGCCGATATAGCTGACATCTAAAACATTTACTTTGACAAGCAAAAAACGTTTTTTTTGTAAAAATGTTTACTTACCAGACCACAATGAGTATCTCTCTTTCACAGGCAATGAGAAATGGGTGGAGCTTGCATAATTTCTGGACACTTGATTACAACTATAAGGCGTTACCTGGTTACAGGGGGTGGTTCAATTTACCCACTGGCTAAACTTACCCCCTTCTCCCCTATACCTTTAATTAGATTAACCAAACGGAAGCCAAGAAAATACTTTAATACAGCAAACAAAAACTATATAAAGTGGTTTAAAATGTGCTTTTCCATTTAGATATTTATTTTTTCTAGCCTCATGTCCTTCAGTACACAGAAGTCCTGGCCATACTGTAATGGAAACATATAAATATACAGCCATTATCTAATGTTACCATAAATACGCTCATATTTTACATAAATAGGAACATTAATGATTTACCACAAACATAAAACTAGCAAGATACTGTATGTGTTCATGAAATAATTTTACAGGACAGTCAGTGTTGGATATTCTTTAACTTTTACGGGGACATTAATCATCTTGACTTTTCACATTTTACTGCACTGTTTCACAGATCAGCTTTTAATCTTCCACCCATTTGAATTTACATTCATGAAATGTTTAACTAATGTTAGGCAATATACCATAAATCTCTGACTAACCAGCCAACCTCTCAGCTTTGTACACACTACAGAGAGTAGTATTACAGCAGACTCTTAAGGAAGGGAACCTGTTGGACGACATGTCTGTGACACAAAGTCGGGGATGACAAACCGTCACACAGTCTTTGAAACATGTCTGAGACCTGGGAAGGTCATGTTTACGGTTGTACTGTACTGACAGCATTTAAAGGACTCTGCATGTGTAAGTATGTCTTAAATTAGCTTATTTTTACAGGATGTGTACATTTTATATTGCAGATATAAATAGACACATGTTGGCTGCATTGTAAGGTTTCATTTTTTTATGAACGTCTTTAAAGGCGAGTCAACGTATTAGAAACTCAATGCCAAATGTTCCCTAGAAAGACATTGTGCTGTGATTGTTTTGCACCGCACTGTAATCAGGTGTTTTATGTGTTAAGACTTTAATGTATTACCGTTGAATGTGTCATAAGGTGTCACCTAATGTCCTTTCTCTTACAGGTAGGTAGTATCACAATGGAATTTTCTTGTGGATTTGTTTATGTGCCGCCAGCAGTGAGTCAGAAGAACGGCCAACAATCCAATGTCATCAAGCGCTCAGGTGGGATTTCTTTAAAACACTGCAGCCATCAAAATGTAAAACACACTTTGTTTAAAACCACATATGTCAAATCTCTGGGTCCAATTTACAGTTTATTTGTCTAAATTCAAAAGATCACTAGTAGGCACATATATGTTCAATGCAGTATCAGTGGAGTATCTAAAGCATCAACATATGTTAGTGTTATGTACAAAACTTATAGAGATCTTGCGTGCGAACTTCAACAAATGGTGGCCTTGATTTATTTATGTTATCTCTCTATGGCCACTAAGTAGTTGTGGGGTAGAAGTCAGACAGAAGGATCCAAACAGGCAGACATGATCAGTTTAAGGAGTATATGATACATACACTTACAAGCAAAGAAACCATGTATCTGAACATCCATAGGATTACATTTGAGATTTGAGCTCAGGTAGAAGAAACTGGAAACAAAGGCAAGAAGCAATGTTAACAATCTGACCGTTGGATAAGAGGCTGCTATAAAAACTGACAGGGTGGTCACAGAGAGACACAGGTGAGCAGGTGGACAGGTGCAGAATAGCAATGACTGCTTCATACAGTAGAAATGCATCGGCCTGGGGAAGTTGAATAAGAATTGAGGCAGCTGTCAGGACCGTCAGTCTCAGACTCAAATACTTTCTCAGTTGACTCACCAGTTTGAAGAAAATTCAGCAAAGAGACACTAAGCTTTACTGTACAGTCTCTACGTCTATCATCACCACGTCACCTGCTGTCAGTCCCATTCTCTGCAGGATTTAAAAGTTATTCTGGAAAAATTGAAGAAGTAAAATCCAATATATGATCACAACATTATTGCTAATTCATAACGACATTGCCTTTCATCCGAGCGGCTGAGTGACTGCTTGTTTGGTTAAGTGTTATGCAATCATTGACACACGCAACCTCTGCTGTCTTCCTTAGAAGGAGAAATTCCTTTCAGATGCTTTTCTCGGAAAAAGCCATCTGCCACCTGAGTCACATTTTCTTCACAGCACAAAGGTCATCGCTGCCACCAGTTGTTTTCTCTGAGCTCACATTTCTCTTGCAAGAAGCTATTCTCAGATTAACAGCCACTGTACGTTTGTTTTGTATGCCTTTTAGCTCTTCTCCCTCCTGTAAACCGGATGCGTCCTCGCAGTCCTCCCCCTCCTCCTCCAACAAACTCTGCCGAGGCCAAATCACCGAAACCCCTCCGACCTCTTCTAAAGGTTATCGAGCAGTTGGAAAAGACCAAGGATGTGAAGAAGGCTGTGAAGTCTACTGTTTTCTATGAAAATGAAGAATTTCACAATAAACCAGAAGCATCTCCAACACCTCCTCGTAGAACAGGTACTGTGGATGCAGCAGTATTTGTGTTAATGTATGGTATAATCTTAAAGATGTCTTATTATGCTCACTTTCAGGTTCATATTTGTGTTTTGTTCCTCTACTATGACATATTTAAACCAGAGCCCAGTCTGCTCTGATTGGTTAGCTGGTCGACTCTGCTTAGAGATGTCCCGCCCCTTGGCCAATCACGTACAATGTGTTGGAGTGCTAGCCAATAGAAGCGCCAAAGTTACTGTCTGATATCACAACGAGTGTGTGGGAGAGAAACATTCTCCGGAGGTAACTTTGGGATTTTAGCCAAGGCAGACCATTAACATGTACTTAGTCTAAGGGGCGGGACATCTCTAACGGTAGACCAATCCCAACAGAGCCGGAAGGCTAACCAATCCGAGCAGACTGGACTCTGGTTTCAGACAGAGGGTGAAAAGAGGTGCTGCAGCACAGGCAGTATGAGAAAAATGAAGACTTTTTTAACATTAAAAAATGGAGACATGTCCCAGTAGAGGCGCAAAATACAAATATGAAACCTGAAAATGCGGGTAATATGTCCTCTTTAACACCACTCATCTGCACTTAGCTCTTCTTCCACCACACATGAAGCCATCATCCACCAGACACTCCCCTCCGTACAGCCAGCCGTTCGACTCCTCCAGCACTAACAGTCAGGCATTTACCTACGACCTCCCGAAAGATGAGCCAGATTCAAACGCAAGTCTCTGGGACCCAAACTACTCGGACACCACCCCTGAAGGCACGGGGGGCGAGGTGAAGCCGCCCACTGAGACTAACAACGGGTCAACCAAGGCACTAGGTAAACAGACAATTTATATGTCTATTTGTATTCATTTTTAAGGTACAGACAGATAATCCCAGTTTCATTCTGCTCTCAAACATCAGTCCCACCACTTCCTCCGAGGCCTTCATTCATGAAGTCATTGCCGTTGTACTTAGTGCTGCTACCCACCTCTCAATCATCTTCCTCATCACCTCAGAAAACAGACTCACCGCTTATCCCATCACCTAAAGGTACTTGAAACTGTCTCTCTCTTGGTGTCAAAACATTAAGACTCTATATGATGTTTTTACACCATCAATGATTATTTTAATGCTCTTTTCTCAGCAGATAAGAGTCCTCTTTCGGGAAATCCTAACGTGCTTCTTGTCAGTTTAGGGAAATTACTCTCTGAAGAAAGAGGTCAGTATACTTTTATCATCACCATAAATCTAGTTTGATTTTCAATCCATTTGGCTTATGATGACTGATGTTTGGCATATTTCCAGGGCAGATCACACAAGGGGAACCCACCTCCTGCTCACAGTGTGGCTCTGTGTTGGACTCAGGCCAAAGAAACGTAATTACTACATGCTGTATTTCACTCGATATTCATCCTGATACTGATAAGTGGCAGCTTGAGAGTCATTGATTTCAAATGTGAATAATAACTGTATGTCTCCTTGTAATTACCACAAATACTGTGCGTGACGAGCGTAATCATGATTGATCAAACCATTTTTGATTGATACAAAGTGCAGGATTTAGCATATGGAAGCCCTTAGAGAAAAATGAGAAGAAAACAAATCTGATGATTACATTTTTAACATTCTTTTTTTTTTAATATGTAAAAGAAAGTGGGAAAAGAAAGCTTTTTGCAGGTGAATTTTTGTTGATGTTGTAATACTAATGTCGGCCACAAGACGCTGAAGTGCATCTCTACACAACGTTTTTAAATGGTACTAAAAGCATTTATGTTTTCCTCCAAGTGAGTTTTAATTTCTCTAAACACATTGTACATTTAGTGTGTGTTAGAAAGTTAATTAATTAATTAATTCTTTCATGTTGTTCTTTTGGCTGGAAAACATAGATTTTAGTCCTATTCAAAACATGTCGTGGCCTAATTGAGAAACTTTTTAAGAAAGAAATAATATCAAGAAAAAAACTTGCCTTCAAATGTTCATACATTATAAACACGGGACACAAAACTATTTATATATAACTTGGATGACCAAAATTGCCTCTCACAGCTTTCAGTTCATGTTGGTTATTTCTCTGTAAAAGTTATATTTATTTCAGGTAAAGGACTGTTACTTCTGTGGGTCTTGGGAGCCACAGTGTCCTCTAACTGGTCACCGGGACGGCCTGTTTTCTCTCTGTCCTGATGAAAAGCCCCTGGGTGCCGCTGACCCTCTGCTGCTCCTCTGCATCGACATCTCAGGCTCCATGAGCATCACCGCCGAGGTAAGTCCACACCATCTGACTCTGAGGTATTAATGTTGAGGCCATTTGTAACAGCTGAGGATTCAATCATCAATCTCTGTTGTTTTAAGGTGTCAGAGGGAGAGAATGTGGTCCATAAATCCCGTCTTCAAGTGAGTTTTAATCCCATTTATAAGTGTTGTTGTAAAATTTGACTCAAAATGAACATAATGTTAGACTTAACAAACTGTTGGCTGAGGTAGAAGTGAAGCTCTCAAAGAAACACATATGACTTGACTTAAAGAAATTATGCTACATCAGGGGTGTCAAACTCAATTTAATCTTGGGCCACATTAGTATCATGGTTGCACTCAAAGGGCCAGTTTTATATATAAGACTATATAAAAAATACATGTATGAATATTTAATATATATAAAATAATGTATTATATTACATTATTGCCCCTCCATTGGATGATTATCGGATAGGGTAATAACTTCATAATTAACTACGTCTGAAAGCAAAAGTCTGGGGCAAATAATTGCAAGTCTCTTCAGTGAGAATGTCACAAAATGATTTAAAAAGAAAAGCCAAATTCTGGGAAAAAATAAGTGACATTTTGAAAAAAAAATCAG
Source organism: Pseudochaenichthys georgianus (assembly GCF_902827115.2). Lineage (NCBI taxonomy): Eukaryota > Metazoa > Chordata > Actinopteri > Perciformes > Channichthyidae > Pseudochaenichthys > Pseudochaenichthys georgianus. Next base: position 22,446,296 of record NC_047521.1, on the reverse strand, counting down.
ATTCGGAGAAAAACATGTAGTTTATGGGCAACGTGCTTCTGTAAATCAGCATGTAACCCTGGCCTATAATAAACATATTATATTCTTTGCAAGCTCTTGTGGGGCCACAGAAAATGAAGTCACGGGCCGGATTTGGCACCCGGGCTTAGAATTTGACACCCCTGGTCTACATGCACAGCAGAGTCACCATATCAGCTGTACTAAGATCTGTGTTTCGATGCCAGCGATGATAAGAAATCATTGTTTTCAACCAGTTTGTCCAGGAGGCCGTGCTGCAGTGTGTTCAGAAACTGAGTGAACAGCAGCCTGGCATGAGAGTGGGACTAATCACCTTCAACCATCAGGTACGTGCACGAAAAAGTGATCCTGGTCTCACAAGATTTAAATATTCTCCTCAGGTTTAAAGAATAAATAAATACAAGTCATCCCTGTGGCTTTCCTTCCCCCCTGCTCTGACCAGGTGACGATGCATGGAAACGAGATTTTCACGTCACACTCTCTGAGCAATGCAGAATTGATTGACTGCAACTTCCTGAAAGAGGCTGCAGCCAGTTTCCCCACGCCTCCTCCTCTCTCTCAGACCAGGGAATACTTACAGAAACAAGTTATGGGGTAAGTAGAAAAATAAGCACTGATTAGGTTACAATCACTTGTTTTGTTTATTATATAATGTATGTTTTTCCTCTTGTTGAAAGACTATCTGAAGGCGGGACAACGGCTCTGGGTCCAGCTGCTCTCCTCTCCATCGCAATAGCCTCCAGACAGCCGGAGTCCAAGGTCAGTCTGGTACTAGTCTGACGCTATACTGTGTATTTATCTATCAGGTTTAGTTTCTAGATACTATATACAGATACAAGTTTTGCACATAAAACATATAAAGAGTTTGACAATAAGAGCAACTGTTTAAGGTTTTTTTGCAGTCATTTTTCATTCAATAATATTTCATGGTGCCAAATGTTCAAATAAATATTTCAAATATTTGCTGTTTTTTCTTTTAATCATCTAACTTGATTATGTAATGTATGTAATGTAATTGAATTACTATTATTTTCTTTAATGTTTAGGTTTGTCTGTAGTATTTTTGTTAGAGTCTTTATAAAAATTGTAACCGTTAATTCAAAAATAATTAACAGAATAATCCATTATGCAATGCAATGAATAATAAATTGCTTTAATACAGTTCTTTTAAAAATCAGCTCTACTGAAACCAACTACAACAGCAAACTCCTGCTTTTATATAAATGTATTAGAAATAATAATATATATTAAAAAAAGATAGTGTATGATAGTAGAAAAGTTAGAGGGGATACTTTTCTTCATTTCTTTTACTTTTAATTGAATACACTTTCCTGATTATATCATTTTCCTAAATTAACATTAAATGCATGACTGGTAACATGTTTTTCTTTTCTTTGTCTGTGTCTTTTGTCTAAACACAACTAATTCCTGACCTGCTATCCCTGCTGATCTTGAAGGTGATTATCTGTACAGATGGGAAGGCCAACACAGAGCTGGGGAACCTGGAGGTCGAGGATCTTGACGCTCGCACCCTCCTCTCATCCACCATCTTCTACCAGGAGCTGGGGCTCTACGCTGCCAATCAGGGGTCTGTACACATCAAATCATCAGTGTAAAGTGTGGAACAAGCTTTACAATAGATAATAAACTGTGGGGGAAAAACTGTAGACAGATGTGTGTGCTCCTGACAAATGTAATGAACGTCACGCTGATTTGTCATTGTTCCTCCAGTGTGACCGTATCTGTGCTGTCCATCGAGGGAACAGACTGTCGGCTGGATGAGCTGGGCCGACTGGCTGATCGCACCGGTGGGACAGTAAGATGCTTCAACATTAGTCAGATTAATGTGTGCTGGTATTTTTCTTTTAATGTACTATTTTGCTAATCTATCTATGTGTGTTGTCCCTTAGGTGGTGATAGCCAGCCCCAACAAGCTGCACTCGGAGTTCGAACACATTATCGAGAACAGGACGATAGCTACACACTGCACCGTCACATTACTGCTGCCACAATCACTGTAAGATCTGCACTGAATTTATTTGATTTTATATGATTACATTTAATTGTATTTCACTAATTAATCTATTTTATTTTATTTTATTTTATTAGATTTTATTTTACTCTAGTAGATGTTATTTGATATTATTGATATTACGTTTTTATTATTATTCATTATTATTATACGTATTATTATTGTAATGTTAGGCTCTTTATTTATTTAGGGAAAATGTAATGGCAAAACAAGTGAATAGTGAAATTAATAAATCAATGTATCCAAAAGAACATCTGCACTGTATTTACCTTCAATACAAATACTTCCAAATTCTTCACAAGTGGTCTATTTTGCACATGAATGCCGTTTAAATTGTTACCAACATTGACTGATGTTCTCTCTTGTTCCAGGCCCATACGAGGAGAGAGGGAGGCCGGACACAAAGTGACCCGAGAGGTGGGGAACGTGGATCCAGACACAGAGATCACCTTCCAGTTTGGAGCCAGCGAACAGGACACAGAGGGTGAGAAACCACTTGTATGTCAATGGGTGTAGACATTGACATTCAAGACATTGTCTCACTGCAGACCCTACATCTGAATCCATGTCTGGCATGTCTCTAGTGATATATTATTTAAAATTGTTCTGTTATTGAAACAAACAAAAACATGTAAGAGCATTTTGGTTTGTCAATGTGGAACCAATTTGGGATTCTAACTTTTAAACTAGATTAGTAGTAAAGTACAGGGTCATATCATCTAATTATATCGTGTGTTTTTTCTTATTTGTTAAGTGTCAATTGAAAGTCTAGGGTGAAAATTACAGTATTTGACAAAGTGTACTTTCATTCTAACACAATAAATAAACATGTTTTTCCTCTGTGCTCCAAAAACCCTTTAAGAATGTGTTTTCCCTGGACTCTAAATGTATTTGTGTGCTTCTCTCCAGTGTTGGCGCCGGCCTCTGGCAGCCATGTTTCCATCCAGCTGCAGATCAGGTACCGTCAGAGGAGAGGACGGACGATGCTCAGAGTGATCACTGCAGACCGAGAGGTTACTGATGACAGGTGATGAAGACGTTTCCATAATAACTGAGCTTCTCTTACTTTTGGGGTTTAAGATTCCATCACACCAAAGAGCTGCATGCTTACGGCCTACTCCTTGTAATCTTAAACAAGTCATTATCTTCTTAAATCTTTAATCAATGAGGCGTTTTCACCCTGAGGACAACAATTTTGATTAGATGTATTATTTTATTCCAATCTCAGTAAACCCTGAGGCAAAGCAGACTGGCTGTTGCTGAGAAACAGGAGCCTTCACATCATGCAAATACGATTTCACCATGTATCCGTTCTAACATTTAGTCACACAGTAAACCTCTCCACTCAGTCTGCCTGCTTCATATTCCTCATGAAGGTCGTGCAATTCATATTCTGAGCTGATACAAAGTGGTGTGTGTGTGTGTGTGTGTGTGTGTGTGTGTGTGTGTGTGTGTGTGTGTGTGTGTGTGTGTGTGTGTGTGTGTGTGTGTGTGTGTGTGTGTGTGTGTGTGTGTGTGTGTGTGTGTGTGTGTGTGTGTGTGTGTGTGTGTGTGTGTGTGTGTGTGTGTGTGTGTGTGTGTGTGTGTGTGTGTGTGTGTGTGTGTGTGTGTGTTTGTACATAATACAATGGGAAGGCTGCAGCGGTAAATGTTGAGAAGCACTCTCATAACAAAGTGTGTGTGTGTTCCTCCTCAGCTCGGCCGCCCTGTCCTCCCTCTCTCTGGCCATCGTTCAGCTCAACTCGTCTCAGGCCAGTGCCGCTCTGGCTGTCAGAGGACGCTTCCTGGATGCCAGGAGGGAAGGAGAGCTGCAGAGGAAGCTAATCGAGAGAGCCATGTGAGGACAGGGGTGTTGGGGTGTGGGAAACTCTGCCGTGTGGCCAACGTGTAGAGCAAGAACTGCTTAATGCTTGATAGATGAATGTAATGAGGGTTAATGCAGTTCTATACTCCCATAGAGAACGAAAGAAATAAAGACAAGTCCAATAGTGCAAGTGATTAAAATAAGAAAGGATCAAATGCTATGATCAATAATAGCTTCAGACAGATTATGACACTTGAATTTGATTACAGAAATTGAAACAGGGGGGGGCAAACAATATTTGCACCGGGGCCAATCACCACCTTGTTACGCCACTGAACAGAGGCAACTAAATCAGCTTGCTCTTCATTTGTATGCTTTAAAGACCGTCATTATTACCTCAAACTGGATAAAACGGTTTACTGTTGTTAAAGCTTGCAATGACAAAATTATATCAGCAGTAAAATCATGTGTCTCTGATCCTTGCCCAATAAACTGGGTGGATCAGTAATAAAGTATTGCATAATGTTATTTAATTATATAATGTATACTTGAATGCATGCTGTTTATTAGATGCAGTATTCTTTGGGCTGCAGAAGCTGTACTTAAAGTGAGTCTGTCTGTTTGCAGAGAGCACAATAGCAGTGCAGAGGACCATCAAACATACCAAGAGTGGGTTAAAACCATGGAGCCTATATACAACAAGATACATAACTTCACAAGGGTGAGTTTATACAGTGTTTGAAGTTTCATGTTGGTTAAAATTGCAAAACGTAACTTTATCCTTTTGTTTTTCCAGAGAAAATCTGTTGTTTCCGACTCACAGGTAATCCCTTTCATGTTCTTGTAAATTAAAATGTTTATTACTTTAATACTTTTCTGGTTTTGCATAACTTCTGCTGGTAATTCCTCCTTTTACTCTCGTCCCACCAGTCTCTAACAGACGCTGGTGCAGCGCTTCTCTACACCATGAAGCACAGCAACAGGAAGTCCATCTCGCGGAAGAATGAACATAAATTCTAGCCAACAGGCAGACTCCACCTTTCATCTCGCTGGAAGCAACTCAAGTCATGAATGGAAAGGATTGCAGTTTGACTCTGACTGACTGATCTGGCTGAATGGAGATCCCTGGAATATTTCACAATATAAATAATGTAATACAGCGTATCAACACAAAACACGGTCATAAAGAGACTCATTTCTCAGAGTGAGACTTCAAAAGATTTCTTTCAGCGTTGCTTCAAAACTGCTGATGCAGTGCAGTGCTCATGGGTGTAAATTAACCACCAACCAAAACACTGGAAAACCTGACTCAGAAACACGATCAGCAGCTGACACGATGTCAGCAAAAACACAGCACACAACTAATAAATCTCCAACCGTTAGTGTAGTTTTAATTATGAGAATGTAATTGAAATGAATGTAGTTTTTGGCACCAGACTTGGCAAAGCAAAAGAACATTTAATCATACATTATTGTTGTTTAAATATATGCTCTGAATAAGGTTAAGAAAAGGCATCAATGCAAAGATAGTGAGCATATGTTTATATAATTTATATATTTCAAATCAGAAAAAACGGGTCAATAAAAAAGTGTTAGTGAGCAATGGAGAGCATACAGGATCAGATGCCTTAGCCTTAACAGCGGTAAAATGTAACTAAATACATTTACTCAAGTCCTGTTCTTTAATACCATGTTTAGGATACTTCTATTTCAATTGTATGGTTCTTTATACTTCTTATTGCACTACCTTTTGGAGAAATCTATTTATTAACTTTAGTTATGAGTTACAGATTTGCACCTTTTTAGGCTACAATATTGAAGTCATGTAGATATTATTTTATCACTGAATATTATTACATTACATAGATACATGATTCTGAAATGGGCCATTAATGAGCACTTTCTTTAATGTTTTTTTAATGCATACTTTAAGGTATTTGTAAGCAAAAACAAACTACTTCTGAAATTGTGATAACATATTTGAGACAGATCATGTCCCTTTCAATCTGGTTTACTGTACATAATACAGCTTAAGACATGTTTTGTTTTATCGGGATCTGAGTATGTCTGTAAATTCAAACAGAACCTTATGAAGGCTCAACATGTTATAATTTCGCTGCATGGTGAAATACGTTTATTGATGGGATGTAGGTCGCAGAGCAGGAACACAAAGGAAACACGGATGCATTAAGCATGTTCATTTTAGCATTCACAAATGTCACAGCAAATGGACAGATTGCACATATGGATTGAAGTGTTGCTTAATGTACTTCCAGGTGTCAAAGGTGTCAATGATGGAAATAAAGAGTGGAGCAAGAGCTCACCTTCTATAGCTGCAGCCGCTAATGGAAAACTACGCTTTTGCTTTTAAAAGGTGCATGAAATGTCAGTGTCTTCAGTAAATGTGTTCTTTTAATCTTTGTACACATTTGTAATTGGTATAAAAACCGACTTTCTTCTTTCTTTTTTTTACTTGACAATTCTTGTATTATTAGTTTGATATTTACAAAGTAAAACAGTTACAAATTATGTTTTCCAACTCAACATGTGAATTCAAGGAATTGAACACAGGCTTTAAAAGGATTAGAAAAGACATTTACCTGAAATCACAACATCTTAAGTGATCAGCATACATGTTTGTCACAATTTATGAGGAGATTACAACAGATTAGATAATGTCATAGTAGTGAATTATATATATATATTAAAACACAATCATATTTCCAATATCATGATAAAACAAAACTGTGGCAATTTACATGAAGTAGACTTTAATGAGGTTTTTTGAGAAATAACACTTAATTAGACCTGTCATCTAAAACGATTTAAGGCCACTGGATAAATATGAATGTAATAAAGATTCCTAAACAGTCAAATAAAAGTTTAATGGCCCTCTTCTTTGACTAACTACTCCGGCAGAGTCTGTAAAGCCGTCACAGGTACGGTCACGGGAACGGTCAGGGAAATGACGCTGGGTTCCACAGTGGAGGAGGGAACCTCACTGGGAGGAGGAGAAGGAAGCGGGTCGGTGTGGATAATGTTTATGTCACTGAGCTGTGTGGGGGCCGGGGGGGCGTCTGCATGAGTCCGTAAGTGCTTGCGAAGGTAGGCAATGAACAGGAACGCTTTGCCACAGTGCGGGCAGCTGTGGGGCTTGCTGGTGGAGTGGATCTTCTGGTGTTTACGCAGGCCAGATTTGTTGAGGAAGCCTTTGCCGCAGCTGTCGCAGACGTGAGGTCTCGGCTTCGGATGCTGCTTCTCGTGCTCGCTGCATGGTGAAATACGTTTATTGATGGGATGTAGGTCGCAGAGCAGGAACACAAAGGAAACACGGATGCATTAAGCATGTTCATTTTAGCATTCACAAATGTCACAGCAAATGGACAGATTGCACATATGGATTGAAGTGTTGCTTAATGTACTTCCAGGTGTCAAAGGTGTCAATGATGGAAATAAAGAGTGGAGCAAGAGCTCACCTTCTATAGCTGCAGCCGCTAATGGAAAACTACGCTTTTGCTTTTAAAAGGTGCATGAAATGTCAGTGTCTTCAGTAAATGTGTTCTTTTAATCTTTGTACACATTTGTAATTGGTATAAAAACCGACTTTCTTCTTTCTTTTTTTTACTTGACAATTCTTGTATTATTAGTTTGATATTTACAAAGTAAAACAGTTACAAATTATTTTTTCCAACTCAACATGTGAATTCAAGGAATTGAACACAGGCTTTAAAATGATTAGAAAAGACATTTACCTGAAATCACAACATCTTAAGTGATCAGCATACATGTTTGTCACAATTTATGAGGAGATTACAACAGATTAGATAATGTCATAGTAGTGAATTATATATATATTTTAAAACACAATCATATTTCCAATATCATGATAAAACAAAACTGTGGCAATTTACATGAAGTAGACTTTAATGAGGTTTTTTGAGAAATAACACTTAATTAGACCTGTCATCTAAAACGATTTAAGGCCACTGGATAAATATGAATGTAATAAAGATTCCTAAACAGTCAAATAAAAGTTTAATGGCCCTCTTCTTTGACTAACTACTCCGGCAGAGTCTGTAAAGCCGTCACAGGTACGGTCACGGGAACGGTCAGGGAAATGACGCTGGGTTCCACAGTGGAGGAGGGAACCTCACTGGGAGGAGGAGAAGGAAGCGGGTCGGTGTGGATAATGTTTATGTCACTGAGCTGTGTGGGGGCCGGGGGGGCGTCTGCATGAGTCCGTAAGTGCTTGCGAAGGTAGGCAATGAACAGGAACGCTTTGCCACAGTGCGGGCAGCTGTGGGGCTTGCTGGTGGAGTGGATCTTCTGGTGTTTACGCAGGCCAGATTTGTTGAGGAAGCCTTTGCCGCAGCTGTCGCAGACGTGAGGTCTCGGCTTCGGATGCTGCTTCTCGTGCTCCTGCAGGTCTGCCAGCTGTGCAAACTCTGCCTGGCAGCTCTCACAGACATGCAAGCCCATTGGCACGATTTTGGCAACAGTCAGCGGTGTAGAATCAATCGAGTGGAGATTCTCATGCGCCTGGACTTCCTCCCAGCTGCCAAACGTAGCATCGCAGTGAGTGCAGGAGAACTGAGGGAGAGTTGTGTGGGCAGTGAAGCCTGACGCTGACCCGGCCTCTGTCTCTTGTTGCTGTTCTTCTTGTTGTTGTTGCTGCTCAGCATGCTCAGCTAGGTGAGTCCTCTCATGTTTGCGCAGGCTGGAGGAAACCACAAAGGACTTCAGACACTCCTCACATTTGAACGGCCTCTCCCCAGAGTGCACACGCCGGTGCTTGTTGAGGCTGGAGCGCTCTGCGAATGACTTGTCACACTCTGTGCAGGAAAAGGGCCGAAGCCCCGTGTGGACGAGCATGTGGCGCCGCAGATCCCAGGACGCTACGAAGGCCTTGTCGCAGCTCTGGCATTTGTAAGGACGCTCTCCAGAGTGGACGCGCTCGTGCACGGCCAGATCGGCCGGCTGCCTGAACCTCTTGGTGCATTTATCGCAGGGGTACGGCTTGAAACCCAAGTGGGCCCGTTGGTGACGCCGGAAACTGGAGGGGTCGGAAAACATCTTGCCACACTGCGGGCAGAGGAAGGGTTTCTCTCCAGAGTGCGTGCGGAGGTGAGACTGGTAGGAGGAGAGCTGGGTGAAGCCTTTGCCACACTGCTCACACTGATAGGGCTTGTTCTGGGAGTGGATGCGCTGATGGCAGGCCAGAGAGGAGGAGCGGGAGAAAGCTTTACCACAGTCTGAGCACAGGAAGGGTTTCTCTCCAGTGTGCGAGCGCTCATGGTTCTTCAGGTCCTTCAGCTCTGTGTACGTTTTCCCGCACTCATCACAGGCGTACGGCCGATGGCCTTGGTGGTTCCTTCTGTGTTTTCGGAACACAGAGGGATCTGCGAAACTCTTGCCACACTCAGCACAGAAGTATGGCTTTTCTCCTGTGTGAGAGCGCATATGCACCTTCAATTTAGACAGGGTGGGGTAGCTCTTTGAGCACTGACGGCAGGAGTAAGGACGCTCCCCGCTGTGCTGTGTCATGTGGATCCTCAGGCATATAGCTTGCATAAAGGCCTTACCACACTCTGTGCATACGAATGGCTTCTCCCCAGTGTGAGAGCGGCTATGGTTGCGTAGCTCTGTGGGAGTCTTGTAAGCCTTGTGACAGTCGGGACACTGAAAGGGACGCTGGGCCGAGTGAGTGCGCTCGTGCTTTGAAAGTTGAGCCTTGCTCGAGAATTTTTTCGTACACTGAGAGCACAAGTGTTGCGGCTGGCCGTCCTTTACATGTGCCGAAAGCTTGTGGCTCCGCAACGCCGACAGACTCCTGAAAGCCTCTGTGCATGCAGAGCATTTGAAGGAAGGTTTGGATTTTGGAGGCCTGCCTCTGCCACGTTTTTTCGCAGGCTGATCTTTCACCAGCTCTTCATCTTGTTGGCTGTCTTCGTCCTGTGCAGGAGGGGTGTGCTGCTCTGCGAGAGGGGGGCTGCCCGGCTGAGGAGAAGCCATCTTTATAACTGCAGAGAAATAAATGTGTATTAGTTATGTAAATAAACAGATCATTAGCAGCATAAGAGGATAAGGTGGTTGTCCCATAGACATCACATTCCTATGACAGATATGATTTATAATAGCTGATTTTCTGTGAAAGGGGACCATAAAATAATCCGAATAATAACATAATAACACAAATATGTGGGCGTGCATTTAATCACAAAATGGCTGGCATTAGGACCTCAGGGACAATAAGCTAACCGCTTTGATGCCAGAGGAAGTCGGCGATGCAATGACACAGATCACACTGTCTGCATGACTGACATGTGCCCGACCCCACGAGAGGATCAAAGATCACGAGTCAGTGCGACGTTGTTAACAACCGGATACGATAAGTACGTATTCATGTTCGCTTAGCTCTCTTTCGCTAAAGACTTTAACACACTCAAAATGGCTGGCTTTAGGACCGGCTGCAGCAATTCTCTCCACAGTGTCGTCATCATCATGGTTATGCGGGATGGATTTTGCTAACATTAAGCCGCCTTTTTTGCATCGTGTGTGCTTGAGAAAAATAAAAGGTCTTCCTTACCTGGATCAGGGCATTAATAGCTGATCGAGTGCCCGGAAAAGCGTCTCGGTGCACGGCTGCTTTTACTGTGAGTCTCGGGGATTGACTGTCTGCAGGGCGGGGACGGCTCTAGGACCATGATGACGAAAGCTCTCAGCAAGCCAAGTGTGTAACAATTTAATGCGTTTAACGGTAAATAAATATCAAGATAAGGCATATAAATGTATCAGAAACCCCTTGATAATTCACGGTAGAAAGAATGAAGCCACTGGGTTTCATTTCATATTGGAAACATGAATGCCACATATTATTTTTTAATATAAAGTCAATGGCAGCTTTAGCTACGTAGGCTAACCTACATTGGCTGTCAGGAACTGAGATGAGCTTAAACTGTTTCACAAAAAACAGCATCAGTGGTGGAATGAGTACTAAGATGATGTACTTATTTAAAAGTACTAGCATCAACATGTACTTAAAGTGCCAAAAGTGATAATGCAGATCAGCCTATCTTCAGAATATTTATTTTATGTTTTGATTATAACTATTGATGAATTGATGTTTATCAAAGCTAGTCAAGTAGCAGCTTATTTAATTACTGTGTATATGTTAGCTATAGTTAGTTAGTTAGTTATATGTGGAAGTTGCTCCAGGTGTAACTAAAGTCGCATTTAATATTACATCTGTAGAGTAACTAAATTGTAATAAATAAATGTGGAGTAAATACAAGTAAACGATTCACCTCTGAATTGTAGTGGGGTAGAAGTACAAAGTAGCAACACATTTAAATACCTAACTAAAGTAAAGTACGTAAATGTAGTTACTTTACTTCACTTACTTCAGTGTGATAGACATGTTTCTATTTAAGTTGAATGTGGGGTTACTTTAACGCTGAGCCCCTCTGGTCACATTTCGAGGGGGAAGTATTTCTCTGCTGCACATTTCCTGTTCCTTAGCAACAAGAGCAATGTGGAAATGGTGATGGGAGAAGAAAAGACAATTGGAAAAAACGGGGTTGCCCTTTAACACAAAAATAACGCTATTTTCAAATGGATGAATTAAGTAATATCTTCGGAGGCTAGCGTTGAACCAGCCCTTATTTAGGTATGTAATCTGTCGCTTTTGTCCACGCTGTGATTCCGGTTTTTAAAACGACTTGGCTTTTTGGTGCAATGTTTGTTTAGCTAGCCTCGATGATGCTAGTTGGTAGCGGGCTAACGTTTGCCAACGGTTTACACGAATTTAATCATAGTTAACATGCCTTTCTGCTCTGTATAGTAAAATAACAATGACTTTATTATTCAGATGTTGTTAACAATGCAACAGAAAATGTGTGGTGTTTGTTGTGGTAATAAATCAGTAGAGATAGGCGTTTCCCGGTTTATTGTCATAGCTAGGTCAGTAGCTTGCTACTGCAGAGATATAGCTAAACATGGTTACCGTTTCTAGCTAACTACATTTAATTTACTAAGTATTTTACCATGAGGCTGGTTACCTTCTGCCGACTCTGTAACCCATTATATTGTATGGCATCTTTATTACACTTTATCACATACCTTGCTTTTTCTTGTTCTTATTCCTGTTTGTTCAGCATGTTAATACACGTTATCATTATTTTTTCTTCAGTTGGAAATATATGGTTTAACCAGTGGATAATTTAAAACTTTTTTTTTAATAAACTCTATTTAAAGTATTGATTGTAATGGTTAGAAAAAAGGGTATAAATAAGGACAACTTGAAACAAAGAAAGGATGCTTTATTTTGATAATTGTTACCAAATTGTAACAGTGTCCTTTATAGTGGACAAGTTACTATGTAATATTAAGATGCTTAATCAATGCAAATGAAGGGGTAGGACACATTGTAGTGGGTAGTTCTGTAGAAAATGCAATTGTTCTTTTACATATGAAACATTACCTTACTGTGGCTGGCTTTTCAAAAGATGAATTTACTTTTATAGGTTTAAATAAGGGTTCAAACTCTTTTGAAGCATACACATTAGTAGTTGTTCAATGTAGCTTCTTAACTGACATGGTTAAAATCTAAATTTGCATAGAAGAATTGTTTGAGGAATAAACCTTTACATCTTTGTGTATTTACATGTATAATTGGATTGTAGGTTATTTGTAGCTCTCTTTAATGTATACATAACTCAATGCATACGACTGAATACTATTGTTTACGTATACACAACTGCTCTAATTGTCACTCCTTCTTTCCACAACAGCTACCTGCTTCTCCTGAATTCAAGCCAATCCTGATTGGGTAGAACTGGTTCTCAACGACCTCTGCTGTTTTCCCTCCCATGACACTTGGACCTTACTCACATACCTACCTTCTGCGTATAAGGACGATAAAGGCATCTGATGCATCTGATGCATTTCCCTCTTGAATATTCATGCAGTGTGTGTCGAGTGCACTTATTTGAAACGCCATCTTGTAATGGCGGTGCAAGACCCTGGCAGGACAACAAGTTTTCCATGCAAACAATGCGACATTGTATGTCCCAACATGCCCAGTCTGCTTGAGCACACGGATGCCCACCTTCAACAAGAGGAAGATCGCAAATTTAAATGTGATGAATGTGGACGTGGTTATAGACATGCTGGTAGCCTAGCTAACCACAAAAAGACACACGAAGTGGGTTCTTTTCAATGTAACATCTGCGGTAAAGAAAACTCCAACTCTCTGGCCCTGAAGAGTCATCTCCGGAGTCACAACTATCAGAAAAAGTACTCCTGTGACCAATGCGAAAAATCTTTTCGTCTGGCATCACAGCTATCCACACATGAGAGGGTTCATCTTACCAGGCGAGTAAAGGACCGCTCGTATAGGAAGGTAGACATGGAGTCTCCCATACCTGAAGATGATGAAATAGAAAATGATCACCCCATTGAGGCTGGTGTTGGGATTTCTACAGAAAATAGCCCAGCTGAGTACAAGACGGATGTTGTTTATAACGCACAATCTGAATTGTCTGATGATGCAGCAGATCGGCCTTTCAGATGTGACCTGTGTGACAAATCATACATACATCATCGAAGCCTGACCAATCATAAAAAGACTCACCAAGTGGGAAAGTTTGAGTGCACAGTGTGTTGCAAACTGTTCAATAACATGGCTGCCCTCTACAGCCACCAGAGATCTCACAAGACGAGAAGCGGGACGGAACCAGATTCAGTGGGGAGGTCATACACTGCGGCACCACTGGACCAGTTTTCACCCCAGAGCCAGGATGCTCCAGTAAACTTTTGCCATTTATGTCAGGTTCTATTCCCCAATGATGAAGAGTTCCAGGAACACATCCAAATGCATAACTCTTCTTCACTGTCATTTGGGCTTCAAGATACCTTGTCCGAGAATCACAATATGTCCTATGAAAACAGTATTGCCTCGCCCGAGTCAAATTTGTATGCATCTCCTATTAATAACGTTCCCTCAGTATCATCACTAGATAAACATGGAGGGTTTGATCAGCCCCTAGAACAGATTAGAAGTAACGGTCAGATGTACTCGGACTGCTCCAACAATCAGACACCACCTTCCAATAGCACTCAGGGAGAACCCTCAATCATTGACACAAGTATTCTCAATCCTCTCCTGACGCTTGACACTGACAGTGCAACTGCAATGGAAGAGAGTTCAACTGGAGAATCTGCTGAGCGCCCCTTCAAGTGTCAAATCTGCAGCAAAAGCTACAGGCACTCTGGGAGCCTCATCAACCACAAAAGGTCACATCAGGTCGGGATTTACAAATGTTCCATCTGCGAAAAGAGCTTCCCTCACCTGGCCGCCCTCAAAAGTCACCTCCGTGTCCACAAAGGTCAGTCGTCTTCGTTCGGCTTCGACGCTGACGGAGACTGGCTCTCCTCAGAGCCTCTGACTCTGGATAACCAACAGGGCTTCTCCGCTCAAGAGGAGGGGGAAGAGGAAGAAGGGGAGGAGGAGGAGGAGGAGGGGGAAGAGGAAGAAGGGGAGGAGGAAGGGGAAGAGGAAGAAGAAGAGGAGGAGGAGAAGAAGGAGGAGGAGGATGGCATCTTCCCTCTAGTTGATATGAATCAGGAGGATGGATTGGAAGACAGCAATGGAGCTTTGTACCATGAGGAGTTCAATCCGGATTTCCCCGACGATATGGCTATGCATCTACCTCACAATGACCACCTGACGCAGAGGCACATGTGTGCAGACTGCAGTGAGACATTCGCAGACATTGCAGGGATTAAGTCGCACGTTTGCCCACTGCTACAGCAGCAGCATGACACTACGAGCAGTGACTATGATAGTGTTGTACATTTCCAGGACAGTAATGATGTTCAAATTCCAGGGAGTGATGTAGACTTCCAAGGTCTGAATGGTAACCACGACCAAAGTTACTTTGAACAAAACTTCCATGAGGAAATAAGAAGTGATCACATTAATAGTTGCGGAGAAGGGGATAACGCTGATGAGGATGAGGAAGATGGAGATCTTTGTCAGTGTTCTTTATGCGGAAACAGCTACACCAGCATGAGGGCTCTTAGGAGCCATCTCCGAGGACACACACAGTCCCATGGCACTCCTGCAAGCTCTGGACCTTCCTCTATGTCCTCCCATGAAGAGGTGAAAGACGAGGAGGCTGAGGAGATGATGATCTGTAGCACATGTGGGGAGAGTTTCGCCAACAGTCAAGACTTGACCACTCATCAGCTTCTACACGACAAAGAGCAAGTGGACAGTGTTAATCAGTTACACGTGAACAAGAGCGGTGTGTCTGAAGCCAAGGAGGATGTACAGAGTATCTGTGGCAGCTGCGGCATCTTCTGCATCAGCTTCCATCATCTTACGAACCATGGCTGCTCCACGGAGAGGACAGAGAAGTCGACTCATACTGAACAGGAAATGGAAGGGAATGATGTCTCCCAGCCTGATCACACGACCGATGACAAAGAGACTTTTGATACTGAAGATCGGCAGTACAAGTGTGATCAGTGTGGGCGTTCATACAGACACGCCGGCTCCCTCCTTAACCACAAGAAGTCCCACAAAACCGGTGTGTTCAGGTGCCTCGTCTGCCAGAAGCGCTTCTACAACTTGTTGGCCCTCAAGAACCATCAACGGTCTCACTTTGATAAAAAGAGGTCAGTACAGGTGCACACCATTCAAACATGTCTAATTCTCATATGTGTCACTTATCTTAATGCTAGTTGGAAATTGTGATTTAAATGTTAAACCATTTTTGTTTTGTGACTTTAAGGCGGTTGTTCTAACCCTTTTGCAAACACAGATTACCCCTATGCCTTGTCTCTTCCCCCAGGCATTCTTGCAATGAGTGTGGCAAAGCTTTCAAAATTCAGAAGCAGTTAATAAACCACCTGAAAAGGCACAAGGAGAACCAAGCCAAAATCCAAGACCTAAACAACCAGATCCAGGCCCTCATGGAGATGAATGGCACCCGGCCAGATGGAGGAATGCAGTCCTTAACTCCAAACACCAATCAGGCTTTCCCCTCCACTCGACGCCGCAAGCAAGTACTTGAAGGGAAGATGGAGCAAACAAAGTGTGAGAGCTCCATCAAGTCTGAGAACACGGCTGACCAACGGCCTTTCGCCTGTGATCAGTGTGGCCGTACGTATCGCCACGCAGGAAGTCTGGTTAACCACAAAAACTCCCATAAAACAGGCGAATACTACTGTTCCGTTTGTAATAACAATTACCCCAATCAGCTAGCGATGAAGAACCACATGCGCACCCACTTTGCATTGAAAAAGCATTCTTGCCAAAACTGTGGGAAAGGGTTTCGGGGAAAGAAGCAGCTATTGGCCCACGTTTGTGCGGACCTCAGAAAGGAGAAGGCCGGAGTCAAGAAGGTCCTCAAACCGAGAGCCTTTAAGTGTAAGGAGTGTAAGAAGGCCTTTGTTTCTGTTGACAAGCTCACTACCCACGCCTGTGATGCCCCACCAGGCAGAAGTGAGGCACAAACAAGTGTGACTCGGATTAAAGAGGAGCGGCCTTTCAAGTGCATGATATGTAATCGCAGCTACCGCCACGCAGGCTCCCTCCTGAACCACAAAAACACACACAAGACCGGACACTTCAGCTGCACCTTCTGCTCCAAGCCCTTCACCAACCCCATGGCGCTACGCAATCACACGCGCATCCACACGCAGAAGAAGAAGTACGTGTGTCTGACGTGTGGAAAGGCCTTCCGCCTCGCCAGTATCCTGCACAACCACCAGAGGATCCACAGCCGGGCGGCCAGTCACTTCAGGTGCTCTGCGTGCGGGAAGAGCTTCCAGGGCCGGTCCGGCCTGAAGAGGCACCACTGCCGCCGCGGGCAGGAGAACGCCCCGAGAGCCGGGGTGCAGCAGACCGAGCGCGGAGACAAGTGCTTCATGTGAGTAACTGTCAAAAATAAACACTCAAAGGTTTTATAAATCTCTACGATGTCCCAGTCACATGTATTGGTTGTTAATCTTTTTAAAAATAAATTAAAACAATCATTAGCAATACTTTTTTTTACTTGTTTAATGTTAGAAACAAATATCAGCCAACTGTACGCAACAGTATCAGCTTAAAAAATCCTGTATTGATGAACTTAGTCATACGTATTATTATGAGTCAAATGAAATATTTGTGGTTCTCCCACATTCTGTTAAGCGTGAGAAATATACAATTCATTTGGAAACCTCGAAAGCTTTGAATGGAAAAAAAAGATATTTGTTAAAGCTCAAGTAATCATTCAGGCTAGCTAACAAAGAGTTCAGTGTTGTGTCTAATGATCTGGGGTACAGTGTAATGCCAGGCATTGAATATGAACGTATTCCTGCTGCAGGTGTGACTTGTGTGGGCGCTCCTACCGCCACGCTGGCTCCCTCCTCAACCATAAAAAGACACACTCCGAAAGCCTGCACCACTGTTCCTTGTGTCTGCAGACATTTCCTGACCCTCTCACTCTACAGATTCACTCCCAGATGAGGCGGCACTGCTGCCCCGAGTGCGGCAAGACCTTCTGTCAGCTGGCTCACCTGCAGAGCCACATGGAGGTGCACTCCAAGCCAGCGTCCAGCTACCTGCAGCACCAGGGGGCTCAGGACCCCTACCAACACAGCGGGGAACAACCCGTAGACGACATTGGCTGGGACTCAGGAATAGATCAAACCACGGGGATGGGCGGGATGCTCAAGCCGGTTCCTCCCCCTCTCTCCCATATTCCAGAGAGCATCGCTGATTCAGAGAAGAGCAACGAGGCGGAGGAGAAGAGCCACGTCTGCGATCATTGCGGCCGCACCTACCGCCACGCCGGCTCCCTCCTGAACCACAAGAACAGCCACAAGACGGGCTCCTACTTCTGCTCCGTCTGCCAGAAGGAGTTCACCAACCTGATGGCCCTCAAGAACCACCGGCGCATTCACACGGAGCCGAAGCGCTACCAGTGTCTGGAGTGTGGCAAGGCTTTCCGAGTGTCCACTCAGCTCATATGCCACCGCCGGATCCACACCAAAGAGAAGCCTTTCGCCTGCCTGCAGTGCGACAAGAGCTTTTCCAGCAAGTCCAACCTGCGGCACCATCAGAAGCTGCACCAGAACTCCCAGAGCTACGACGCGCCTTTTAGCATGGATGCTAACGCGTTTATGGACTTGGACATGGGATCTTTCCTTTGAAAGCAGATTCCCGAGCGCACAAGAGACGAGGATAGGCAGCCCTCTTATTTATCTGTTATTCATCCCTCTATCAGTAATTGTATTTTTATTTCCGAAGCTTTCGTTGAAGACATTTCATTGCTGTCTTACCTCCTGGTGACTCGAGTCCTCCACAGGGTTTACTGGTCAGCTTCTGATTGGGACTGAATGTTTTCTTTGATCAACAGGATACCAGAATACACGATGGCTGATGATAATATAAGTCGCGGCTCATTCCTCAATGACAAACCAACCAAAGTGATCAGAAAAGTGCAGCCCAGGTCCATGTGAGGAAACTGACAACATGTTTCTGAAAGACAGTACTATCTTCTCTTGCTATGTTTAATTGTGTTCAGTGCCTCTGAATGTTCCTTAGGAAACAAAGTAATACATATTATATTTATCTCTGACTCCTTTTGTTAGCTGCCAAAAGGACTGCTCACTTTCCTTTTTGGATTTCAAAAATGGCAAGCCTGTTGTAAGTCAAATACCTCTGGGCGTGTCCGAAGGGCAGTGGCAAAGTGATTTTCTCAAATCACATTATCAAGTAAATAGTCGTACTGCTAATAATAGTCACGTCAAGTGACATAGTATGCTTACAAAAAAATGATGTTTTTATTAATTTATTCCTGTTATGTGCATATTTGACCAGAATTGCTTTTTTATGAATGTTGTAAAAAAAAAAAAAAATCTGTCTTCTAAAACTCATGTAGCCTTTAAGGAACGCCATCAGTCGATTTGTATTTAGTTCTCAGTTACAGCAAGCAGGAATGAATGAGCCAGGCGTCATTGGCTGCACTCAGGGTAAACCTTCAAAAGGAGCTCACCTGACGTGTTAAACGTTGTACATAATCAGGTTCACAACTGAGCAGTTTCTTTCCACGTGCCATTTCAACTCAGACGTTCGTCACTGCAACAGTTAGCTGCAGATGCACGTGTAGTGCATGCTCACCCGTTATAGTCCGTCTCAATCCTCTGAGAAACATCAGTAATGTTGAAGTGCCAGTGCCTAAAATGTCAAGTAAAGTGTAGCAGTATAATTTTAACAAACCTCCTCTTGGTATATTTCTTGTTAACTGTAAACCAGGGCCGAGCGATACAGAGAAAATCACAATATTTGTAAGTGAATACCTTGACATGGATATTTGTGTCTAGATTACACAATAAAAAAATTTGATAACCAATAATACAGTAAAGGCAAATAATGGAATTAAACTTATGATAAAAAACTATCGATGTTAGGGACACTGCGATCTTTTTTAATTGAAGAAAAGACAAGTTTTTTTTTTTTTACGATATTTAACCGGATGAGGGATTTTAGTCACAGACTTCTGGATCTGAAGTTATCAGAGCAACAAGCTGAGCTAGCTCGGTTAGCCTGCTGGGATCTGATCAAGAATGGTTGTGATTGGTGGTTTGCTGCGTCACTCACTCAAGTACCCCTGACATGAGAGCCGCGGGAGTTTTCCTTTAGTAGCAAGCTGCAAAAGAATTGTAACGTGTTTGAGGTCATTTGCCTACTTAATATCGCACGTCCTGCGATGTGAATATCGCACATAACGCGATTATCGTCACGACGCGATATATCGTGCAGCCCTAATCGATGTAATGATCTCCAAAATGTAACGATATCCAGTTTCGTATCACAATAATATCAGTGTATTGCCCAGCCCTTCTGTAAACTAATACAGGTTTTTTTATTGTCCGTTACATCATTTATATCCATTTTCTGATTTGTAAATCTCCTCAGCCACAGTCAAAACATCTTAATGTATTGCAGCAGTGAGGTGGAAGTGGTTCCTTTTTGTATTTTTCCCTTTTTATGAATAAAACACAACGACTATTCATTTAAAAACAACACATGTGGCCAAACGATCGGCCAAATATTACCACAGACTGCGAGGGCTTTATGGATTCACAAGGTCGAGCCACTTCCATCTTCACTGTCCAGTTCATGTGCAATTATTTATTCTCTGGGTTCTTTTTTATATTTTTTAGCGAGGTTGTCTAACGAGCCTGTTGGTCCTTTAGTGGTTTCTGTTCACAGATCAGAAATCTAGCAAAAAAGGAACTCCTTGGAAACAAAATGAAATCAGATTTTTCTTTATGCCGTAGATATTAACATGTCATGCGTTAAGAGTTTGTGTGGCACTGGTCAGAAGTATGCAATACCTCATGGAAAGCCCTGCCTACCTAGCAACTGCTCCGTAATGCCTCATGCAGCTTACTTGTAGAGAATACACTGTAACAATAGAGATCAATTGTAAGAAATAATATAAAGCGTTCATTCAAAGTTTTTTTTTGTAGTTTTCAGAAGCAGTTTTCACCATAAAATGTGTTTTGTCTTTAGAGTTATATTTGCACATTTGTAGATGAGACACTTGTAGCCTAAGGAGGACAGGAAGTTAATAAAAATGCAGCCCTTCGGTAATTCACCTCAGTACGTTTGCGGGTCGTAATATTTAAGCAATATGCTGAAACTATTGTTTCAGTGCATGAGTACATGTCTAACCATTGTATCAGATTCAGTATACTGACACTAGCCTTGAAAAAGTAATCGCCATCTTGGGTTTTTTCATTATCAAAAGTTCTGCAAATATCAATTGAAATGACTTGGATTTATCTAACTAACATATGTTCATACACCATGGTAGCATACGTGTAAAAGGACACACCTGAGTTCAAACACGCTTAACTCCATCTGTGGAGCTAAACCGGGTCCCTTCTCTGTCATTGAATCCACTTTGACTCTTTTATGATATTTAGTCAAACTATAATATGACTTTATTAAAAGAAAACTAAACCATGACTTATCTGACTTTCTTTACTTTTCTTTTTTTTGTCGCACTATACGATTACTTTTTTCCGACATGATATACTATGACTTTATGATATTATTTGATATGATATATGCTATGACTATTTTTCCCCGTCGCATTATACTATGACATTTCTTGACCATATAATCCTTTTTTATGATGTACTAACTGACTTTCTTTGACGTATTATGACTTATCTGATATGTTTAAGATGTTTTTTTCTGGTATTTTCGACATACTATCCTTTGACTTTTTTTCAACATACGTGACTAGGATCTCAGACCTCTGTAAATATTTAGAGGAAAATATCGGTTGGATTCATTCAGATTTCCCTCAGCAGAAGAAAACTGCTGGATTAGTTATTGTGTAATTTAAATAAAACATATACCACATGTTCTGATTTATTGGATTTTCACTGCTCAAAAATGTCTGCTCACTATTTAATTCATATTTATATAACTATTTTGTCACTCTAAAATGTAGATTTTTACTTCTTTGTTAGAACTTAGTTTAGGATATAAGCAAATTGTTGAAATGAATTAAAAGACTTGGAAAATCTAATGTGTTTCGTGTCTTTTTTCTTCTCATTAATAGTGATTGTACATTTTACCATATCAACAAGAGGTGTAATATAATTGTCAGTTTTATTTAGAAAATACATTTGTTACAAAAAGCAGTTTATAAGATAGCATTAAGTAAAATAAGCCAGTGCATGTACAGTATATACAGAAATTAGAAATAGGAAGCCGGAAGTGTTCGTTATTGCTCAGTATCATCGTTGGCTGGCCTGGTGGAAGTTCAACAAAAATCTTCACTGGAGTCCCTTTTTAAAAATGTGCTTTGTCACTCGCAGTTGATGCAAAACAACACCGCAAGATACTTACAAATAAATAATATAAAACATCTAAAAGAAGAGTATTTGAAGTGATTCCCTTATTTTGCTGCCAAAGGGCATCAGTTCACCCACAAGCAGACAGATCCAAAACACGACCTGAAACCTTGTCAGTCACATAAAATACAACATACCGACAAACATGGCAGACTAAAAAAAGAAATGGAAAACAACAACCTTGGCCACCGTGATTCTTGCTCAATGGCTACGAAATTACAAACAGATACATGACATGTATCTTTAGATCTGAAACCGTTCAGAGTTAGTAAGCATACGGGTCTTCCTGAAACACTGTAGGTGTCATTTCCTTCACTACAGTACATTCCTCCCGACATTCCCACATGTTTGCAGTTTGGGATTGTGTGTCTAGTGTTACCAACTTCCTGCCGGGACAGAAAAGCGCGACTTCTGGTGACAAATCATCTCCTAAAACCTAGTAACATCAAAACAGACATGACGTCATTGTATTAACCCGCGATAAAGGGTCTGTGTTGGTCACAGGAGACGCAGTAACAGTGAATAAACACAGCTTTATCACTGAATACGACTAAAGGAGCAGGGACCAAGGCCAACATACATTTCACCTAGAAGCTACATTCAAATGGCCTTAATGGGCCTGACAGTACTTCTTAATATCTCACATGTTTATCTCTAAGAGGCTGTTGTGGTAAATGATCAAACCTTGTCTAACACGCAGAATGGCTGTGTTACATTCATTACATAAAATACAGGATTTGTGAAGCATCTCTGAAGAAATGTCTGTAGTTTCAAACATCTGTAAAACCCACAAAGGTCTTCCAAACCTAGGAGTGGAATATGAAAGGCACGCAATATCTGAGATTGATACCACTGTTATAATGTTGCTATCCTACAGAGGTGTGAGAGGCGCTCCTGTGGTCTCTGACGGGCCTACACTGAGCACAGCTCTTCACTCGACCGTCTAATAAATAAAAAAAGGTCCGATTCTGAAGAAGAGAAACCCTGCGGAGTATTTGGTCCAGAGGTTTTCTCGTCAGGCTCTGAACCAGCCGCTCCTGGGTTCTGTCACATCTGTTTCCAGAGGAAGATGAGGCTGTGGATGGAGAGGATGATGAATTATTTAAGGTAGATTTAGCTTATAACATATAGCATTCTCTGGTGAGGGTCACCCCAATACGGATCTTGCAAGGTTTGAAAGTCGTTACTTTTACATTAAAATCTGACTTTATACCAAATGAAGTGTGAACAAATTATCATATAGTCTAATCCTTGTAGTGACAAAGGGAGAATGGTACTTACTGAATGGTTTAAGCTTGGTAAAGTGGCCCCGCAGTTTCTTCAATGGGTTCTGTGATACATCAAAAACATTAGCATTAGCATTATTCCATCGCAGTAAATTATTTGCTTTTCTTGACTCTTTTCAACATATGACTTTTTTTCGAGATTAATATCTCGAGTGAGATATTAATCGATAATCACCGCGACACCGAATAGCCATGAAAAAAAATCTGACTTTGACCAGTTTTTTTCTGATATTTTAGTCAAACTATAATATGACATTTTTGTTAAGATATTTTCGACTATGTCGTTTTTTTCCCATCAAAAAACGTCTTTTTTCATCATACTATATTATGACTTTTTTTTTTCAACAAACTTTTCAACAAAAATATTTTTAACGATATACTATGTTTGACTTTTGCAATATTTTTCAACATACATAATTAGCCCCGGACATGCCCCAGGCCAATTGAACCCCTGTACCTGAGGCCCTTGTAAATGTCATAAAAGTGTTAGTACTTCATCTACGATCAAGCTAAGGTTTTGGAGTTGAAGGAATCTCACCACGGAGAGGCCGTTTGTGGTTCTTTCGTCGATGTACCATGACCCCGATAATCAGCGCCGCCCCGACAAGAACCACCGCCAGCACCGAGAAGCTGGTGATGGCCGCGAGCTTCCACACGTCAGACGTCTCGTCAACAGATTTACCTGTTGGTTAAACAAAAAAACGTAAACTACAAACACTTAAAAGAAAATGTATTGGCCACAAATGTGAACAAATCAAGGTGTTGGACTTTAATTTCTTTAAAGACGTTAAAGCTGGACAAAAAAGTGGAATAATATATACTGTACATATAGACTGTTGTGCATATAAATATTGTAGAAAAACATTATTAACCAATGACAAATGAAGTTCAAATAAAAGTAAAGTGTTACTTGTAACTTATACAAATATTGCAGATAAATACATACTGAATGGATACTTATGTACATTGTACATGTATATCATATATATACAGGAAATACAATTATTAAACAATTTTTTTGCATCAAAACTGTAAAGTTATATTGTGGGTGTCTTGTTACAGAGGTTGAAACTGTATGACTAAACAGTTAGGTGTGACAGCTTGCGGGAAGTAATATTTATTTGTGTGTGTCATCAGTTAATCATGGCAGGAAGTGATTTACATTCACTGATTCACTGTCTTACATGTGTTGCAGGACGGGGTCTTCGGGTACTGTTTGCACGACGAACACGACAGACAAACGTCCAAATCTGAGTTCCAAAACTCTGAGCTGCCACACTGACCTGCACAAAAGGTAATGGGTTAATGTCTCATGATTTATGAACACATAACACTGCTTAAGGATGTGACATTTTATGACTTGTAGCAGTGGCAGACTCAGGGGCAGGGGCGGGAAAAAGGGGCAACAGGTGCACGACCTTGAGCAGCAAGACGCAACGTTATCATGTTTTACCAACCACTTTGCAGAGTTTTGATCAAACATCGGGGCACAGAAGGATACATTTGTGAAACAAACCAAAGCTTTCCTGACTCTGGAATAAAGTTAAAATAAATGATGATAAACAGGTGACTTGCAGAAGCCTGGCTAATACAGAAAGACATGAGACTTATATGAAATGTGTGGCTTTCTTCTTCTCATACAACGAAAGTGGGAAATTCCTATGGGTCAGACCGCTGATGTAAACCCAATTGCAAGACAGAGGTTTAGTCATTTCAGGTGTATGTGCTGTGTGAAGAGCAGGATGTGTTTTCACAGAGTGCTTCCTTTGAACTGTTTTGCGACTACGTGCGACTTCCAGAGAAGAAACGAACATGTCGGTGAGAAAGTAGTCATTGGAGGTTCAGCTCTGAGAGGAGGACACAATGGAAAGCTTCATCTCTTTAATAGCAGTCAGACAGCTGAACAATTAAAACGCTGGCCTTCCCAGGTGATAAGGGCGGAATATGCAAACACAGTTAACACCAATGGCATGGTAAAGAAACGGTTTTAGTTTTTTAATAATGTGTGCTTTTATCTGCTGCTTCCTGGATTTGGTGAAGAGGCATATTACTATCTCAAGGTCATGCATAAAGTAGTTCATATAGTGTCATCAGTTGGACAAAAGCCTCTTCAAAACATTGTTGCAAAACAAATTAAGCCTAAAGTAAGAATGAAACCATACCAGAGATGATAAATCAGTGACAGCCTAACAAGGATACTCTACCGGTATTTAATAGATACAATTGATAAGAATCTTTCTTTGTGTCACACTGTTGTTTATTCTCCATAGTTTCACAAGAAACCACCCGAGCCTGAACTGATTCATCATTTGCAGTAACTGTCATGTTTGAACTGGCTGCTTTAATCACCACTGAAAGCGATACCACAACTCACTCAGTCAAGAGTCTGACGCAAAACTAGATGAAAAGAAAGTGAAGGTGACTGTGGTCAGTACATTCACAATAACACAGAGTATCGACTATGACGTCAAACTGAGGACAAATAAACTGAACAACACAAAGTCCAGCTCGTGAAACAAGTGAACAAAAGGTCTGGATCGGGATCTGGATTAATACTGAGCAGAACCCAGAGGTACCACGCTCAGTGGGGGATGGATGATCCCCGCTAAATCTCTCTTAAAATTTGCCGGAAGCACTCCACGGTTTCTGCGATGACAGCTTCTTCTGGTAGCAAGTTCCACTCTCTGATTGTTCTCGGAAAGAAGGAGTATTTAAGAGTGTCACTAGTTGCGAAAATGTGCTCAAAGTTCAAAGAATTGGCTTTGCGGGTTGCACTTCTTCTAACTGGCTCTCGGTACATTGATGCATCGATGGCTGAGATGTTATGGACAATCTTGAAGAAGGGAACCAAACGAGCCAATCGCCACCTTTCACTTAATTCCACCCAGTTCAACCGCTTGAACATTTCTGTGACACTGCTGTCCCATTCATAATCTACAAAAATGAATCTTGCACCTCTTCTTTGTACTGATTCCAGGGCATCACTGTCTTTATCAGTGTAGGGGTCCCAGACCGAGCTGGCGTACTCTAGTTTAGAACGTACTAGGGCCACAAAAGCTGTCTCCTTCAGTTTCTGGGGACAGCGTCGCAGGTTCCGGCGTAGGAAGCCGAGCGAACGGTTTGCCTGTATTACAGTTTGGCCGATGTGTTGGCCAAACTTCAGGTTCTTATGGATTTCTACCCCAAGATAAGGCTGGTGGGTCACCTCTTTTAACACCTGGCCACATAGAGTATAGCTTTTAATGTGCGGGTTAGTTGATCTGCTTGTTCGTAGGATGTAGCACTTACTAGTATTAAATAAATACTATATATACTATAATAAAGTATATTGTCACTCAAGACAGAGAAGAGCAGAAAGAAAGAACAGTTCATGTTTGACACGTGTTGAGCGCCTCTCTGACACTGAACACAGATGAATGACGTCTTTCGTGTCTCCGGAGGGAGATTTGTAAAATAAATAATCCTGAATAACAAATATCCCTGATGATGTCAAAGTGATGTCACTAGGGTTGTCTCATATTGGGCTTTTGAACAGGAAACCTGCTTCACTAACTGGATGTATGGAGTGGAGGGCGAGGAGGACTTAACGAGAGATGCAGTTAAGTTGCCTTATGGGAAACGTAGGATCCAGGGTTCTTGGAATTTAACCCATGTTTTAAAGAGGACACATTGTGATTTTAGGGTTTTCCCTTTCCTGTAGTGCGTTGTCCTGGTTTTTGTGAATACAAATGGTCTGCAAAGGCTAAAATACCAAAGTTCCCTCCAGAGGGAGTTTCTCTCCCCCCTCTGCCTGAAATTGGACTACTTTGTTTACTTCGGAAACACAGTGACATCACTTTGTAACACTCTTGCTGCTATTGGCTAGGGCTCTGGTTTCAGACAGAGGGTGAAAAGAGGTGCTGCAGTACAGGCAGTAAGAGAAACATAAAGAGCTTTTTGAACATTAAAGCATGTAAACATGTCACAGTAGAGACACAAGATACAATTATAAACATGAACATTTGCAAAATACGGCCCCTTTAAAGTAAGGATAGCTCAGCCTTTGGTTGTTCGATTTACATTTTCTTTCTCTTTTGAGTTCCCAAACATCATGGATGGAGGTAACCTCCTGGGAGGACATGTCAGTTTTCCAAGAGCCTGAGATCTGAAGCCTACAAGTTATCATTACCAGTTCTTCAGCTGCTTACACAGGACCACATACCTGTCGACAAGTCATTAATAAAACAGCCGCAAACCATAAGGCACTCGCCGTTAAAAAAGTCATGTTCGAGGCATTTTGACCTCTGAGTGTGTGGTTATGTTGGAGCCATGTGCACAGATCCCCGGAGTCCTCCGCAGCCTGCAGAGCCGGGCTGACTCACTTTATAGCTGTGGTCACAGGACAAATGTGTCACAGTTCTTGTAAGCGTTTCTCCTGCAGCCATTCATCACCCAGCAGGTCCAGCTGGATCCTGCTCTTAGGTTGAAAAGGTCACAAAGAGGAACTGAACCGTGACTGCTGGTTGACTTCCGCGGTCTAACCCTAACCCGGAGCAAGGCTTTTGTTTCTCAAATACAACCTGCTGATTACATTTCTGATTTTAATCTCAATGTTGAGGTTAAGAAGGAAATGATTCTACTACAATGTGACTCCTCGTGAAGTATTCCACTAAACATGTTCCCACCAGTCAGCATAGTATTTTAGCAGCAGGGGGTAAGATTTCAATAAAGTTTCTTATGATGCAGCACTTAGAAATCTGGCACATTTGGAGCCATTTATTGTGTTCCCGGACAGAAGACCTTGGCTTATTCTCAGCACCTAGCCTGACAAAGGGTGTTTTTGGGTGTGGGGGTGCTGTGTTTTGTCATGAGTTGGAAGGGGGTGGGTGGATCAACAGCTGATGTCCAGATGTAGAGATGGTTTCACACGGATAGGATCTACACTAAGGACTTTTTGACTTAAAATGTGTTTAAAGCCTGAGGAAATGGTGCAAACTCTTCAAATTATTCAAGACTGAGTTTGGGATGATATCCAAACTTTAGTCTGCGGTGGAAACAAAGTCATAAGCTCTCTTTTTTTGTGGAGGGGAGTTTCTGAGACAGTAAAAATTGTTACATTTCAGAGAAGTGGACACAGGCAGTGCACCATGTCCTCTTCGCCCAGGGACACGGATGGACGGGGTGAAATAAGGCGATAGGAATGCGGAACCGGTGAGAAATGCAGCTGGTAAAGGAAGCGGCTCTGTAAGCAAACCCACTATCTGACCCCATTAAAGGCAGACCACACCAGAGACCAACAATCCATGTTCACAGAGACAAGGAATCAAAGCAATAATAACACATATAGAGAAACAAAGAAAATGCATCAACATCAATCAAAGTTGCCATTTAAGTTTCCTCATTGTTGGAATAAAAACAGCATTTTACTCACTTTTCTGTGCGCTCACACCATGGAAATTGGTCCCAGCCGCTATAATAAGTCCGCAGAGCGCGCAGAGGGTGTTTAAAGCCATGGTGTCTGCGGGGGAAAGCTGCTCGGTGTCGGCTACACGATTCCCGAAAAGTTCATCTGATTAACAATCCGAGCTGGTTTTGAGCATGGAAAAGCGAGCATCAGAGTGAGTCACCCGGAGGAGTCTGAGCCTTGTTTTAATAGCGCACACACCCACGCTAACAGTTCAACTCCTATGACTCATTTCCTATGTACTGTACTGCTCGGATTCTCTGCGCACTCACAGGAAACTCCTCAGTGTAGCTCCATTTGCTTCTAGTGAAAGTTTCAATCAAACCACATCAAGTATGAGAGTTTAAATACAAAAATTTCATTTTTGTATGGACACACCCCGAAGGATTTTCTCAAGGGTATTCAGATAGTGTACTTAAGTAAAAGTACCAGTGGAATACTCTGTTACAAGTAAAAGTCCTGGATTCAAAATGTTACTATAGAAAAGTATTCGCATCAACATATGCTTAGAGTACCAAAATTAAAAGTACTAATTATGCAGATTTCAGAATAATATATTGTGTGTTTTGATCATAATTATTGATGCATTAGAGTGTTATAAAAGTGCAGCTAGTTGTAATTACTTGTACTCTTCAGGGTAGCTTGTGGATTTACTCCAGGTGTATTCTTATTTAATTGTTTATTATATTTCACATTATTAAACAAAATCTGCTAAGTAACTAAAGGTATTAAAGAAATGTAGTGGAGTAAAAGTACACCATTTTCCTCTGAAATGTAATGGGAGTACAAAGTAGCAAAAAATGGTGATACTTGAGTAAAGTACAAGTACGTCAAAAGTGCCCTTAAGTAAAGCACTTGAGTCAATCTACTACTTAGTTACTTTACACCACTGGTTTTCCTCCACATTTTTCACAGAGAGTGTGCAGTCTGGAGTTAATAGTGTTCTCATTGTTATTACCACGCCTGTGTACGTCAGTGGCTCCCCTCTGCCAACAAACACAACTCTCTGGCATGAGTGTGGGTCCCATGCACAGAAGAAGAGGAACAGCACACTGAGGCAAAAACAGATGACATTCACTAGAAAAACAGCTTTCAAAGCCTTCGGGAAAAAGTCTGTCTAAAAGTTAGAGCTAGATAAACGTTATCTTTTGTCCACTTCAGTGCCCTGTGCAGTAAACAACTTTCTGGAAACTTGACATTTGAATAGTGAGTGTCCCTGACGCAGGGTGGTGTTATTAAGGTCTGGGTGTTGCCGGCTGCTGCAGCACAAATATGCAATAACATAGTCAGTGGACTCATGCTATCAGGTTGGCCCGTCACAGAGCATATTAGTAACCATCAATCAATGTTTATTTATATAGCCCAATATCACAAATATTACATTTGTCTCAGTGGTCTTCAGTGTGTACAGAATATCAGTATGACAAAACGACACCCTCTGTCCTTAGACCCTCACATCGGACAAGGAAAAACTTCCGGAGATAACCCACAGTAACAATAAAGAACATCCGTTACTACAACATCTGTGCTGTGGGGCATACAATGATCACTTGGCACAAAGTCAAAACTACTAATTTATTAATAACAGGTTGTGCACATTCATGAGTAAACAACTACTGCCAATGTAAACATGTTAGTCTGATTTTTGCCAACAGTATAGCTAATTCTCAAAGAAGTCTTACTCAACTGCTCCCAAATGCCCGATAAACCTTTTTCTTCACAGCCTGGAACTTTGTATGCATGTGCTACATGGTGCGAACTGCCTTTCCCACAAGAGCTAACGTCAAACAGACGCTAACCCACCTCCCAGTAAATAGTTCACATGATCCGAACAGAGTGAACAGGGTTTCATTGGCGCAATTAGGTAAGAGCCGTGTTGTTAAGCAGATGTTTTTGTACTCTTCTGTCACGGCTAACCTTTAGCAAAGCAGGACCTGGAGCAGCGCAGCCCACTAAGGACACCCATATGAGCCGAATTTCCATTGCAGTGATTTCATCTGTAATGAGGCACTATAAACTGCAGATGTTGTGTCAAACTCTCCAACGGGAACCATGGCAACAGGATGAACACACACACTCACACACAGAGAGAGAGGACCTTGCCCAAGGTGATCCACACACTGCTGTATGTGCTGCTGACGGGTCGCCAAACTCACTGACGTCTCTCATTGTTAATGCTATAGCCTAAGCAGGGAAGTTACACAACCTTGGCTGTCGTACTTTACGTATTAGAAACATATTTAGTCCTACACATGCAGGCCTCGGGTCTGTAAAGCAAGGCTTCTTTTAATTTTGAAATTGCAGCTTCACTGATTTCACAGGATTTTCATAAACCAGCAGGACAAAACAATGAAAAGAATTGTGTCAGTCAGATGTACCTCAGCAGTTCCAAGTTATCAATACATTAAACAAAAGGAATATTTAAAAGTGGGCCCAGCTTGATAAAAAAGAGAGGATGTTTAAACATGGCAAGGACAGGATAAACAGTGCAGAGCAGCTCGACATGTAAGAATATCACTGTGTGCACAAACAACTGTGTTTATTGACTACAGCACAACAATCTCAGTCAGATGTGTCACGATCCGGTTGGTCACCAAATGGCAAAGATGCGCTAAAACAAGTCCTTCCAAAGAGAGATTAAAACAGGGAACACATATCTGATATCCCCAAAATGTCCACCTCTTGGAATACATCTTCAGTTCTATAGTCTTTTTCTCTATTCCTTTGGTTCCGTCTACAGTTTTCCCTTCTCGCTCCTCGGCCTCTCGGGGAGTTAGGTGATGTAGATGCGGTGAAAGTCGTTGGCCCCGAAGGCGCAGTTGCACTTGGGGCACTTCCTCTGCCGGGTGTCATAACGCATCTTCAGACACTCGTAGCAGAACACGTGGAAACACTTGGTGAGCACCGTCTCCTTGTCTCGTGTGTTGCAGCAGGGGCAGCGCAGCTTGGCCTGGAGACGGATAAATGCGTTACATATGGGCCAAAACGCTCTCTTGCCAACAATGTTATTACCTCCATCCATTTTACGGCAACACAGCTCACACTTTAGGGTGTAACAAGTACGCTGCGGGATACCCAGAGACCACAGTGACGCTGTGGAGCTCACTCTCTGGCCTTACCAATGAAAAACCAGCCAATGAGGCAGATTACACAAAGTGTAGTTATTAGCATGACAGCACATTACTCTCACTAGGCTCTTCTAGTGGAATGCAGACCGGGCCAGAACCTTTTTTTATAACTCCCTCTCCACTTACAGAATTACATACATTTCTCTGCATTCTAAAAAACCTGTTCATTTCCTGACCTTGTACTGGTTGATCTCCTCCTGCAGGATCTCATCAGCGTCAGAGTACACCTCCACCTTCTTCTGCTTCTCCAGCTTCCGCCTCAGCCTGGACAGATCCTCCTGTAACGCATCAGTAGAGTTGTGATCATCCAATCAGAACTTCAGGAGTCATTTGTGGAGAGTTTTCGTCCCTGCAACCCAAACGTACCTGCGCTCTCTTCAGGTTGGAGCTCTCCCTCTCCCGGGCGGTGCGGTTCTCCGCCACAGAGACCTGGATCTCCTTCAGCTTGGCCTGCGTGTGCTCCAGCTGCACCTTCAGGTCCTCCGCCAGCTGGGCAGCCTCCACCGCCTGCAGCAGAGAAGGAACCGGACACACTCAATGAAGAAAGAAAACCTTAATGAAATTGCTGCGCTGTAATGTGGTGGAAGTACAGTAAGCCTGGATCAGACTTGGCATTCTGAGTCCCAACCTAAACACAGGCACAATTAGTTTAGCACGTTTTTTCCTATTCGCTGCTGATTTTCCAGCCCTGACGACTGTTTTCCACAACTTACCGTATACTGTACGCTTTGAGATCCTCTTCATAGCTTCCAGGCAACAACTGGTTTCGGTTCAATTAAGAAACTGCTTTTGTGTGTTCCTGTTCTGTTTAATCTTACTCCTGTGGTAGGTACATCTCACATTAGTAGCAAAAACTAGATGACCTCATTCACATTGCCCCAGGAAACATTTTTGTCCTGACAGGTACTTGGGCAATGTTAGAAACTACCAGGAATAATCCCACAAGTGCACACTTAACTCTTTGGGAAAAGCGTGAGAATCAGGAGGGTTTAACAGGCTAACAATGTAGCTCGTTAAAGCTTTTAATGTTTTGTAGAAGCAACATCTTGGTCTTTTTCCAAGCGCCTGAACACACCTCATGTAGCACATGCCTCATGTAGCACATGCCATTCTCCAGATACTCTAACCTTAGACATCTGGCAGCAATCAAACCTTACACGTGATTAGTAAACCTTTCAAAAGGAGCTGACAGAAAGATTGATGGCATCTCTTTCCTCACCTTCCTCTTGTTGAGTTCTAGTCCTTGTGTCCGGACAGTCAGCTCCTTCTCCAGAGCGGCGAGTGTGCTCTGCAGGACGCCCTCTTTCTCCTCCAGTTTCTGCACCACCAGCAGCTGTGCGTCCACCTGCAGAGGCACAGCAAAGGTTAATACTTCCTGCACATAATGAAATCCATCAATGCTGCGCTTCCAGGATCAGCAGTAACACGTCACCTGGGTTTTGAATGTGAGAACTTGGTCAGCCAGCTCCTCCTTCTCCTCTTTCAGCAGCTTGTAAATCTGGTTGGATTTGATTCGCTCGCTCATCAGCTTGAAGTTGGCGTCGTCTTTCTCTCGAAGCTGCTGCAACAAGCGGCTGTTCTGCTCCTGCATGTCCTCGAAGGCCTGGCCTGTAACATCCATCTCACTCAGCAGGGCTTCCTCCTCCTCGAGAGACAGACGTGTCAGGGATCAAAAACAATGCCGAGACAGTAACAGTCGTGCTGCCTCAGGATCTAAGCTTTGAAACTGCTCGAGCGTAACCATCTGTAGTCATTCATATAAAGGATGTGCTGTGGATTTTGAATATTATGGCGCATTTCCACTGCAGGGCCTCGCACGGCTTAGTACAGTATAGTTAGGCCAGGCTCACTTTATGCTGCGTTTCCATTACAGTTTAGGAACTGGGGCAGTAACTATAGTAACGCAGTGTAGGCGGAGCCGTGACGTTATCTTCAATGCGAAACACAAAACCAACATCAGCCGTTAGCTGTTAGCCCTCGGAGCTCACAGCTCCTCATATCTGTTCAGAAACTAGACACAAGTTAAACAAGTACAAACCACAGACTGCCTGTGTCATGGAGAATACAGTCGCTGCTTTATTTATGTCTGTAGGCCGTTGTTGTGAGTGTGGACGGTCGGAGCATATACTGCGTTAGCTTAGCCGATCTCCATTTAGAAAGCACGCATTTTAAAAAGGTTCTTCGCCTGCCGTCTGTCTGCAGACTTGTCAAAGCATTGATTCATGGTTTTTACTAACCGGTATCAGTATGTTGTTACTTCGGGATCATTTTGAAACGTGTATTACAATTAAATCACGGTCAAATATGTTCATCTTGTTATAGTTGCCAGCGATTCTCTCACTAGTTTAGCACGCTCAGCCCGGTTGTTGGCCCGGAAAGAACCTCGATTTTGGAGAGCCAGAAAAACTGTGAAAAAGTACCCGCTAGCCGGAACTACGCCGAGTGGAAACGCAACCAAAAACGCTTAAAGCGCGCTGTAGTGGAAATGCGCTATTACAAGGCTTCTTTCCAGATACCGCTCTGTAAACACAACTTAAAATAACTGAACCGAACCAATATGCATGAAATAAAATACCATTTATATAATTTTGTTAACAATTAAAAGATGAATTGCCAGCATCTAATCTAAAACACAGGCATCTGAAAAACTTGAAGCCATAAAAAATATATAATTCTGAGATAGATTTTTGCATGAAAAAAGCAGACATGCAAAGCTATTACATTTGAGTGTTACGTCTTCTTATAATAACATGATGTTAGTTATTAACTTACACCTTTGTTTGCCTATTTATGACCACGTTTCTAAAGATGCAATCACGCCTGGTTTGTTTTCTGTGATGCACTGCATAATAATAATAATAATAATAATAATACATTTTATTTGGGGGGCGCCTTTCATAGCATATGAAATACCTTACAGGGCATAGGGGCACTATAGGCAACAATTACAACTTTAGTGAAATATCAGCTGGGGTGAAACAAGACAAACGTAAATGTAAATGGACTACAGAAGGACACAAAATATATAAGCTTCATTTTGGTTCACATCGCCCCCCTAACAAGCCAACTGGGACCCACAAAGCTGTCGTGATCTCACAAGTAGCTTGTTTATTGGAGAGCTTTGGCAATCTGTCAAATCAAAAATGTGGCAGCCAGAAAATGAGGTAAACAAATAAAATACATGGGAGTCCAGAAGAGTTTAGTGGCTTTACTTTAACTTAAAAACAAATACGAAGGAAAGAAAAGCTATTCCATCAGTATCTTTTCACACCGTCTTCAGATTAATTATGTTCTGTTAAACTCCCAAGCATGAGGAGGCCCTTTCAGACCCACACATCTGTCTTTTTATAATGTTCATAAAATGGTATGGAACAACAGTTAAATGACTTCAAACACGGTCATTACACCATTACGCGTTGGTGTAATTTCCTGTTTTTGATTTAATTACAGTCTCAGGAGGTAACAGAAAAGATTTGTCTGTGTTTGCTTTGCAGCAGCGTTCCCGGTTCCATGTAACCCAAACAGAAAAAGTAGATCCTCAGGACTAATTTGATTCATACGGACAGATAAGATCATTTTCAGTGTAGCAGTAAGGTCAACAGTGGAACATTATCGTGAAAGCATTATATTATCTAACATGGGTGTATCCTCTATCTACGCAACTCAAGTTTTGGAACTACCATGACATTATTTCACCAACATTTGAACCCTGCTTGTAATTTCTCCTCCCTCCATGCTCTCTTATCTGCTTAGTTTTCCAACTTACTAATGAAAATCAATGCACGCGTCCCAACATAGCAGCAGAGCCAAGAGTGACCTCAGATCTGACAATGTTTTACATACTTTCAATTCATCAGGGTGGCTTATCCAAAAACGATTCGCCCCACCTAAAATGATTGTGTTTAGAACACAGGGTATATGCAGGAACCCTGAAGTCAAATGTAATACATTTAAAGACCTTTTCAAGACCCTTTCCATACATTTTAAGTAGGGCTGTCAGTCGATTAAAATATTTAATCGCGATTAACCGCATGATTGTCCATAGTTAATCGCAAATTTTGTATCTGTTCTAAATGTTCCTTAGAGGAATATGTTTCAAGTTTTTAATACTCTTATCAACATATGAGTGGACATATGCTTTATGCAAATGTTTATTATCATTTGAACAATGACAAATATTCTCATGAATATTAAACACAACAACCTCTGAACATTACAAATATTCGCCTCAATTCAACCTAGAACCTCTCTGGTGTGTGTGTGTGTGTGTGTGTGTGTGTGTGTGTGTGTGTGTGTGTGTGTGTGTGTGTGTGTGTGTGTGTGTGTGTGTGTGTGTGTGTGTGTGTGTGTGTGTGTGTGTGTGTGTGTGTGTGTGTGAGTGAGAGAGAGATCATTGGAGCTATGTGCAACTCAAGGCATATGCTCGAACGGGAGCTGCCTGGACGCTGCAATCATGTTGCGCGCACTATCCGTGCTGAGTGTGCTGACTTTTCTTACAATGTCCCACTGTCTGGCTTCCTGCATCAAGTCAAGTGCTCGGTGCAGTTGTGGCGAAATGTCGCTCTGTTTTCATTTAAACAGCTCCTTATATCCGTTAGCGCAGCTAGCTAGCACCAGATGCTAACAACAACAATACACGTAAGGTCTCTCTCTCGCTCGCTCCACACACACATACACATACACAGGGCCCTGGCCAACTTGAGGCCCCAAGCGTGATTGTGTGATGGGGACATTTGTTTTGGGACACCACGTAGTTTGGATTAAAAAAAATGTTGGGAGACTAAGTAGTTTTCACTTCTTTTTTTTTATCATTAACAACACTAACATATTTATACAGTCAGGTCAATGTGCATGTATGTCTTTCAGTATGCATTTACAAGTGAACACGTCCATTTACAAGTGAACACGTCCATTTACAAGTGAATACGTCCATTTACAAGTGAACACGTCCATTTACAAGTGAACACGTCCATTTACAAGTGAACACGTCCATTTCCTGGATGCAAAGTCATCAACAAGGTCATCGTATGACAGCTGCTGTGCCAACTGTGCATTGATGCTTATGATAGCCAGGCCACCTCAGCGTTCTTGTGCCATTGACGACCGGAGGTATGTCTTCATAAGCTTGAGTTTTGAAAAGCTTCTCTCAGCAGACGCAACTGTAACAGGAAGAGTTACTGCAATGCGGAGGGCAATCCAAAGATTTGGGTACAGTTCCTGTAACTCTTTTTCATGGAGAAATGACAACATCTCCAGAGCAGATTTTGGTAGTGGCAGCTTTGGGAGGTTGATGATCTCCTGGACCATCTCTGCACCATCAATATCAGACTCTCCTGCTGCAGTCAGTGTCTTCTCTACCTTGCTGCAGTGTTTCTGCAAGTCACCCCTGGGCATTCCTTGAAGCTGGCTGAAATTAAGCAGCACTCCAACATTTCTCCTTGACCTGACTAAGTGTCTCAAATCTCTCTTGCAGTGATTTGAGAGCAGTCAACAACAGTGTTAAAAAATGTCACCTCAAGCTTCTTCAGAGCATCACTGAAGGGCTCATCTGCAGTTTCCTACCCAAACTGCCTTTTTGTACTCCTCAGCCTCTTCACCTTCTGGCTCTATGTTGAGGATCTCACAGATTTCCTTGGCAGTTGACTGAGCATCAGTAAACCCGGACTGTCTGCACGCTGCAAGAGAGGATTTTGCAGTTTCAATGAGTCTGACAGCAATGTCAAGTTGCATTGAACTGGACTGCAGCAGCGTATTCACCTGATTTATGGTGGTGAGAATGTCAAACCATACCACTGTGCATATCAAAAACCTGTATGAAGCCACTTCTTCTGCCAGAGCCAGAGCTTCTACTTTGGCAATTGGGTCATTCACAGTTTGCCTTGCCTCAAGGAGAGCTTCTCTGATTTCTTTTGTCTGATGTCTGACAGCGGCAATACTCTGAAGTCTGCTCTCCCATCTCACATCACTCCAGGACTTCAATGTCACATTGATACATGTTTGGTCAAGATTCTCCATCGCTGTATTGCTCCTGAAAAGAAATTGAACAGCTTCTGCACATATCCAAAATAGCCTACAGCATCTTTAGATGACTTGGCTGAATCTGCCATTACAAGATTCATGGTATGGGCTCCACAAGGTACAAACAGGGCTCTTGGGTTTTTGTTGAGCAGTCTTGCTTGTACACCTTGGTTCTTCCCTTTCATGTTTGCCCCATTGTCGTAGGCCTGTCCCCTGCAATTGTCAAATGGAATCTGCAGCTCTTCAAGTTTGTCCAGTATCACATTTGACAGGTTCAGACCAGTAGTTTCCTCCACAACCACAAATACAAGTAAGTACTCCTTAACCTCCAGCTTGGGTTAGAGTTCCACAATGCGCAGTACAATGGACATCTGTTCCTTGTGACTCACATCTGGGGTGCAGTCTAAGATAATAGAATAATATTTGGCCTCTTGCACACAGGAGACAATAGTTTCCTGGACTCTGTCACCAATTATCTGAATCAGTTCGTTTTGTATTCTCTGTCCAAGATAGTGAGTGCGGGTGTTCTCACCTTTTATTTTTGCAAGGTGATTTTCCATGACAGGATCAAACCTAGCCAGCAGCTCAACTTCCTTCAAAAAGTTGCCGTGATCTAGCTCGTAAAGCTGTTGTGAAGAGCCCCTGAAAGCCAGATTTCTGGAGGCAAGTGACAGTGTGATGCCAATGAGACGTGTGAGGACGTTTCGCCATCTTCTCCTCTCTCTCTCTAGCAGAGTCAGCTCCTGCTGGTCAATTGTCTTGCTCTTTCTGAGACGTGTCTCAAGTTCCCTCCATTTTAGCATTGACTTTGTGTGATGTGGGTTGTTGTCATGACTCTTGAGAGCAGAGCTAATATTTGACAAATCACCAAAGCCCCCTGTAGTCAGCTTTACTTCTTTGCCACTAAAAAGCTTGCTAGCAAAACAAAACACAGAGTTGTTCTGCTTTGAATAAACAAGCCAACTTCTTGTCACCTTCTCTCCATTGGCAAGTGAACGATAGGACAGACCATGGTGAAAGCCACTTCCATCGTTTTTAGGGTAAATGAAATTTGACCCAACTTTAAAAAAGGCCCACGACGCACAAATTCTATCCGTTCAGTATCTGAGAAGTGTGCTGGCCAAAGAGCAGGATCAACTGGTTGTGCACTAGTGACGGTGCTTGATGGATCTTGTAATGTGCTGGGTGCTGCTGCGTCTGCAACTGTTGAGCCGCTGATTGATGGGCCTGGCAGAGTATTGGTGGGTGCTACTGGGTCTGTACCAGAGCCGCTGGTTGACGGGCCTGGCAGAGTATTGGTGGGTGCTACTGGGTCTGTACCAGAGCCGCTGGTTGACGGGCCTGGCAGAGTATTGGTGGGTGCTACTGGGTCTGTACCAGAGCCGCTGGTTGACGGGCCTGGCGGAGTGTTGGTTGCTGCTGGGTCTGAGGTGATGCTGGTTGATGGTGGGTGCTTCTTTTGTGCCTCCCTTTTTCATAAATTTTAGCAATGACCCTGGAAATGCAGACAATAAATCCATCATTCAAGCAGACTTATGATATGTTTTGATCTTAATAGTGCACTACAGAATGAATATAGTGAAAATACTAGCCTCAAAAAGATTAAAATATAATTAATGCAAATAAACTACTTCTACTACTAATAATAATAATCATAATCAATTCAATAATGTAAATACTATATTATTATAATATCGTTTTAATATAGTCAAGACAAAACATGCTTATTACATGCTCAAAAACTGATATTTCTTAAATCTGTATTCAAATGTAGCAATGTATCAACAACTACACAGCTACAAAGACATTTCTATCAGTATTTCTCTGTGTTGTGGTTGACATGATGATGACAGTTAGGAGTTAATGGGAGGTGCTGAGCATCACCATGACATTTGCAAATTGACATAAAAATAAAATTAAAGGAGAAAAATGCTGTTATGTAAGCCAAGTAGACAGTGTATCACTCTTCCTCCTGTACATTAGCAGATCAAAGGCATCACATACTTGAATATATGGCAAAAGTTTGAAATTTGACTCATAATACAACATTAGTAAGTTTGGAAATAACCCACCTTCGAGTGATGCTCTAGTTTCTTCATGTTTCGTTTTTTTTTCCCTCTTGTTTGCGCCGGAATCATACAGTCTTTTTGCCGACATGTCTTCACCTGCTGCAATGATGATGATGATGATGGCGACTAATTGCAACGGTGTCGGGTTACAGACAGGCTCCCTCGTCACCCGCGCGTCAGCTGGGGTGGTGCGCACAGTTGCCGACTTGCTCCCATTTTCACCTTGTGGCTGAACCTCGCCGCTGAACTGCGCGGAAAACGCGGAGAGCTGAGGCCCTCTGGGCGGGGCCCCCTCGGCAAGGCGGGGCCCCATGCAGCCTGCGTGATTGGCCTGTAGGGAGGGGCGGCCCTGCACATACACACACCCCCCCGGTCCTCCCGATGGCCAGTCGGTGCCTGCTGGTGAGCGTGGAAGTGTGATCTGCTGCTGCAAGCGGACGTCAGGAGCGGGGCTGTCAGCATCAGCTTGTAGATGGTATTTTAAACTCGATGCACTCTGAAACTACGGGGTGGCCGAGGACAAAAAATACACATGCGTTAATCGCGTTAAAATAATTAGTGGCGTTCATTTTTTTTTGCATTAACGCGTTAACTTGACAGCCCTAATTTTAAGACCTCATCGCCACTTTGAGTTCTAACCGGTTACCTTGGCGACACACTTTACCTCACATTGACTATATACAGTATTGATTGTCCTTCCTCCTTATCTTCCAACCATTTGGACGCAGACTTGCATTTCCCCATAACGATGTTGTTTAGCAACCGGCGTAAACGGACCTTTGCGCTATCAAGCAGTGAGCGTGCGATGTCCTGTTCAGATGACTTCAAATCCAACGAGATGCCATCAATAAACTCCACAGAATCACACCACACACCTACGCCATGATTACATTCAGGCACACTGTAGAACACAACCTCTTTGGACCATTTATATAATTATTGAAAACAAGCTACAAAATGTAATACCTTGGAAAATGCCGTTTAATACTTTTTAATAGCCTTAATTTTCTCTAAATTGATTTATCAACTTTTAATACTTTTTAAGACCCCGCGGACCCCCTGGAATCATTTCAACATGATTGTTTGAAATCATCCCCTCCTCCCCTCGTGTAGCAGGTCAGACAATGTGAGAGTAAATTGATTAATGCCAGGTCACAAAATGTAACAAATTAGGAATAAGAAATCAAATCAGGGATTTATTCTGTGGATATTAAGTAGAAAGACATTTAATAGAGAAACATAAACAACAAAACTACAGGTTATCCTCGTATTAAAAGGTTATGAGAATAAGTTTGACAAATGATTCTGTGAGACGAATTAGAGTGGGATTCCTTTCCACTTTTTCAACAACACAGCTGCCTTTCATTCAGCCGATTTGATATTTATATTAAACTAGGGCTGTGCAATTAATCGTATTTTAATCTCGATTACAATTTTGGCTTGCAACGATTACGAAAACAAAGTAATCGAAATAAAACGATTATTATTTTTTTATTATAATTTTTTTTATAATTATTTTTATTGTGGTTTCAGTTGAATTATACTTAAAGTT
Source organism: Pseudochaenichthys georgianus (assembly GCF_902827115.2). Classification (NCBI taxonomy): domain Eukaryota; kingdom Metazoa; phylum Chordata; class Actinopteri; order Perciformes; family Channichthyidae; genus Pseudochaenichthys; species Pseudochaenichthys georgianus. The sequence goes on along the minus strand of NC_047521.1, from coordinate 22,405,018 downwards.
CAGGTTTATCAACTGTTAAAAACATACTGTTCAGATTTTTTTTTTAACTAAATGGTTAACCGTTTTTAATAATCGTGATATCAATTATTGACCAAAAATAAATCGTGATTATGATTTTTGCCATAATCGAGCAGCCCTATATTAAACTGCCCACAAAAAGTGATTGTCTTTAAAGCAATGAATAATTAGTATAACAGCTGATCAGATCAAATGTTTAGGCCAGAGCTCCAGCTTTCAATTCCTCTTTTCACGTCTAAGATTAGGACAACGTCTTCCTTAGTCAAATGTGATACTCATTGCACTACTTTCCTTCTGAGCACAGCTGGCTTCTTATTTATTTTCATATCTGGTGCTGTCTGACGTCTACAAACAGCTGGGAAATAAAGAATTACGGAGAGGTTGCCGAGTCCTTTTCCTTGTGCTAGCAGTGCACACATTCTCAGCCATGCTCAGAGTTGCCTTAACAGTCACTTGCTCCGATATGTTTAAGAGATAAAAATGCGCGTACCTGTTTCGTGGCCGCGAGTTTCTTCTGCAGATGCTCGATGGTCTCCTCTGCCACTCGGATCTTCCTGAGGGCATCTTCATCCGCCAGCTTCTTGCTCTCCTTCCTCTCCCTCTCCTCCAGCTCTCGCACTCGCATCCTCAGCTCATCCACCTGGACAGGTGTATAGAGAGAGAGAGAGATTATAAGATGCAAAACAAGACATTTGACAAAGCATCAGGGTATATGTAGGAATCCTGAAGTCAAATGTAATATCTTTTAAGACCCTTTCCATACATTTTAAGACCTCATCGCCACTTGGAGTTCTAACCGGTTACCTTGGCGACACACTTGACCTCACATTGACTATATACAGTATTGATTGTCCTTCCTCCTTATCTTCCAACCATTTGGACGCAGACTTGCATTTCCCCATAACGATGTTGTTTAGCAACCGGCGTAAACGGGCCTTCGCGTTATCAAGCAGTGAGCGTGCGACGTCCTGTTCAGATGACGTCACATCCAACAGGATGCCATCAATAAACTCCACAGAATCACACTACACACCTACGCCATGACTACATTCAGGCAGACGGTAGAATACAACCTCTTTGGACAATTTATATACTTATTGAAAACAAGCTACAAAATGTAATACCTTGGGAAATGCCCTTTAATAGGCTTCATTTTCACTAAATTCATTTATCAACTTTTCATACTTTTTAAGACCCCGCGGACCCCCTGCAAAGTATATAAGAAAGACAAAGACACCAAAGAACGAACCTCAGCTTTAGATTTACGTTCGGCGGCCATGAGCTGAACTTTGTCCCTCTGCTCTTTTGGAGCTGATTTGTACATGTCCAACAAGAGCTTCATCTCTTTCTGGGACTCCTGGGCTTTCCTGCCGAGTCAAAGGAGACAAAAGATTATAGTAATGACAGTAATCCGATAAGTGCAGTTATTTGAGGGCACACATTTGGTTGAAAAGACATCATTGCAGGTGAAAAAAGAGCAAAGAATGCATTAGAAATAGAATGTAAAGCGAGGAGTAGAAGAAGGATGTACTTGAGTTCTACTCTGAGCATCTTCAGAGTGTCCGAGTCCTTCCTCTTCAGCTCGTCGCTGCGCTGCCTCTCTCTCTCCCGATCCCTCTCTCGGTCGGCCTCCCTCTCCCTCTCTCTTTCCCGGGCCCGCTGCCTCTCCAACTCCTTCCTCCTCTCCTCCTCCTCCTCATGGTCCTCATCATCCTCTTTCTTCACTTCGATGCTGTCATTCGTCGTCTCGTCGAGGATCAGAGTCCCCGTGTCGCCACTTTGACAACGCAACTGTGGGCGGAGCAAAAGGTGAATAAAGGGACACTGGCCAGCTGCAATGCATCACTCGTCATGTTTTGGTGGAGTTCAGAAAACCCCTTTGGATCCCACGGAATCAAACACATCACACATTTGATGGTTATTCAGGTCATCTACCTTATTGATCTCCATCTGGGTTTCCCGCAGCTTCCTCTTGTAGCGCTGCACGTCCCCCTTCAGCTGCAGGTTGTGGTTCTGAAGGCTGCTGATCAAGTGCCTCATCTCTCTGTTGATTGGCCCTGAGAGAGCAGAGAGCAGAGAGCAGTCAACCTGTGGTCTGGGTTTGAGTCATTCCGTTATCTGGGGCTGTAAGTGACGCAGGGAGGTCATGGTGATACAAATGGTTTATTATACACACAAAGACAATGCCTTTACACACAGATAAAAGTGTGCTGTGTTGCTCAATGGGACAGTTAACTGCTAAATGAAAGATACACCCTGTTACCCGTAGTGCTCTCTGATATCAATCTGTCTATTTCTCTTTCTGGAAAATGTGGTATGAGAGGTTAAGTTCAGTAGTATAACATCTTTTCAAAAATAAAAACAGCCAACAACAGCATCTTGAGTGACAGGGGCATTATTGACATGTTTCATTTTGCGCTTTGAACAGCTTAAGCAGAGTGCCATCAAGTTCAGTTATAGCCAAGGGAAGGCAAACATTTCAAACAGAAAAACAACAAACGCAGCAACTCAAACTAAAGTATCTAAAATGATAAATAGCGCTACAGGTAAGAGGCGTGAAGTGAACTGTGTCTTTAATGTTCGCTTTGAGTATCATTCTAAAATCACCATAATCTACAGCGTGAAAAGCATAACCCTTAATGCATCTCTTAACATGCCCCATGTTGGCATGCTTTCCCTCCCCTCTTCCAGGCTGTGTGTTTGTAATTACCTGCTTGCTCATTGGCTGCCAGGTTCTGCTCAAACTCGATCCGCAACATCTCGTATTCTTTGCGCACCTGGGCCAGGGTATCCTCCAGCTGGATAACCTCGGTCCGCAGCTTCTTCTGGAGCGACAGCTCATCACTCTGAAAGGTTGGAAACAGTTGTTGACAATGTTGCCAAGCGTTGGTAATCATAAACACTGTCAGTTTTAGGTTGCTAGGGCCAAGAAAACAGTAAAGACTGACAGTAGCACAGGGCCAAAGCCAATGCGCAGTGAAGAAAAGTATTTTCATTTTTATTCTCTGATGGACAATGTATATTTTAAGAGATCAACTGTGATGGATGACGTTCACCTCCATGTGCTCGATCTGTCGGAGGTGGGCGTTCTTGGCAGTGAGCAGGAGGGCGCGTGCTTCATCCAGCTGGGTTTTCACCCCCAGGGACTCGTTGTAAAGCAGGGAGAACTGCGACTGCAGACATTTGTACTCCACAGTCTCCTTCACAACGTCTTCTGGAATATTCCGCAAATCCATCTGAAAAATCAGACGATGACAGTGAAGCATTGGATGTGATTGGCCAAAAACGACAGATTCATCCACAGATTCAAAAGGTGGATGTGATTTGGGTTTGTGAGACCAGATGTAATGTTCTGATCAAAGAACCAGAGATTAGATCTTCACCTTGAGCTTCTCACTCTCCCTCACTGCCTCCTGCAGCTCCGCCTGGAGTTTCTCCAACTCTGCCATGCGGCTATTCGCCAACTCCGCGTTGTGCTCCAACTCCGCATTGAGACTCTCAAACTGACATTTAAAAAAAACAAAAAAACATGTTATAAATACTTAAGTGTAAATGACCATGGAGTGAAACAAACTGGCATCTGAGATGTGAACCAAGTTATGTGCGAAGAAAAAGTCCCATGTCCCATTTATTTGCAAGATGTAGCTTTGTATGAAAGTTCACCTTCTGAATGTTCAGAGTAATCTGGCCTCCAGAGATTCCTCCTGAGCTGCTGGTGCTGTATCCGGACTTCAGCTGCAGATCATAAATGCAAAACATACGTTAAAAGAACAAACAAGAACAAACAAGGCCGAAAAACCACATGACAGTAAACAGGTGCAACACATCCTATGACATCACTCAAACAATGCTTGTGTTTTAATGTTCAGATGTTTAATGCAAGAAAATACCATTTGATCAATGCATGCATGGCCAGCTAGACATGCATGCACAGAGCAGCTGGCTTAAAGGTAGGGTAGGTAAGAATGGAGAAACTAGCTGGACATGCATCCATAGAGCAGCTGGCTTAAAGGTAGGGTAGGTAAGAATGGAGAAACTAGCTGGACATGCATCCATAGAGCAGCTGGCTTAACACACATTCCTGCTTAGAGCCTATCACCGAATGAATACGCCTCGTCAATAGACAAAAATAACACACACAATAGGCAAGTTCACGGAGCGTTTTATAATACAATTCAAGCTCCAAGTACTTAAACGTAACATTTCCAGATCTTCAAAGCCTGTGTATTACATCTAAATAATATAATTGCAATTGAAAAATATAGACAATTTCAATTTCACGCACCTGCTCCATGGCTTCAGCCAGATGTTTGTTGAGCTTTTGTTCCCTGGTGCGCAGTTTCTCGATGTCCCACTGCAGGTCCTCGACTGTCGTCTCCATCTCAGATACCTTGGTCTCAGAGCTGGTCACCTTGTCCACTAACTCGTTGTACTGCAATAAAGGCAAAGATGTGAAAACAGCCGTTTCAGCAGTGAAGCAATGGCTGCATACACACAGAACAGCTTTGTACAAGCTACAACAACAGAGCCAAGGACATCGTACCTCCATGGACATCTTGTGGTGTCGGCCCTGCAGCAGAGTGGTCAGGTCTCGCAGTCGAGTGTTTTCGTCCAGCAGAGTGTGGTTTTCATTGATTATGTCAGACTGGCTATCGTCATCACATGCTGACAATAAAGATCAATAATGTTGTGTCAAATTAGAGTGGAGCTAACAACGACTCAATACAGACAGATGAAGCTATAAGTACCAGATCATTCGTTTTAGAGCAGGGTATAAATTGTACAGCAGGTGTTCTTCAATTGTATTTGTGTGTCAATTGCCTATCACATATGAACGATCATTAATCAGCTTATTCCCACAGTTACCTGCAGCCTGGACTTGCTTGCACATGCTGTCGATGCGGCTGTGTAGCCGGTCGAAGACGCAGACCAGGCAGGCGATGGCTTCCTTGCTGAACTGCATGCGGTCTTGGAGGTGCAGGCTGAGCTCCTCCTCGCTGCTGTGCTCCAAAGTAACCAGGAAGCCCTTAGCATTGTCACTTAGAGGAGGAGGGGGCGACGATGCATCTGAACATGGTAAAAGGTGGTAATGTAAAAAGTTAGTTCAAATTTAAAAAAGCTTATTATCTAACGATAACAAATAAGTGTTGACTTTTGTAAGTTCTCATGACATTAAAAGAATGCAGCAAAAAGCCAGGTTCTTTACATACATATTAAATCAAATATGTACATTTTTACAACAGGTGTTGTCTCTGAGTAAATACACCTCTAATCACAAACAAATATATGACTATCGATGTTTTTTTAAATGGTATTTTGCAGCAAGAACATGCTCTTACATTTACCCTTTTACTCTACCAAAAGCATTACAATTATTGATTTGAGATGTTTTTGCAAAAGTTGAACACAGTTAACAACAACCGGAAACAACAGTAGCAATATAACAGAAAAAGGTGTATGATGAATACTGAGGAGAACTGATATTGAAAACGTATGTGGAATCATACCCATTTACACTTTAATCCAAATTCTAATAACGTGACGATCAAATAACATGTTATATGCTTAGATTCTAGCGGTTTACTAATGCAGTCAGTGATGGAGACTTTCCATAGATCACATTAGTAAAAAACCCTGCTTACCTGTTGATGAGTCGTGTGGCGGCTCCTTGAGGTTCATCTCTTCTGACCCAGTAGGAGGCGGGGGCTGCTTCTGCCCTTCTAGGCGCTCTTCCTGATGCGCGTCCTGCTTCTCTGCCAGCTCCCCCCCGTTTGGGCTCGCTGGTAGAGGAGGTGGAGGCACGGCGGAAGTTTGTGAGGCCAGACTGACACCATCTTCCTCCATAGGTGTTGGTCCAGGCAGGGGGGGTGCAGGTGGGGCAGGGGTCGATGACACCGGAGTGCCGGGCTCAATACGTTTCCGCAGAACTTGCACATTTTCGTCCAACTGCAAATCGGACACACAATTATTAAAAACATTACCTAGGGTTTATTTTCTGTACAAAAGTATCATATAGTACTTTATTAAAATGTGTCAGATCATGTAAACAAGGGGTTAGGTAAGGAAAGACAGATACAAAAAAGTGTTTATTAGTTGTTGTGGAACCCCAGCTGGCTTTGACAGAATGATACCCCATATATCTTGTGTTTACATCACCAGTTTGAGACGCAAATTGGGTATAATCTGGTTAAAACGTAACGTAAAATGTAATTAGATGTGAAGAGGTACCTGGGACCAGTAGCGGTTGACAATCAGCAGGGTGGTGTCATCGGTGGCTTGTCTCTTCTCCAGCTTCTCAATTTTCTCTCGTAACTCATCCTCCATCGTCTGTCTCTGCTCCAAGCGCTCGCATAGCTTCTTATTCTTGAACTGGAGGACCTTCATGTCCATTTCCTCCTGCACAGAAACAATTGAAAAAAACGAAGTAAGCAATGTCATAAATGTTGATTATTGTTCTTAGTAAGTGTTTAATATATGTGGACTTGTAAACACTGACCGTAGAGGAGACTCCTGCTATGCGTATGGGCTCTATCAGAGTGGTAGTCGTCTTCTCCTCTTTTTTGGTCTTCTTCTCAGGTGGGACAGGGGGGCTGTCCCCTCCTGAGGGACGTTTTCCTCCCCCGGCACCTGACATCGTTCCTTCCCCTGCAAGAGATAAAACAATATTTGCGTTGGTACAGCCTTAAGAAACTACACATTAGTTTGTAAATAGGGAACTCATTCATTTGATGACAGCTAGCTACGGCATTAGCCCTGCACTAAGGGCCACTGATTGTAATTGGCTCCGAATAGTGCTCTTCTGGTGCTAATGTTAACATATGTGTGTCTTATCGATTATGCCGACTGATATTGTATAACCTACTTCTTAAAACACTACCGACTATTCTCAATTTAGCTATTCTTCTCGGAGCGTTAGCAAGTTTGTAAACGCTAGCTATGCTAATGCTATCTTTCTCCGAAACCTTAGTTAGCTAAACGGGGCTCTTTGTCCAGAATATTTAATGACTGGTAGTCACGACTTTCATTCAGGGACCACCATTACATCTAAATGATGTTCTGAAAGGAAACTATACACGCAAATGAACGTATAAGCAACATTTACGGCAAATATTAACATTACAAACCTTCACACGGAGCGACTGAAAATGTAACTCAGTGCATCCATCGAAGCTACAGGAAATAACGACATGGTACTTCCGCAATATTTTTATTTTAAGAAATGTCAATCACAACAAAAAAAAAAATACATTAAATGAGTATGGAATTTTGTGATAATATAAACTAAGCGGAATTATTTGTAATGCCTACAAAAAAAGAAGGTTGTATTAATATGTGTAATGAACTTAACTGCAATCTTTACTCCGGCCACACGGGAGCACTGTTGCCACATTGTGTAATAACAGGCTACTAGCTGTTTCGAGGAATCAGACTAGAATGTAAACATAGCTAACGGTAGCTAGCGGTTGTTTTTGACATCGCCGGTAGCTAACTTTGAATTTGTCGCCGCTGAATCGCACACAGTTATGGTTTCACGATAGATTCCTCGGGCTGTGATGGCATTTTCATAAAGATTCCTTATTCGCCGTCTCCAGCTCACTCTTGTTGTGACATTTCATACTTGGTGAGTAGCTTCCTGTACGGTCAGTGAACCTGCTGCTGCAGCAAGGGCAAGGCCAACACACAGCTAGCTAATCAAACCCACATTTTTAAACATTCGAGAGTAGAGAAAGGTATGTGTAGCAAGCTATTCCAAATAAAACTCTTATGACTTGAATTAAACTAAAGTTAATACAAACACTTCCTTGTCAGTAGTTCCTGTTATTAGATCGATCATACCGCAATGTTACAAAGAGACACATGTGACTGACAGTTTGTTGTTATTACAGATTCGTATGCTGTCACCATGACCAAAGACATCATTCTTGGAGATGAATTACCAGACTGGGTAGGGGCCAAGGAGTTTTACCAGAAGTATGACCCTAAAGAGGTGATTGGAAGGTGAGTGCAGTAGAACAAAACAGAAATGGGATCTTAGCTTTCAATATGAATAACAATAATAAAAACAAATCTGTATCCTGGGTCAATGTTGTCTCAGGGGTGTGAGCAGTGTGGTGCGCAGGTGTGTGCACAGACATGGGGGTCAGGAGCTGGCAGTGAAGATTATTGAGATAACAGCTGAGAGGATGACAGTCCAGCAGCTGGAGGAGGTGAAAACCTCCACACTGAAGGAGATCCACGTCCTCAACATGGTGAAAGGGCATTCCTCAATAAGTGGGTTTGAATTCTACTCTTCCCGAACTGCAAGACACTTTTATTTTATTTAAATTAAAATGTATTGAAACCTTTTTCTTTGTGTTGATTCCCTTCAGTCACTCTCATTGATTCATATGAGTCCACAACCTTCATATTTTTGGTGTTTGACCTGTGAGTATTACAACAAATAGCTGAAGTGCAATCACTTTGACTATTCCTTCCCTAAAATATAAATGCATAATCACGAAGCAATTGTATGATGGTAGTAATCTTGTATTTTCACTTACAGCATGAGGCGAGGAGAGCTGTTTGACTACCTCACAGAAAAAGTGACTTTGAGTGAGAAGGAAACCAGGTGAGCTCCAACTTCGACACATCAACTGATTTAATTTGCACTACATTTGATTTTAGGTGGAAAATGTCAATGTCAAATGTATGCATTGCTCTACAGGAGTATAATGCGAGCTCTGCTGGAGGCCGTGCAGTATCTCCACTCCCTCAACATTGTCCACCGGGACCTCAAACCTGAGAACATTCTCCTGGATGATCAGGGACACATCAAACTGTCCGACTTCGGTTTCTCTGTGCAGCTACAACCTGGAGAGAAGCTTAGAGGTACCGGAGTGTATAATAAAACAACTGGAAATGAATGATCTATTTAGATATAGTTTGTGTAGACAGAGGTTAACATGATCTGTTCTCTTTTATTTGAATTAGACCTTTGTGGGACACCTGGCTATTTGGCCCCTGAAATACTGAAATGTTCCATGGATGAAACGCACCCAGGCTGTGGCAAAGAGGTCGACCTGTAAGCCTTCCTTTTGTTCATAACATTAATCTGTAGTGTCATTTGAATCAGTATACATTTACAAAGAATGATCCTGGCTGTTAGTTATATCTCTAATTCGCGCTTTCCTTTTTGGTGCATTTATTGAACAGCTGGGCTTGTGGTGTTATCCTTTTCACCTTACTGGCTGGATCGCCACCGTTCTGGCATCGCAAGCAGATGCTGATGCTGAGGATGATCATGGAGGGCCGGTATCAGTTCAGCTCCCCTGAGTGGGACGACAGGTCGGACAACGTGAAAGATCTGGTGAGCTGATAGAAGTTTTATAATATCTTGTGAATGTTTTGAATATTCTCCTGGATCACACTCGTCTTAGTTTGGAATCACTTTGCTCAGATATCCAGGCTGCTGGTGTTGGACCCTGCCGCCCGTCTCACTTCTGAGCAAGCCTTATCACATCCCTTCTTCAGACTGTACCAGAAGGAGAAAGTGCGACTCTTCAGTCCTAGAAAGACATTTAGGGTGAGTCACAGTATTGAGTTTAAATTATATAAACGTCTTATCCTTTCCATTCTCACATGTGCTCTTCCGCCTCCTCAGGTGTTGATAATCAGCGTGCGGGCCTGTATCAGGATGTACAGCTGTTACCGCAGGACTCGCCCTCTGACCCGGGAGGTTCTGGCCCGAGACCCCTACTCCCTCCGCTGTGTCCGCAAACTAATCGACGGCTGCGCCTTCCGCATCTACGGGCACTGGGTGAAGAAAGGGGAGCAGCAGAACCGAGCCGCCCTCTTTCAGAACACGGCTAAGATCATGCTGCTGGGCCTGGAGGACTTCGAGCCATAAACAGGTCAACCTCATTCCAAACCACGGTGATTTGTATTTAAACATTTGCATGTGTTTTCAAGTCAGTGTTTGTCTTTTTGAATTACTGTGTTTGATTTCAAGATGAGGTGTTCAGGGGCCAGGATGTTTCTATGCCTTAATGCGCACCGTGGTTTCCCGAGATAAGCACGCACATCTCATCCTATCTGCGTTTTGATCCGAGTTTGTGGCTGTTTGAACATTTTCTTGTCAGGTCATCATGTTTGCACTTTGCAGTTTAGGACACATTGCACAATAATTTCAATAACATATAACATACTACTACATTACGTGGACTTAGGATTTTACCTGTTGATAGTCAGTTATTACTGAGAGGAGAATGTGTTTCAAAGCACTGTGTGGACATTAAAGCACTATGGTTTACTGTTTAGATAATAATTATATAGACATAACACAACAAGGTGCAGATTTACAAGGGTTACAAAGCAGTACCAGAAGACATGTTTAACATTCAAGTACAGTATTTGTGGTGTTTTTGGTAGATATACTGTCGTGCATGTAGACATTCCTTAATAAGAAACCCACTTATCTAACTGTGAAGACTATTGTGACTGTATTTCCTTTTGAAACTAACCAACCACGTTACATCCTCAGTTTGTTCTGCAGTTTAATAAGTGACACTTCCAGAAAGTGCCTCCCTGAGAAATGTACATTAATTGTAAAAATGCAGATGTACTGTATATGAAGAAAAAATGATTGATTGAGAATAAAACTAATTCGAAGCTCTAAATGATCTAATTTGTGTCGGTCCTTTAAGATCAGTGTTTTTTGGCCTTTTGGTTGGGCTGTGGAGAATCTGGTGCGCTCTTGTGCTGATCTGCAATGTCTTTCATTCGCTGATCCATTTGTCCAGACATGAGCATCATCTGCTCTCTGACCTCTCTCTCTATAAGTCCCTTCAGTTCTGATTGTGAACCTGAAAGGGATGAAATGAAGCAGTTAGAATACAATATTCTGGGTGCATTTGGCTTTTTAGAACAACTATGATTAGGCTACTACCTAGGGTTGCTCCTTCCGGCTCTCCAATAGATGCTTCTGTTTCCTTTTCCATTACATTCTCAACATCTGGTGCAGGAAAAGTACGAGTAGGTATCAATACAACTGATTTAAAGTGCTCTAAAATATCAAGAATATTCTGTTTTCAATGTGACACAATATAAAAAGGGCTTTGTGCCACTATACCTGCAAATAGTTACCAATTCTTACCTAGAGCAGAAGAGTTCTCCATGGTAGGTTCATCCTGGCCTGGGATCCCAGAGTAAGTCAAAGACAAGTCAAGTTTTAGCTGGTCAAAAATAATAAAGAGAAGTATTATAAAATAATAGTATTATTTATAAAAAAAAAAAAAAAAAAAAAAGGAACAATAGCAGTGGTTGCTTGAATCTATGTTTGATTGTTACCTGTGGGGTGAAAATATATTTGTAGAGTTTGTAGTGTCTCACGTAGCAGTTATAGATGTAGTTTAAGATACAGGTCGCCTCCTCAGAGTTAAACAGGTTGATACTAAAGGGAGGTCGCTGTTGTGGGAAAACATTCAAATTGAACATTGTATAGAAATCTGTGGGCTAAAAACCATGTATATAACAGTTTCCCAGAGTACCTAAAACAAACGATTTCGAGCTTAATATGAGCCAGAGTCTAAAACATTGATTCTCGCAGCTCTACTGAGTAACATTGTTTGTGAATTGTTGTACACACCCTGACTGAGTGACAGAGAAGTAGCTCCTTGCAGTATTTGAAACACTGCTCTATGTTGTTGAGCGGAGTTTCTGCAAGAAAGGAGTTTCAAACACATCCCATTTAAAGTTAAGAAACATTTAAATGAGTAATCTTGAAGCGTACTTTGTTTGAACATCATCCATCTACACTGCAGTGACAATAATATGACTTTTCGTACCTACGTTAGCTTCATGTGTGGCCTTAATGATGGACAAGAGAGCAGATGTTTGTTCCTTTTTAAAGTTGCATTCTCTGCAAAAAAGCACCGTCTGGACATACAACTCCAGCAGAACTCCTCTCTTTGGTTCGGGGAGATCGACTCCAAACACTCTGCATAAAGCACTGTCACAGAAGAGAAGAAGTGTGAAAGAATACTTAATGCTGTCAGTGGGATTGTGTTAAATAGATAGAAATGTGTTCTGGTATTAACAGGTGGTAAAAACCTCTCCAGATCAGGGATGGACTGCATTTTCTCGATTTCCTCCATGTCATGGTAGTTTACGTCTGTCCTGAACACACACAAGGAATGGATTTTTGCTAGACATTTGTATGCCGGGTTTAAAGCAGCAACCAATGACATTGAATATAATCTGGGGACACAGCTCTCACCATAGCATCAACTTAGGTTTCAGGGCCTGTGGTACCTACAGGAAAAAAAACAATGCATCACAAGGCTATAATTCTTATAGCTATAATATGAATTCTTATATTTTAACTATATAATTTATAACACAAATAAAGTAAACGAGCAGGCAGTCAAGTAGCAACCTGTAACTAGCTCTTACCTCTGTTATTGTAGACATTTTGATTTATTAAGCCCAATTATAAATTGAGCAAACTGCATACGTTAACAGCTGACAAACAGAAGTAAGATTACACCGATTCTCTCATCAATGTTCACTGTAATTGACCAAAGACAAGTTTGCGGGATAATTTCCTGTTTGGAAGGTTGTATCCTAGCAACGTGATACAAATGTTCTTTTCCGGTTTAGCGCTCTGTTCAGACAAACATAACATGTATTTTTATGAATTGAAAATAGAATATAAGGAATTGAAACATATAAATAGCCTTTTCTATACATAAAACCCTAATATAAATACTGAAAAGAAAAACATATTATAGAGGAAAAAGATAAGCTGAAATATCCACCATTTTTTTTATACTGATCTTTATTTTGTCGAAAATCAAGTGATTTCATTAAATTCTAGAATAATGCTAGGTCTATATTAGACCTACCAGTGCAAACGTTGAAAACGTCAAAGCTAAATTAATAATACAGACACAAACAATGTTGTTTTCTCATTAAAAACATGGATTTGTTGATTGTTTTGAATTTTCACCGCTCTCAATCGCTGCTGCGTGACAGCCGTATCCATGGCAACGACATAAACCTGCCTGTTCGGCTAATAGCCAACGCTTTGTTTCTGTTGTTTTTTGTGATCTATTTTTTGCCGTTTAAGGGGGATTTTAATGGCCCACGCGGTTGTTATGTTTCGTGAGACGGTAGAACACGATGAGGCTCGTTTGGGGGAGACTCGGAGGGTTTACTAGCAGTTTTTGGTGACTTGTTTGGCTTCCTGTTTTACTGTTTACGGCCGGGTAAGTGATGTAAGTATTTAACAGTGGCATGAGGCATGACCTTCCTGTTTCTCCTGTGTTTACACCTTAGCACCCACACAGAGCGGTCTGCATTGCCCCTGCTACTTCTGCTCCACACTGATTGAGCTGCGCAGTGCACTTTAAGAACATTATCCCCCTTTAATCCACTTTGCCTTCTGCTACAAAGGTGGACAGGGTGCCACAATCAAACAACGCATTTTATTGCTCTTTTATTTTGGAAACAGATGAATTTCTCACATTGAACTTTTAATGCTGGATTTCATAGCCTCTGTTTAAGTATCCTTAATTTTCTACTGTTTGTGAATAGCAGTGATTCATCCCCTCAGACATGGAGGACCCTGATATACGACAACAGAAGCTCGACAACCAGGTAAAGAAACAAGGATAATTCAAGTATTTGATGTCTTCTACACATTAAATAGTCCAGATATGTTTTGCTTTATTTTTGAATTTTTCAAGAAGCAGAATCCAAATGACAAAGATATGTTACTTTTAGGTTATAGTAGACATTTAGCTCTCTTCCTTTATCAAAACATAGAGGTTAAATATAATAATTATAGTCCATGCTGACAGTGGATAAAATACTGGGACTTATTTATGTCCAATTAGCTTACATGTGGTTAAAACAAAGTAAATAACACTTGAGATCCTGGCTACCTGTGTCAGGACCACCTGCTGCTCAAGTTTAAGTCTCAGTCTTGTGACTGCTGGCTTATATCCAGTAGAGTAGCATCAACACAAATATCTTATACAAGGAGGATCAGTAGTTAATCAGCGATAGAAATACTAATTATAGCTGTAGTAACCAAGTAAGATGTTAGTAAACAGTAACAATGATGCACAGGCATAGTTATATAAGGCATAGAATATAGTTATGCAACCAATATGTGTTATATTACAATAGTAATTTCCCCAGATAACATCCCTAAACCTCATCTGGTTCTTTGTGTGGTTAAATAATAGAACAGAATATTGTAATTCTGGCCAATGATCATGGTTGATTGTTATTGTATAAAAAAGGGTTGCACAATGAAATGCATTTGTAGCCTTTTTATGCTGTAGATGAAAAATAAAAAACAGTAGTGCAATGATGTAGTTCATTTTCTGAATTTGCATCAGAACAAAATGTAAACAGCAGAACCACAAACTATTGAGAGTATTCTCTTCTGAAATCAAATACACCTCATAATAATGATGGTTTAGCTCATGGCCCGTCAACTCCTATTACATTTGAAAAAAAACATTAGAACATTCAAATGTAATGAAATGCCCTACCTAGATTCTACCACAGCTTTACTGCCCAAACAACTATATGTACTTGTTGAAAGTGAGTACAATGCACAATAAGACATCACCTAATCTATAAGTTGAGTTGACAATTTGAAAGGAAGTCTAATACTTGGTTTTCCCACAGCGAGCACTTTTGATGAAAAAGCAGCAAAAAAAGAGAGCTGATTCTCAAATGGTGGTAGCCAATCGGGATGCTCGCCAAAAGAAACAGAAGCTCAAACCTGTGTGCTCCGATCAAACACCGCTGCTGATCAGCCAATCCCTGAGCAACACTTCCCTCACTGGTTAGTATGAGAATTACTTGTTAATGTATGTAGCAAGCTATATCTATTTTATTACACATTTTAATGTAAAGTGCAATCATGTTTAGTCCTTTAAATAATAAAATCCAGGTTTGTTTGTTTGTTTTTCTTCCCTGGAGATCAAGTTGAACATGCCCATGATAACCCACTGGATGAGATCATGTTAGGTGAAGACAACACAACAGCAACTATGAAGTTTGATGAGGTGCCTTCACAGATTCCTAATACTCCCAAAAAAGTGAACTTGGAGATTTACAAAGAGCCTGAGGTTAAGTGTGAAGTGGAGAATAACACTCGGGGTAAGGGGAAAAAGCCAAAGAAGAAAGATGTGGAAAAAGAAAAAGGTAAGAAAATGCAAAGCAGAATATGCAAATGTGATGTTGTTTTTGTTAACAATGTGTGTGTGTGTGTGTGTGTGTGTGTGTGTGTGTGTGTGTGTGTGTGTGTGTGTGTGTGTGTGTGTGTGTGTGTGTGTGTGTGCACGCAAATTAATCGCTAATTTGAATTGCTTTTAACCAGAGATCGACCAGGATGATGAAAAGGAACAAGAGAAGGAGACAAAGGAGAAAAAAACAAAGAAGAAAGACAAAGCGAAAGAATCTGAAGACCCACAGAAGACAACCAAGACAACCAAACAAGAGCGAAAAAGTGAGTTCAATTTACAATTAACATATCAATACTCTATTCAAAATACTTTTACAGCATTTCAGTATCACCTACTTTACAGAGAAGCACTTGCAGGAGGAGTCGAGCCAGGAGACAGAGCCAGTGGGGGATGTGGCGAGTCCAAAGAAGAATAAAAGCAATGAAAGTGAAGCTGAAGAGGCAGAAGGGGCTGAGAGGCCTGCCACTCAATCGCCTAAGAGGAAAAAACAACTCTACACAAGTGAGCGACAATCTGGCCTTGTTGCAACTTATGATCAACAATACCATACCTTTTTTGTAATGAATATGGCATCTCTACAGCCAGGTGCCAAATAAGTGACGAGAGCAAAGACGAGGAAATCCAGAAGGAGAAAAGGGAGAAGAAGAAAAAGAAAGCAGAGAAGACCGCGCCAGGTCTCGGTTCCCTTAACTCCAACTACAGAAAGGGTTCATCGTCAAACAGTGATTCCAATGACAGAGTGAGACATTACAAATGAAACGGTTTAGTGTGTCGTCTAAAGATGACACACTTATTAGTCACAAAAAGCATGAAAGTAACATCATCAACATCACTTATTGTCATTTCAGTCATCGTCTCCAATTTCAGTGGAGGATCTGGAGAAGTTTGCGTTGCGTCCGGCCTCCAGGGATGTCACCATCCAGTGCAGGGTCACCAGGGACAGGAGAGGCATGGAGAAGGGAATGTACCCCACGTACTACCTCCACATGGAGAAGGAGGATGGCAACAGGGTTGGTCTTTCTACTCAACTTGAACCCAAACTTTGTGCACATTGATTTCAGTTCAAATGATCCTGTTTTATGTTCTGTCATGTTGCTATGAAGGTTAATTATCTTCTCTACAATCATTCTGCTTTTCAGGTGTTTCTAATGGCAGGCAGAAAAAGGAAGAAGAGCAAAACATCCAACTATCTCATCACCACGGACCCAGTTAATCTTACCAGAGACACAAACTGCTACATAGGGAAACTAAGGTACATCTCTCAACCAAATCCCTTTTGTTTGATTTCCTGAGTAACTTATCAGTAAGTTCTGCAATATCTTGTATTCCTGTAAACCCTTTCAAAACCCCTTTTGGTCACATAATTCATACCTTCCCTCAAGCCCAAAGCTTGTGATTTTCCTGTCAAAATGTCAGCCATGAAAAAGGCCGTAATGGTTTTCTATATTAATTGCATCGCGTGTGTAAATTGGACCATTTTCCCTTACATTTTGGGAACTCTTCCTTGACTTGTGGCATACTGACAGAATCAAATCAAATTGCAGGAATCAAAAACGTTGTAGTTCCTTTGCTAAAATAAATAACATTTTAGGAAGCTTTCACTTCTCACCTTTTAGATGATTTTAGATTACTCAAATTACTTTTCTCATTTGTTACAGGTCAAATATTCTGGGTACAAAGTTCACAGTCTATGATGGAGGTGAAAACCCGGAGAAAAAGCCGTTTGTCAAAGAGTGTGAATCAGTGAGGCAAGAGCTGGCAGCAATCTGCTATGTGAGTCTAAAATGACCTAAAATACAACCCACTTTAACAAAACATATGAAGAGATAAAACCTATAATACGATCATCTTTCACGTTCCAGGAGACGAACGTGCTGGGATTTAAGGGTCCCAGGAAAATGACAGTGATCATCCCCGGGATGTTGGAGAATGACGAAAGAGTGTCCATTCGCCCAAAGAATGTAAGTTTAAAAAGTAAAAGAACATTAAAAAAAACCCTATGAAGTAAGAACAAGGAGCTGAACTGTTGTGTTATTATTATAGGATCGTGATACTCTTCTGGCCCGCCATGCACACAGCAACACTGACAATCTGGTCACGCTGGAGAACAAATGCCCGAGCTGGAACGAACAGTCTCAGTCGTTTGTGCTTAACTTCCACGGTCGTGTCACCCAGGCCTCGGTCAAAAACTTCCAGATCGTCCACCCTGAAAACGGTAAGATTTCTCCTTTAATCAGGGGCGGTTCTAGGGGGTGGCCAACAGGGGCCAATGCCCCCATAACACTGACCAGGGACCACCCTCCAAAACATTTATTTAATTGGAACTAAATTGTATCAGAGACCCGGATGTACACTGGTAGCTAACTGTTCATTACCTTATAAAAGCAAATACTGTTTGTGTTTGAATTAAATTGTCACTTAAAGTTACTAAAACAAATACTCTAAATAAAAAAAACTACTGAAACAAAGGACTGTAACTGAAATGTACAGAAACAAATACCTTTACAAAAACAAATACCAATTACTGTATTTTATGTTTATTTTACACAATTACTTTATGTTTATACTGTCTTTGTCTTTTTAACCCGCTTTTATTGTGTCCCTCTCATGAAATAACTGGCCCCAGCCTGGCCCCTCTAGTAAAATTGGTCTAGAACCGGCACTGCCTTTTATCCTCAACCAATGTCTTGTATTTATTCTTAACTTCATGGTGAACTCTCCTTGCCTCCCTGCTGCGGTTTTCTCCAGAGGATTACATAGTGATGCAGTTTGGCCGGGTAGCAGAGGACGTCTTCTCCATGGATTACAGCTTCCCCATGTGTGCCCTGCAGGCCTTCGCCATCACGCTGTCTTCTTTCGATGGCAAACTGGCCTGTGAGTGAGCCACGCTGTCGTACCTCAAGTGCTTAACTATATCCCTACTGTTGAAAGAAACTTACAGTTTAAATTACAAGGACACCCATCAGTTTGCACAGTGTCATTTTTATTGTTTAGTTTCCTGGTGCTTTGTAACATCATGTAAACACTAAATATGAAAAGCCTGCCACAGACTTAGACTTCAGAGACTTGTTTTATAGGTCCAGTATTATTTTACAGCAGATGTTATATGGAAGTGTAATACAACACAATTATGTAAATTATTTTATGTAATTGACTTGTCTTTCTTTTTATATTTGCCAGAGCATGTAAAGGACTTCAAATTTTAAGGACGACAGTGTAAAGACTATAAAATATTAAATGACGGTATTACAAGGTTTTAATGTCCATGAATGTTTTTTTATTTATTTTAATCAGGAAGTGTCTACTGCGTTTAACATGATTAAAGGATGTTTTCAAAAGATTTCTACCGATATTTTGTCAGATTAGACGTGTTTTTCTAACCAACGCTAACATCTGACTACGTGTATGTGTCATATTTAGTCTTTATCAAAATGAAGGAAACTCTTATCAAATGACCAAAAACGCTCATATCAGATGCAGCGGTAAAGCAACAAGTTTCAGATAAAGCTAACTAATCAGGGTTTTCGCTCTTGCGCAATATAAAGACATGAACATATTCCCTCTCATAATAACTTCACGATGGTCGCCTGCATGTTTCAGAAACTGTTCACACTGGTTCACATGCAGAGAGTCATTTAGGTTTCCACAAATAAAAATAGGCTTGCCTCTATGCTCTGTGGTGTGGTAAAGAGATCAGACGAAGACAGATAGTTTCGATTTCAAAAACCCAAATTAAAAGTGTGTTATCACATTGACATGACTGTCTGCATGCTGTTTACGGTTTCCTGCTTAAATGCTCTTTCTATAAACGTATAAATAAAGAAGAAGCCCTGAGAGTTTTGTCTTTTAAACTTTGAACCTTTGCAACAAGTCATCTAGTTGACATGCTGACAATATGTTGCACCCTTGGGCCACAAAGTCTGAAAAGACTGAAAAAGCTTTAACTGCCACAGGTTTTTAAACTCCAAAGCAACAACATTGTGAACATCAGAGGAAATAACCGGTATCTTTTATAAGAATCATCCAAACACACACAGAATCATCTTCAAGCTGATCTCCCCTCGCTGCTCTACTCATTGCATAACACTCCTGTAAGTATAATTCATGTTTTCAAATTGCAGGTTGCTACACTTGACAAAGACAATAACCATGCCTTATTAGACATGTTTTGACAAATGAGATGACGTCAAATAGGTGAAGTCACTAATAGAGCACACCAGCATGAAGTGAGTCTGGGCATTTGAGTGCCTGATTATTAAAAGCAGCCGCACAATGATCCATAGACAGCTCTGTGCAACAGCTGCGTTCGTTAAGCTAAAATACATGAAGTCACTTTGTCATTAAGTCCAGTGCATAAAGAGCGCATGGATCAATTAAGATATACTCTTCATTTGTGCTATCCTTCTTTTGACATTTGAATGTACAAAGAAGGATAGTTGATTTAAGTCAAGTTCAATTTAACAACTGCATTTGTTTCGTTTTTTTGTCAAAATTAATCTCCCTTCAATTCTGGTATGATATGATCTCGCAGCTTTGTGCCTGATCAGTAAATGACTTGAAGTGAAGAATTCTGCAGGACACTAAAAGAATAAAAGCTAAAAGAACTTCAGACTAATAACTAACAGAAATAGGTCTAATAATGGAGAAAAATACAACTGTTTAACCAAACTAAAAGAAAATACCTGGGATAATAAACTTAGTGCACAGGATGATAGATTAAAGTAGTGACGTGAAAACATTCTGATTGGTTAAACTGTAGCCTCCTCCCTTTCACACACTTTGCGCTCTTAAAAGAGCACATCCTCTCCCACCAGAGCATGTGAGTGATGGCTATCAGAGTGATGCCTCTCAGTCTTCATTAAAAAACTGTTTAACACAGCGCTTCAGGAGGGCATGACTTAAAAAATACCCCTCGATGTGATGGATGGTCGCTCTCCGCTGAGGATGAAGCTGCTGATAGTGTTTCTGCTCGTATCCACCAACATTGTCTGTCTGCACGGATCTAATACTACAGGTAATGTCTTTGCTATTATCTTCTTTAATTATAAAAAATATGATAGAATATCATCACTGTTAGGGAAATAATTGTCCTAGACTCCTAGATATGACGTGCATGACCAACCCTGACGTCTGTTATCTCCTTTAAGGAGATAGGCTGCTTCAGCGATAATGTTATTGTTCCCATTCTATGACCGGGCAACCCGAGGTCACAGATGGTTTATTGTTGTGGGTACACTGGGACACTTCCTTCTCTGGGTTTGTGGACTCCAAGGTGTGAAATCTTCGAGGCCATAAGTGTCAGTGTTCCCAACTGTTTAGGCTATCTTCTCAAATATGTTGATTACTCTCTGTGAAACCAGTTAAATGGGCTAACGAGAGAGAGGCGCTCCAGATTTGACGTGGCAACTCTACCGTGAAGTCAGAACCTCTGGCTCTTGGACTTGTGATGTGAATTCTTCGGCCGAAGCTCTAAATAAACCATCAGTGTTTGACATCAAAGCTCCTGCTCTTCCCGTGTCTCTTTCCTGAGTCGGTGACTCCCACTGCATTGCTACACAGAAGTTTCCCTTACAATCACGATCAAGTTGCTTACCCTAACCCATTACATGTAAGGGTCATTTGCTTAGAAAATACATACTATACAACATAATCAAATCATCAATCATAAAATAAAATATTTGTTGATTCTGAAAAGGACCTTAGGCTATGGTGTACTCTATATCAGTGGTTCTCAACTGGTCAGGCCTCGGGACCCACTTTTTCCTTTATCAATACATCGCGACCCGAAATTTTGAACCACTCAAATCTATTCAACAAAAAATCGTGCTGTAATATATACGCTTTTCAGCATACAATATTAATTAAAGTACAGTGCAAATATCCCTTATATCTCTTCACAGAACTAAAGTATGCTTTTAAAAAAGGTTTAATGAGATGATGGAATCAAAGATGAACTGTATAACATAAAAAGTCACACATGCTGAAAACCCAACCCCAGAAGGGGGTCTGGGGGAATTGTCCCCCAGGAGATTTTTAGAAATACTAACATATAAACTACGTATTCTGGTACACTGAGAAGAAAATAAATACATCTATTACTACCCGACATATTAATAATAATTTATGCCATTGTTTGTTTTTCACTTTGTTATGACTGCTTGCTGCTCCTCACCGAGAGAAGAGTAAAGAGGAGATAGTCTGTGTGAATTACTTTAAATTGTGGGTAAGGGTAGATAGCTCCCATTATTCTGTGACCTGTCAGTCATCAGACCGGGGGTCATATTTCATTACGTGTTCATTTTTATCTGAAGTTATACCCATGGATGTATAAAGAATAGTTCTACCGCAAAGTTATTCTCCGTGGGGACATCTGGCAACAATCTTGATTCTGATTGGCCAGAAGACTCGAAAAAACATCAGCAAAGATGTTTTATTGAGAAGATGATCACTACGTGACAGAAGTTTTCAAAACCGTTTATGGTCTCCGGTACTTCCAGTTCAACGCCGACTGCATGCACAGCGTTAGAAAACCGGGCCTTCAAAAAAAAAAGATTTTCTTTTTCAATTTTTTTTTCTTCACTCACATCTGCGACCCACTCGAAGGGGGTCCGCGACCCACCAGTTGAGAACCACTGCTCTATATGACCCTTTAACCTCTTTGAAAAGTTTGCTAAGCTTTCCTATTATCAAAGGAAATACTTTATCTTGTTAGGTTTTTGAATACATAAATATACAGTCCATATGGTTGTAGAAGCTAAATGAATATAGGTTGTCAGATTTATTCACGTTTTCCTTTAATTCCTTCCAATCCTTAAACCATACTCATGCCAAAATGGACATATTAGTCGCTGTAATTTCCCCTGTTCACACTGGTCAAAATTAGATTTTAACGGAAGAGTTGGTGGACAATCATTCAGATCAGCAGCCTTAAATGTGTGTGTAAATAATATGTTTTATTTATTTTAATACGTTTGAAATGTATTTCAGGCATCAGTTATGGTTCTAAAGGAACTAAAAGGACTCCTTAACTTAAAGGACCTCACAATGTGACACTTCTTACTCCTGACACTCCCAATAAACATAGTTTAAATATTTTTCAGGTGTGGTCCCTGTTCCTCACTGTGTAACAGATTACCTGTACACCGTCACCTGCTCCCTGAGCATGGCGCCGTCAGACAGCAACGTCTCCTACTGGCTCACTTTCCAGAAAAGGAAGTAAGTCGTTTTTTTTACAGGCGCTTGTTAAAAATGGATTACCTTAATTGTGATGATGACATTGTGTTTCCTCACTCCTTCGTGTAGGAAGGAATGGGTGTGTATGCTGACAAACACAGATGGGGGCTACTTCTGCTCCTTTAAAAGAAGCGGTCCGAGGTTTAATGATCAGGAGGTTCATAAAATCTCACTTTGTTCCAACCAAAAGGATGGGTCTCAAAGCTGTAAAGAGCTGGTTGATGAATATAAACCTTTGGACCACAGTAAGGAACACTCCTTTTTTTGATTATTTTCCAAACGAGACACACAAAACACATTTAGATTCATATTCAAGTAATCTACTGAATTAAAAAACCTGCATTTGTCTTTAATGTGTCCTCTATGCAGTTAAACCGAACGCACCCTGCTGCCTCACAGTCCGGCACAACGCAAGTCAACACCACTTCACCTGGAAAAGCACCTATGAGGAATTTGCTGATTCCACCGATCTGGTCGACAGTCTCAAATGTCAGCTTCAGTTTTACAGAAAAGGAGACGCAAAAAACGTGAGATTCAAAGATGAAGAAATAACCCTGTTGGTGGTAATAATGGAAGTACACAAGCTTTTTGGGAGACAGCTCTAGTATTTCAGTGGCAGTTAAAATATATTTGACAACGAAGAATAGATAGTTGGATTAAATCTCAAACATGGACAATTAGGCATTAAAGGATAGTAAAGAAAACTGCACACATTAGAAATTCAAATATTAGTTTAAAGACTTAAAGGTGAGGTAGGTAATTCACTTCAGATACACTTGTTATATTCCATGGAATGCTCTTAACATCCCGATAGCAATGAATAAATACATTAAAAAATGTCATCAGTGGAAGCCGCGGCGCTGTAAAAAGCACGACCAATCATCTGAGCCGGCCCGGCTAAAATAACTGGATGGCCTACCTGCCTGTCAGCCTTCCATCTGTGCACAAATGTATCTCGTGCCCTCATTGGTCACGTTCGTGTGTGTTGGAGGAGGGGCTCTGTAAGGAAGTCTGACGGAAGGGGAAGATTTATTTCGGCTGCATACTTTCAAATTCTAGCGCACTCGAGCTGGTTTCTCCAAAATTACCTACCCTAACTTTAATTGGAACAAAAATACGTTTTTGTTTGTCAAAACATAAAAAATAATGAAATAGGACATATTTTTGGTTTTATTTATCAAGCTACATTAAATTAAATGTAGCCAAGGCTTTTATCATAAGGGACTTAAATGCAATCAACAATTAGCATGCACATTTGAACAGCAAGAATCCTGTAAATTCATTTAAAGATATTTTGTGTCCAAGCTGCAGTGGAAACAGGTGGGTTTTCAGTGTTTTCTTTTTATAATTTTGCAACTATAGCAAAAAAACAACTTCTTTTTTTAACTCTTTGCCACTGTGCGAGGGATTTTGACCTAAATTACTGCGAGTAAGTTCACGCATTTCAGAGATCTTACAATCATTTTCCTTTCACTTAATTTCTACTGGTGATGTCAGCTCCTAGCAGTGAAGAGAACTTGTTTCAGTGAGAGGCGACCACAGCAACAGCTCAGTGTGGTGATGGCCTGTGGGTAAAACTGTGACTTTATTTGACCCATCTTTTTACCACGCTCATTTTGACATGCTAAGAACGTAATAACGGCTCTGTTCTACTAGCCTCCCAGTGAGCACCGCCAAATTAACTGTTAAGCCCCAAAGCCCCCGCTTTTTTTCACGACACTGTGTCTCAGGGCATCTTAATATTTAAGAACCCATTAATGTGTTATACCAGATTAAAGGGAATAATCTCAGCTAACTGACAATACAAACCATTTGTACCAAAACAAAACACAAGTTTCTAAGAAGCATCTAAATGACCCCTGAGCGAAAAATGCTAACGCACTTTGGCACAGAACTCAAGATAAAAGATACCCTTATTACTTATAGCTGCACATACAAGATATCCAATTAAAGCTGAGGTTCCACAGATTATTTAGGTATATAGTATCATCACTGAGTGATCCGAACTCGCGAATACAGACATCACAACACGTACCTTTACGTAGCTTTTAGGGAGATCGTCTCACCGTAGCTGTCAATCTGATCAAAAGACGTGTTCAATGGCCTTAAAACGAGAAAAAACGCGGCTGAATCGGTTAATCCATAGGTTGATAATGTTTCTGTGGAATATATTATTTCATTTATAATCCATAATTCCATTTTTATGTAAAAATCGGAGAGTAAAAGTTAGCTGCTAATGGTAGCCACCAGAGTTATCACAGCTTCCGGGTTTGGCTATGCGTCAGTCTCACTCACACACATTACCAAATAAGGAGTATGTGGGAGTTCCCCTCGATTCCATTGGCTCTGACGGTTAGAAAGAGATGTCACATGTCAAAATCCAGCAAGGGGGGCCAGAGATAGGTCAAATCCACCCAAATGACCCCAGAAGTGTTTTTTTTTTGCTAAATCTCTCTACAAAGGTCACATTTCACTTGTTTTGCATCAATCTTGATACAGGGTACTTATATGTTGTCGTTTGGATTCCTAAAGCTTTTAGTCTACTTCTACATCCAACTCACAGGTGTAACCTTGCTTTGGGAAAAAAGATTATTAATTTAACCCTTTTAGAAGGGAAGATATGGTCATTTGTTCTGGGAATGTCATTTTCGAGCCCGAGACCTGAAAAACAGGCTCGGGGCTTAAGGAATACTTCGGATTTAATGCACCCAGAAAATAGTTACTAAGCGTGTGGTGCTTAAATATTGAAAAATACTTTCTCTTTTATTTCATATTCCTTGAAGAACAGACGAAGAAAACTCTTGATGAATTAATGTAAATCTGGCCATGTTTTAAAACAAAACTATATAAAAAACAAATCAATTTACAAACTCAATGTGAGACCTTTTATTCATAAGTGTTTTAAATGTTAAAATGCATGTCTGGGAAGTAACGAGTATGCGACAGGATAAATGAGACTTAGATTTGACCTCAAGCTTTTTGAGTTTGTAAACTGATGTTTTTTTTATTTTATAGATTTGCTGTTGTTTAACGATTCCCCAATTTACTTAAATCAACACATTTGACTTATTTAGATTCTTCATTTGAGAATGTGTCCCTTTAAAGCCAACTGTTGTGCCACACTGAACATGACGCCTGTTTATCACAATATTAAAGCTTTTTAATTGATTGTGACCCCACTACAAATAGGGACTCAATTTTTATTAATAATTAAATTGTATTTAAATAACAATTAGATCAATTGATACTAAAAAAAGTGGGCTTTTGGGGTTTGGTCAAATTATAAGAGTGACAAACTTGATAAGGGTGAATAAAAAATGGACAAACAATTTGTAAAGAATTAGAATGACATTGTAAAATGGTCCTAAGCAATTAAAATATTGTCAATTGTAACTGTATCATTGTATTACCATTAAACAGTATTGGTATATTGTTTTACCCATCTGTCTGCATCATCCTGTAATATTATCTGTAAAGAAATACATTTGTTAGTGAGCTCAAACTGGGCCAACAGGACATGTTTCTCCTTTCCAAAGTGAACTCACACACGACTCTGTTCATTTCAGGTGTCAACATTTCCCGTCACCATTCTGGATTATTCAGTGGATGATCAACATTTTGATCCAGACACCGAGTACGCGACCAGAGTGCGGACCAGTCCTGATCAGCAGCATTACAAAGGAGAGTGGAGCGCCTGGTCTCCTGAAGTGTACTGGAAGACAGAGGCAGCTGTGAATGGTGGGCCTAAAAATAATATTTAAAAAAAGATAATCTGATGATTTTAGATTAAGGAAGAAATGACAGTTAATCTTAAAATGCAACTTGTTGAGAAAGCAGCTTCTGGTAATGCATTACTTTAAAAAAAAAAAAATCCATATTTGCATATATTTAGCCATTTACTTCTACTAAATGTTGTTCCATACAGATCCCCCACCATACACATTTCTTTTGGGACTGGGCAAGGTGTTCATCTCCTTATTTGTGCTGATGCTATTCACCCTCATTTTCGCCTGGGCTCCTGTTAAAAAGTAAGATGTCTCTCTGGGTTTTGACTCCTCAGCAAAGGCCAAACCCTTCTACAAGAAATGCCATTTCCTACAACCAATATACGCCTAATATCTTCTCTATGTTCCTCACACTTACAGGTGGAGAAAAGGGGCTTTCATCCCAACTCCAGCACCCTACTTCCACACCCTGTACAATGAATACCAGGGAGATTTCAAGGTAAGTGTAGCTTGTAAAACACTGACATTTACCTCCTAATGTCACTAAACAAGCCTGTGATTACAGAGCTGGGTGGTGACACACGAACACACGGCCGACGTGCTGAAGGCGGAGGAAACGCTTCAAATCGACACGCTCACAAAGTGTGAAGTGGTGGAAGAGAATGAAGAGTGTCAGCCCCAGGTTTTCCACCACTTCAGGGAGGGAAGCATCTACAGCAACATATCGGACCCCGGCTGCGATGCTTCGATGCTGGGGGTCCCGTACGCTGTGAGCACCCTCCCACCAGGATACCCCGCTGAAGGAGACTCAGGGTGCTGGCTGGAGAGGGACCCGCCCTGGTACTGCAACGAGTACTGCACCCTGAGCGCCTTCCAGCAGGGAAGCCCCGTCACAGCAGAGGATCATGGGAGCTTAAAATCCCACACCTGCCCCACAGGGATCATCAGAGAGGAGGCCGTGACTGAAGCATGAGCTCTGTGTAGTTACTGTGACGTGAACTTTGAAAGTTCAACGACACACATTTACACATCTAAAGTGCTTCAAAATAAAACAGTAAATTCTTATTTTTGTATATTTGAAGTACATAATATACAGGCATACATTTTTTAGTGTACACTTATTTTTGGCAGTATGCATAATGTAGAGGAGATACAAGTTATTGCATAACATTTTGCTTGCATTAATTTAATTAATTCTGTAAATATCTGTAAACTAAAATTGTTTGAACAGACATTTTTCCATCAATTCATTTCGACATTGTTTTGATGACTGCATTTTGCTTCGTCTCTGAACCTTGAATGTAATATTCATGATTGTTTTATTCATTTAATAAAGAAAATGCTTTAATTTTTGTAGAAAGTTTTATTTACGCCAACACATACATGAACAAAGCACCATATAACCTTAAGTCTGATACAGAAGTAAGCCTACCTGCCTCAGTCATCATGGCCATTTTTATTTATTCCATAGCAAACACTCTGAATAACAAAAAGACAGCCAAGGCAGCAGATTCTATCATATATTACAGCATGCTGAATAGAAAACCTGGGAAAGAGAATTAGACAGGACCATCTAGGGACACTAGTGAGATACAACAGTATAAAAGTGCCATTCATTATACAGCAGTTGAAATACTGACAATGAAACAAGCTAATTTAATTACATTTATGGAAAATAAAGGGGGAGAACATGAAAAAGGAATAGACCCTGTGAAAGAGCATTATAAAACAAAAATACATTTTCTTCCTTGTACATTGATGAGCCAGCAGCTTGCATGGAGTTGATGAAACTGGTACCGAGCTGTGTCCCTTGCACCACATAAGACAATACATGTTTAAAAAGAAATGACCAGGGCGCCCGAGCACCCATCCCCTCCCAGCAATATGCGCCAACTGGCAATTAAGAAACTAAAACATGATACTCGGATGGCACAGAATGTGTGGAGTTTAAATAGAAGTCTTTAAGCAAGTCCTGATGTGAGAGGCGCACATTCATTGAGACTGAGCGGGGAGGTGATCTTGTTAAACCCATTCCTTTGGTCCAAGTCTCTGCCTTACGAGGGGGAGAATTTTTTGGCTTGTGCTCGAACTCTTTTTTCGTATTCTACTCTGTTTTGGCTGAAAAACAAAAAGGTAAAAAAAAGAAAAGTAGTTAACATGTTGCTCTGATAAGACAATTTCCAAACAACAACAAAACACGACCGAAATGAAACACGTAAAAGTGCAGAAAGGCCCAAGGTCTCTCTTCTGTCAAGACGTATTAGTCAGGTTGTGAGATG
Organism: Pseudochaenichthys georgianus; assembly: GCF_902827115.2. Lineage (NCBI taxonomy): Eukaryota > Metazoa > Chordata > Actinopteri > Perciformes > Channichthyidae > Pseudochaenichthys > Pseudochaenichthys georgianus. Next base: position 22,376,521 of record NC_047521.1, on the reverse strand, counting down.
GAGACCTTTGTTAAACAGGTTATAACAGGACCCTGAAAGATTATATCATCTTTGAGTCTCCGTTTGCTTCACATCTAAAAACCTTCTCAGCCACTAAGACAGGTCAAGAGAGATTGAGAATCAACTCAATATTTTTAAAGTGAGGATTTAAACAAGCGGTGGAAAATGTTCATATTAATTCATATAAAAACTAGGGCTGTCAGTCGATTAAAATATTTAATCGCGATTAATCGCATGATTGTCCATAGTTAATCGCAAATTAATCGCACATTTTTTATCTGTTCTAAATGTACCATAGAGGAATATTTTTCAAGTTTTTAATACTCTTATCAACATATGAGTGGACAAATATGCTTTATGCTAATGTTTATTATAATTTGAACAATGTCAAATATGCTCATGAATATTAAACACAACAACCTCTGAACATTACAAATATTCGCCTCAATTCAACCTGGAACCTCTCTCATACAATACAAATGGTGTGTGTGTGTGTGTGTGTGTGTGTGTGTGTGTGTGTGTGTGAGAGTGTGATCGTTGGAGCTATGTGCAACTCAAGGCATATGCTCGAACGGGAGCTGCCTGGACGCTGCAATCATGAGTGTGCTGACTTCCCGTACAATGTCCCGCTGTCTGGCTTCCTGCATAAAGTCAAGTGCTCAGCGCAGTTGTGTGGATAGGGCGCTCCTCTGTTTTCATTTAAACAGCTCCTTATATCCGTTAGCGCAGCTAGCTAGCACCAGATGCTAACAACAACAACAATAGCCGCGTTCACACTGCGGTACGGTAATGCACGTAAGGTCTCTCTCTCGCTCGGGCCACACATACACACACCCTCCCGGTCCTCCCGATGGCCAGTCGGTGCCTGCCGGTGAGCGTGGAAGTGTGGTCTGCCACAAGCGGGCGGCAGGAGCGGGGCTGTCAGCAGCATCAGCTTGTAGATGGTATTTTAAACTCGATGCGCTCTGAAACTACGGGGCGGCCGAGGAAAAAAAAATACACATGCGTTAATCGCGTTAAAATAATTAGTGGCGTTAATTTTTTTTTGCGTATTATTAACGCGTTAACTTGACAGCCCTAATAAAAACACATCCACACACGTTTATACTTCAGAAGTGCATGCTTGAGAATGTTTAAGAAGACTGTGGTAATAATCTCTTTGATCCTGGTATTTCAGTCACATCCGTTAGAAAAGCACAAGTCAAGGATGAAAAACCAATTCAGTGTCAGATACAAATAAAACTACCTTAAAAAGGTAGGGTAGGTAAGAATGGAGAAACCTCCTCGAGTGTGCTAGAATTTGAAAGTAAGTAGCCGAAGAAAATCCGCCCCTTCCGTCAGACTTCCTTTCACACCTACCTGTTTGTCCGGACTGTTCTGTATGATCCACACCAGAGTTACAGGTGTGAAACTCCCGGCGAAAAGAGGTGACTTAATCCTGATCAAACAGGTATTTTCAAGCGTAAAATCATGAGTCGTCCAGAGCAATGACTAGAAATTCTGGCAGGCCATCGACTTGTGATCAGAGGAATGGCTCAGCGCGGTCGAGTGAGAGACGGATGTAGCTCAGAGCAGACCTCTGGGAGTTCGGAGTAGAGTAAATTATGGTCATCAGTATGTAGTAAATGTACAGTGTAAGTCTTAGTTTGGCCATGAATAAAAACTGCAGCTCAACAAGACCAAAGTCAGGTTCTTGTTTCTCAGCTTCATGGTCTCCTATAGGTGGTTCGCACAGTTGCAGAAAACTGAAATTAATTTCCCAAAAGAGATGAGAGCGAGACGCAGCTCATTTAGGTTTGACAACAGGATGAAGGTACGCCATTTATCGTACTTTAGTGCAGTCGCACATTGCAAAAACAAATCAACCGGATCAAATAAGAACTTTAAGGTGTGAAAAGGCCCAAAGTTAATATCCCCCCCCCCCCCCCTATAAACGTTTAAAGATGTTTTGGTTTTACCAGTCAGCAAAGTGAAGAGAGATATATGAGAATAATAACGTGTTGATGTGTTGGTGTGAACAACAAAGTCTGTGGGACCCTGCAGTTTTACTTTTGGTACAAAAAGCTGTACAAATGTCTATTTTCTCTGACTTGCACTTAACAACCATTTCATTTTTAATGAGCAGAATTTATTTTAGAGTTAGAGTTTATCATAGTTGACAACAACTGTCTATAGGAGATCATTAACCTTCTCATTTATTTAGCTCGCTTTCAGACATGCATCCACAGGGTATAGAGTGGCGAAGTCACGCCCATCTACTTCCTTTTGTATTGAAGTCAATGGAGAGAGAAAACGTATCTTTTGATCCCGTTTGAATTGTGCCATGAATTACATATGATGTTCGTCAATCTTAAAAAATAATTTCCGTGTCAAAAAAGTCAGTTTGTCGTAAATCTGTTGAAATATAAGACTATGAAAAATACGCAACTAGAAAGACTAAAATCCCAGAGTCGCTTACGTTACACATTACACTTGTGTTACTCACCGAAACCTTGTAAAACCTTTTTCACCTCTTTTAATACTTTTCACTTCATTCTGAAAGAAAGAGGTGAAGTGTGCTAACGTGACGGCCATCTTGGTGTTGGTGACGTATGCAAGACCAGAGTTGTAGTTAATTGAGCGCTTCACACAAAGAAATGTGTTACTTCACAGTTTTACGACACATTTTTATTTTTTTGACTGGCAAAATTATCTTTTAAATTGACAATCATATGTGTAATTCGTTGCACAATTCAAACGGGATCAAAAGATAATCTTTCTCTCTCCATTGACTTCAATACATGATTTTTCCAAAATAAGGTCCCATGGAGGCTCCCGGAAAGAGAGGGACTTCGCCTCTATATGCAGGAATCCTGAAGTCAAATGTAAAACCCTTTAAGACCCTTTCCATACATTTTAAGACCTCATCGCCACTTGGAGTTCTAACCGGTTACCTTGGCGACACACTTTACCTCACATTGACTATACACAGTATTGATTGTCCTTCCTCCCATCATCTTCCAACCATTTGGACGCAAACTTGCATTTCTCCATAACCATGTTGTTCAACAACCGGCGTAAACGGACCTTCGTGCTATCAAGCAGTGAGCGTGCGATGTCCTGTTCAGATGACGTCACATCCAACGGGATGCCATCAATAAACTCCACAGAATCACACTACACACCTACGCCATGATTACATTCAGGCAGACTGTGGAATACAACCTCTTTGGACAATTTAGATACTTATTGAAAACAAGCTACAAAATGTAATACCTTGGAAAATGCCGTTTAATACTTTTTAATAGCCATAATTTTCGCTAAATTGATTGATCAACTTTTAATACGTTTTAAGACCCCGCGGACCCCCTGAACAAGATTACAAATTAGGTATTTTTTGATGAAAACCAAGGTCACTCACCAGTAGATTGTGTAAGCCTCTGCTTGGGCTGGATCCTGGATATTTGGTTCATTTAGGAGTTCCTGGATACCTAATAAGATCTGTAGGGTAAATTAGACAACATCACATGTGTTAGTGACACAATGTAAAAGCTGTTGTATTATCTCTTTGTTTGGGTTCAATCTCCCTGAATTGTTTAATAACCTGTGACCCTTATTTTCCAGCAGTCCGTAACAATTCATATTGAATCAGAACATTTGCAATTTAACTTAAGAGCCAATTTTCATATAACTATGTCAATATAACTGAAACAACTCCCTTTGTGTTGTTCAAGAAAATTCATTTTAAGATGCAGTCACTGATGTAGAGGTACAGTATGAAACCAAAAACTAAGTTCATAAGACTTTTCAGAAATGTCCTATAATGTAGATGAGGTATGAGCAATCCAGACCTGCTTTATTGTGATGGCTGGTCTCCAGTCCTTGTCCTCCTCTAGAATTGATAGGCATACCGTGCCTGATGGATACACATTTGGGTGAAAGAGAGGAGGCTCAAATTTACCTGAAACCCAAGAAACAGAAAATGTAAATGCATCTTTGTTGCGGGTCCATTACAAATGTCAGAGACGATTAACAAATTCCACTTTCTTCTGACAGATTTCCACAATATACACGGACTGAACATTTCAATTTAAAAGCAGCAGCTTCTGTTGTTCAGAGAGCAGTGACCTAATGTTATCTATTGTGACATTCAGACATCAACCCTGTTGCAGGTTAGAGGAACATTTAACATCACAGTGCAGGACCCACAGGGGAAAGGCCCATTTCTATGTTCTAAACCATGGTCGGAGATTATTGCTCCTTTTCTGCAGATAAAACGGACATGCACTCTCAGAAAAACACCAAAAACGGACTAAGTTGCAAAATGGTGCTTCAGGCAGTCGGAAAAGAAAGGCCCATTCCTAAATGATTGTCATGGTTGATGAAGCGTTTTGTTGTGCAGTTTTTGCCATGTTATTTCTGATTGCACAATGCCGATAGACTTCTTCAAGCATCTTGTAAGACATAATAACAGAGTGCAGTAATCCCAATAACAGTTGTGTTTACACTGATCACAGGTCAGACACAGTAACTCACATTTTGGAGGCGAAGAAGGATAGTCATCCTTGAACAACATGCGCAGTTTGAACAGGCCTCCTTCCCACGGAGTCTGAGGAGAAACACAAGCATTAGATTCATATTGGCACTAGTTTCCAACACTAATAACTCTTGAAAACCATGTTGTTGTTATTATTGCCAGATTTATTTTATAAGTAGGTTTCAGGCTCATCACTCGTAAAGCTTTCCCAGTTTTAAGAATTATCAATTTTCCCATTCACCTGCTACAGAAATAACTGGCTTCAAATAAGCTCACTGCGCTCCATGTAGCAGGGGATGCTGCGTAAAGCAAATATGTTCTATATGCAAAAAGACAGAGACATTACCCCTTTCTTGCCAGGAATAGCACATTCCCAATTCATGAGATTCATGGTTCCGTCTGGATTTTTAGTTGGTACAGCAACAAATCCCTGAAAGATTGGACAGGAGAGTGCAAACATTTATCATTTATCATCATTTATCATTTGACAAGACCAGACCTGGCATTAACATGCAGTTTGGTGATGAGCTCACAAGTGGACAGGCCCAAGTGCGTCTCCAGTGACCATTTGTGATCGGATCGCACTTCACTATTTTATATGTAAATACACACAAACATAAGTTCCTTTTTCACGGTACACTACATAATGGAAAGTTGTGGTTGTTATTGGTGTGTTGTGTATTCCATTTTAAAGGAATTACTCGCACATATATTACAGAAACCGGCAATGATTAAAGAAAAGCACTGCCTACAGTTTGTGTGCCTTCGGGCATACTTTTCTCAGCCTGACTGCAGTGTGTGTGTGTTCTTTTCAAATTCATTTTAAGAACATAAAAATATGAGATAATGGTCTACCGACATCCTCTGTGCCAGGCAACTGCAGCACAGAGAGCTCAAAGGTGTGTTAGGGATTAGAGAAGTAAGGCTGGTGTCATATTTGTGACAGTGGACTCGAGCAGAAACACTGGCACATCACCACAATACGATAACATTTCTGACAAGAGAAATTATTTCATAATACATATATTCAAAGTTTCTTTTTTAATTTGGCCGAGGATCCCTTGGCATACTTCTGATGAAAGAATGTGGCCATATACGGCAAAGACCACCTTCAAATATGGTCAGATTTGAAGGAAGCTTGGATGCATTAACTAGTGATGTTACGTATTGCGCCGAGGCTTCGGAGCGTGTGTCGAGTAATCCCTGAAGCTTTTTGTGAAGCATGTACCGAGGCTTGTATCGTTTTGGGCCAGTGACGTCATCGATGACAAACGAAGCCTCGCTGCCTGTCAATACCACGTGACTGCTTCAGGAAGCGATTCAGATCGGTTGAACCGTTGAACCACAACGCTCATAATACCCATGGATGTATACTAAGAACCATATTACCCCTCCTGTACCCGGTGACACGATGGAATCAAGAGAGCTCAGACCCTCACTTATATAGAGGCCGGAACATGTCATATGTATAAATAGATACAAGCATAAATAAATGTAGGAATAAAAACATGAACAAATAAATACAGGAATACATATGTTGCAGTGTTTTCAGGGAGCTTTAGTGTGTGTGTGTGCTGTGGCTCAGCTGGAAAGCAGGGTCCCTGGTTCAAGGCTGAACAATACGTATTTTTTGTTGTTTATAAAAGCTACAGCTAAATGAGATAATGTAGTTAATAAATGTATTCTTTGATATGGTTTAGCCTTTCTCCGGCTACAACATGGTTAAGTTTACGAATATTATTAAGGAATACAAATCCCTCTTTGCAATGTTTACCAGCCTCCTTAGGCTTTTCAATCACAATCATTAAACTGGAATAAATACAATATTGTTAACATGAAAATATGATTTAATGTTCGTTGTTTAGAGTTATTCTAAGGCTTTACTCAATGGGAACTCGGTATGAGATAGAGCACACTGTTGAGATGTCCAATCTGCCTGTTTTACACACTTTGACCAACAGGGGGGTTTGTGTTCAAATGAAGCCCATGATGAAGCCTCATGAGATGAACCCTTTTGCGAACCAATTGGCTGGAAAGCTTCAAAGCTTCATAAGGCTTCATCTCACCATCACTAGCATTGACACCGGTTCTTTATAGCTATCCACTTGTGAGCTGACATTTTATTTTCAGGTGTGAACAGGACGGTGAGGACAAAGCAGGTGCATCTCAAGAGACACTACTTACGAAAGGATGGTCTTTCCGCCATGCCTTGCGCTCCTGGGCAAGGCGGCTCAATGCAATGCCTGACATGATTCGGGGACTCCTGCAATAAGAAGAGACAGTCAAGACAATTATATAACACATCATCTTAAACAGGGATATTCACAAGTAAACTTTGTCAAGGTCATGACATGAAAGATGTTTTTCATACATGGTTTTAAAAGCTGACAAGTGTTGCCAATTAAGTCATTAAATACAAAAAGGAAGTAAAGATATGCTGCTATCTCTGTTTTATATCAGTGTAAATTCAAAATGATTGGACAGACAACAAATTATATATAACTTTTAAAATTGTGTTGGCTGTAATTTGTCCCTTTAAAGTGTTTATTTGACAGTCAACAGATTGTTATCTTTCACTGTCAATATGTATACATTTTAATTCAGTTTTATTTTTAGATGTTTTTTTATTTCCTGTTTGTTACATAATGTCTAATGCCTAGTTGCACATTATGTATAAAGAAAAACAATATTTGGTTTAGAAAAAAGGGGCAAGTTAAAAACACCAGAAATAAAAACCTGACATTATCCATGTAAAGGACTCCATTTATCAAGTGAACACAACAGGTCTTTCTACACACACCTTTAACCGTTAGTTATTTGTGATTGTCCTTACTTATACCAAGTTATCTTTTATATTGCGGTTGTTGAGTTGTACGCCATTGAGTTGCCAATTGCTTTAAAGAAACTAATTAAGCCCCTGCATTGGAATGTCTAATTATCTCTATAGCAACGATGCTTTGGAGATAACGTAAAGTAAGATGAAAAAAAAAGCAACAAAATGACTAGAAACTGCCCACTTGGCATTTACAAACGTTATATCAGTAAAGTAGTACCCTATATAAATGGGCAACTTTGGACGTGATAAACTTTGAACACCAACCTTTATCGTTCTAACGTAGTGTTCATGTCTGTTAGGCTAAGGGGCTAGCGAAGTTAGCTGGTAGTGATAACCTTATAGCTACAGAAAACGATTCCCATGCTACTTTGTTTGCGCCTAATGTTACAATTAGGGGTCCCTGGAAATTAAAACATGTTAGTTTAACATCTTACACCTTCGTTGAGTTGTACTGTCAACTTGCCATCGACTTAAATGTCAACACACTAACCGCAAAAATATATTTGATTAGCAAGCTAGTCGGTTGTGAGCTAACTCATGTGCGCCAGAATCATGCTACATCCCAACAGACGCGGTTAGCGTCTAACACGGCCTGATGCAGCACAAAAATGCGCTAATGCACTTGATTTGAACCACATTTTGGATGACAGAAAAGTGATTAGTCTCTTTCCCCTAAGTATTATTGATAAAGTATCTGTAATAGCAACCAGGGATGTGAAATATTTGACAGGAATAATTCATATCGTAACCCATTAAAGCATAGGGACAAAGAACGGCAGAGCTGAAAGGCGCACATTTGTGCATTACCAAACTAGCGAAAATGGCGCAAACTGAAGCGGGTAAAATATCTCAATACACGACCAAATAAACGTATTTGCTAATAAAGGTGTGCTCCTACCTTTCAGTGTAATTGCACTGGCTCTGTTATTGAGGCAAAATGAATTAATCGTTCTCAAATCCCGTTAAACCTTGTAAAGTTTCCCTCCTGAAAAACCACCCGCTCCTACTCAAGATAGCCACAGACACAACGAGGCGAAATAGTCATCTGTCGCGTACTTCCGTCTTCGTTTAAATACTCTTATCGTAATCAGAAACAGGTGTATTGCCAAGTATGTTTACACATACGAGGAATTTGTCTTGATGTATATGGTGCAAACATAAACACAGTTAAAGAAGATACAAAATTAAGAAAAACTACCCTAAAAAAAGAAAAATCATGGTGTTTTTATCTTTTTTACGCTGTGGGTTTTTGAGTGTGCCTTTTCAACTGTTGATGACATTTTATCTGGTTGATTGTTAGTTTTCATTTGAGCGGCATAGCTTCTGCTGATAGCACATAGTTTATAACAAGCAACTTGGTATGACTGTGAAAGATCGTCTTTGCGTTGCAGATGTTTCTCATAACTGATGCGCTGTGGGTCACATATACCGAAAAAAGTAACTTCTAAAATACAAGAGACCGATTACATTTAATATTCAGGATTCCCTGCAAGCTGTACTAATCATATTCCTATTTCATACATCAGAAAAGACTAGGTGCGATGTCCTTCAACACAGGTGGATTTACATCTTCCCTTATAAATCATCTTTGACCAGACTAAAGACCGTTAACACAAACGACTAGGTTTGACAATTAAATAGCATATTTACAATTTCTTAACAGTTTGGATTACTCTTTCTGAGATGTTTTCTTGTGAATAACAGATACCCCAACACTGTTGTATATTGCAGTGCAAACAAAGCGAATAAAAAAACAATTGTCTACAGTTCTAGTCAGGGATGTTTTAGGGCAACTAAGTAATTAGCAGCCTGTTTCAAGGAAAAGACACAAGAGGGCGCTATTCATCCAAAAAACAGGACTTGTGATTTATACATTTTTTGCTAGAGATGTAAGGAAACTACGACTATTTAACAAAAAAAAAAGTATATGTACTCTTATTTTTAAATGAGAAATACAAAGCAATTTACACTGCCAGAGCCACACGGTAATATCTGAAAAATAAATCACACAGGTAACATTATGAATGACAACATTTTATTGGGTTTACCTTATGCAAGACCATATAGATCTATCCCCTTAACCTCATACTTAGTTTGTACATGTTTAACATTGCATAAGATCATATAGAATAGTGATCTATGTAGTGATATGAGAATCTTATTCATCAATGTAATTGCTAGATTGAGGAGAAATGACACGTTCATTCCCTCTGATTACAAGTGTGATCATCTTCAATCATGCATTACAGTGGTCTGTGGATTATGACTTGAATGCAAAACAAACTGGGCACTTATAAGTATTAGGCTACAGATTTGATAAGTTTGTCCATCACATGAAATGCTCAACCAGACAACCAGTTTGTGAAGGGCAATATAAGGTAATGTAGCAGTTAAACACCTCAAATGAAGTTACATCTTAACCAATCAAAACCAAAACAATCTCATCGCAGAAAAAAATTAAGTCTAAAAATACCCAAATAAACTCAGAGCTGACGCAGGTACGTTTAATCCGTTTAAAAGTGAGAATCTCTAACATCGGAGAAGGATGGAAAGCAAGATTGTCTGCAACGCTCCAGCATAGGCTCTTAAGAAGTGTATGGAGTCATCTGTGTGAATATCAGCTCATGTGGAGTGCTAGTTTCCGTTGGTGCAGTCACACAAGTCAGACGAATGTGTGTGAGGGAGTGCAAGACAGTACATAATTGGAAGGCTTCAGAATACTATAGCAAATGTAAACATAGCCTAGCTCTGGCAGGAAATCCAGTCAACTTTGATTAAAACTCTTTGCAGATGTCAAATGTTGCACTTTAAAAGCCCTTGTGTGTGTGTTTGTGTGTATATATCAAAAACATGCATTCATACTTGTTTCCCCGACAATATAAAAATGGTTTTAGTCAAGTGTATACGTCTACATGTGAGTAAATGGAGGTTTGTGTGTAGTTAACAAGTCTATATGTACAAAGTGTGCCAGCGCTAAGAAAAGTTGACTCGTCCCCGACACATGGATCAATGTGTATGAAACACATAAGACATTGGATTTTGGTCATTGGGAAAAAAAAAAGGCAACACTCAATGATTATTTGTGAATGAAATATCCAACCTATCAAAAACCACACATCAAACCTGAAAACAACTTTCTATATATATAAAAAAAAAGTGTTCTAAAATGCAGTATTTACATTTACAACATTACAGGCTTGTAAGCAATGTGCACATTTTTGTTTTTTACACTGTAGTGCTTGTAATGTTGTGTACGAAATCTACACATTTCAAAATGCTTAGAAGAATCACAATGCAGGAAAAATACATCAGTTTTTTTTTGTGTGTAAATGTAACAGTCAACTTCATAGCCAGCCAAGTATAGCTTTGTTATTGGTTATCAAAACATGATCCAGGCATGTTATCAGTGTCAGGAATCTCCTGTACAAACAATGCAAAGTCTACGTCGTCAAGGTTTTCTAATTTTCTTAAAGATCCAGTATAAACAACTTCCATTCCAAGTTGTGATTTCTATACAGTGTACAAAACGTGCATTTTTTTTTTAAAGAATTCAATATTAATATTGAATTTGGATTATTTACATCAAAACAAAAATCCTCTGGATATGAACAGAAAAAAAAAGTCCTTCACCGCTGCCTTCGAGCAGTTCCTGTCCTCAAACCCCCACCCCACACTACAAACACTTCCCCTCAAAATATCTTAATAAAAGTGATGTTCCCTCAAACATATAAAATAAACCAGTTAGGGAAACCTTAAAGTGTGTGGGGGGAAAACACACCCTTGTCTCGAGGAGGTTTTTCCTGACGGGACAAAGAATAATATTGTAAAACAGAATTCATTTTAAACACCTCTGACTATATCGGCAGTTAACTTTGACTTATGAACACGAGGAGTTAAGAAAAATGTCTGGCAGGTTTAACTTGATATAGATTTGCACATTTATAGAGCGATATTACCTCTTCTAAAAGTCCACATTTGCAGAAGCAGCAGAAATCTTACTTTGAAACAATATATTTGAGTGTGTTAAATGTATATCCAAAACTTAAACATGTTATCCTTATAATACAGGGGGGTAAACTTCCTGAACACATAATTATTTAATCCCACAGCACACACTGGCCTTATCTGTGGGTCATAGTGTTACTAAGATGGCAAGATAGAGTGCATGGTGCCACAAACAGCTACACATTTATTTTACAGCGATAAAATATCAATTAAGAAGCACTTCGTATCAGATATTCTGCTGTATCGCTATGATAACCTTATTTAGTCTATGTTAAAATGGGACTTCCATATTTCTTTAACAGGACACTTCCAACACCAATAAAAGCTGTGCAAGTGATAAATAACCTAATTCCCCTTAACCTACGGTATCTAATCTCCGACATATCTGTTCAGTTTTGACAGTAAATAAAGATTTTGATTCAAAGTGAAATGCTTCAAATGCATCTGGAAATGTGTGTGTTGTACTGCTGAGATCCTCATGATCATAAATATCAGTGTAACTGTTTGAAAACATTGAGAAAATATTACTTTTTTTAGGGTGAATTTGACATTGAATAGCCCAACTCTTTAACATGTGCTAGATAAATGCACAATTCCCTTCTTAACTTCTCTGAACAATGATTCTGATACTCAATAGATATAAAGACCATAGTGATCCCTTAGCAGGCCCTTGAGTAGGAGGATATAAGAATTAACTCAATAGATGACCCTGAGTGAATCATTGGCCTTATATGATGACGGCCATTTTCTTTATAGCATAAAACATTTGTAGATAGCAATACTTTAGTCTCAATTAGAAAATAAAACTTGCCGCTAATTCTAAAACAAAAAAAAGGTCCAGTTTAAATGTACAGGCACAAATTGTCAGTAAACAGACTTATTTACATCAAAAGATACAAACTAAAATGGAGGGGAAACCACAAAATAAATGCACAATCCCCTCCTTCTCCAAAATCTCCATTTTGCCAAACGTTCTTCCTCAGAGATGATATGTGAGCATCATAACACCTGGAGCTCATAATACCGAGTCCTCTTCACATCCGGGAACCCCGCTCCTGAAGGATCTGCAAAGACCAAAACATGATCACATTAACAAAAATGCCATGGTCTAAAACTTTGAATCTGTACAGTCCTTTGTGTTCAGGGTCATTCTGCATTTTCTTTTACATATATAGACATTGAATTTATTGGGATAAACTCCTTGAGATGCAGCATCTCGTTTTCACGGGGGTCCCGACAATAGCAACAATTTACAGACATACATAAACAAAAAGGCAAAAAGAAAAACATGACAAACCACGTACAGTCTGTTAAGTAAAATTCAAGCAATGCATACAATCATTACAATTTGAGAGACAGTGGAGCAGATCAGTTTCATCAATAACAAGTGCAGAGCAGCTGAAAGTGAGATGATAATGTTTAAACATACCCAATGATGCAAGAGATCTAATAGCAGCAGGTAAAGTATTCCAGTCTGTTGGGGCTTTGAACATGAACGCTCTTCTGCCAATAGATTTTTTTGCAGAGGGGACAGAAAAATGTTTCTATGATTTGGCGAGTAGGGTACAAAATACAGCTTTAAATAAGCGGGATAGTTAAGATAAATGCATTTAAATATCAGCTGAAGCCAATGCGTGTGTCTTCTTACATTTAATGAAGGCCATTTAAGTTGGTTCTACATTGTGATGTGTACGAAAAGGGCAACCAAGAACAAATCTGCATAGTCTGTTGTCAGCTATGTTGAGTGGAGCAAGATCTGATTTATGTGCATTTTGGTAGACAACATCACAATAGTCCATAAGCCTTGCTCAAGGGCACCACGGCAGGGCAGGAGGTGAACTGGGACCTCTCCAAGTAGAAGTCCACACTCCATATTTCAGGTCTGGTCGGGGACTTGAACCGGCGACCCTACGGCTCACAGTCCAAGCCCCTACTGACTGAGCCACTGCCGGACAGATGCATCTTTTTATAGTGCTTCAAATAATACATAGTTTTCCTAATTATGGCACTGTTTTTATTTAAAAGAAAGGACAGATTTTAAAAAAACAAGCCAGTGCAGTCAAAACATCAACTACTACTATGTCTAACAATTAAATGGACAATGGGAGCATAGTAACCCACCCTTCCCTTCACATGTCATTGAGTGAGGGACAGTGAGTCAAACGGCAGCAGCTGATGATTCAGCATGGAGTCCATTAACCAGGGCTGAGAGCAGGGCAATCATTACAGGGCTCTTATTTCCACTACTAACAAATGGAGCTCTTCCCATCTGGTTAAAAAAAAAAAGGAGAGTAAAGAAGTGTTCAACCGGCCTCAGCAGGAACCATCTGGCTTCTGATCATCCTTCCTTTGCTGTGGTTTAAGTATCTTAACATCTTTGACATGTTGTTAAAAAATGCAACCTGCATCAAAGAGGCACGGGGAGAAAAGAGAGGGACCAATTGAAGAGGTGTGGTGGAGCGACTTTGAGCAGATGAGCGCTCTTCAGTGAGTCATAAAGAACCTAAATCAGAGTCGTTCATGTCTTAATCCATGACTTTGCCTCGCTCTGAGCAACATGCAGACACCACAGAAGAAGACAGGAAAGGCAGGTTGTGAAGTAATAGACCATATAAATGTATGTCAAGAGAACAGGTGGTAAATAAAACTAATGGATTATTGTTGAGAGGGCCACATCAACCCACAAAAATACACTCAAATAAGATGCAAATGTGTCCAGGAGCACCCGTCTGCCTGCTGTAGTGACAACTGATTGCAAATGGTGTCCTTTATTACAAACAATACGTTATAGAACAAGGAGAGATCTTTTTAGTTTGAAATTCTTTGCAGAGGACATAAAAGTATTCATACCTAGAGGGGTACGATGCCCCTGGAAACAAGTAAGTCCCTTCTAAGTCTCTACATTTGTTTGAAAAATGCTCTGGTAGGGTTGACTCTTCCTATGAAAAGAAACAGCAGCACGACTACACAGCGTAACGTGTGCAGTCGCCTTTAAGGTGCGAGGCCCCCGCAGGGACAAGCCGATGGGAGTTTGAATTCCTCGGGGCAGTGAACGCCTCCTGCTTCGCTCCCAAAGCCCAGGAGAAAATGGCAGACCTTCCCCATAGCACCACTTATCTGCAGACCCGTCCTCTCTTAATGCCCAGAGCACGGTCAACATTAAAATGGTTAATGCCGGAGGACCAGCCAAACACGTCAAAATGTCTGTCGCTTTGCTTACATTTGTATCCCCTTCTCTCATCACTTGTGGTTTGCACAGGCATGCCGTTTTGTTAACTGGACTGAGTATCCACAATGTTCTCCTTCATAGAGCCTTCTCATCAATAAACCAGAGGGGCTTTCAGTCCCCTGGTGGCATGTTCATAAATGCAATGCATTTAAAACATTCAGCACAGGCCATCATTCACAGATGTTTGCTGTGGATGGATTTTCAAACCGGCCTCACACACACACACACACTTACCTTGGCCTTCTCACTGGGCTCACTGTTTGTCCCGTATGATTGATTGTGCAGCTCCTTGGAGACTACGCACAGGAACTCGGATTGGTCTTCGTTTCCGTAGTTGTAAGAGGAGCCTATGCTGACCAGCTAGAGAGAGACATGAGAGCAGAGAGGAAGAATTAGCCTCAGACTTATAAAGCTGGTGGAAAAACAGTTACAAAGACTTTCAAGTAATGATAGACAACTAATCAAGGAGGACAGGTTCATGCAACTCAAATGTAAAGCTCCTCAAAAAGCTGCTTTGGAGCTCAAACTGGTTCGAACGGACTCATTTGAGAGTGCCCTGGGTAACTTTAACTCTTAGGATTGTTTGTATAATTAATTATCTTGCAGTTTGTCTAAATTAGATTCACCACATTGTATGGGATACAGAGGGGACGCCACATAAAAGACCGGGGTGAGATTTAAACCCAGGATTACATCTTAGCACAATTAGATGTGACACCAAGACCACTAGGCCAACCCTCTTAATAGTTTAAACTAATAAACCCTTTGATAACATCTCGAGGCTCAAGAGTTTAAGAGGGGATAGAAATATGTGGGTTTTAAGATACTACAATTACAAAAAGGCAAACGGTGTTTTTTTAGGACCTGCAGAAATAAAACAATCGTGGACAAACTGAAAACTAAAAAGCAAAGTTATGACAGAGGAATAAAATAATTGGTGGTCCACAGAAATAAAGCAATGATAATCAAATAAATGGCAGAAGAGACCCCACAGAAAGAAGAAAGATCACCAGCTGAGAGTTAAATAAATACAGGTGCAAGGGCCCGAACACAGGGGGCAGGCATGCTTCTTCTGGAAATGAACAGGGAAAAAGGAACGTGACACGAGAGGACCAGCATTGTTTACAACAAAAAGTCGGGAGAAAATAATGTATGCAAAGTATTAGAAATAAGAGTATACTCCAAAGCAAAGAAAGAGCCAACTACACAATTGCATAATCCCATCATTAAATGTTTAGACTCAGTGGCTTGAATGTTAGAGGTCAAAGAACATGTGACTTCTCCAGTGCCTTAACTGCCATGTGAATTACGATCAATTCAATCAGCACTAATTACAATGAGTCTGTTAACCCTTTAGCTCAGGGGTGTCCAACTCAATTTCATGGCGGTCCACATCAGCATTATGGTTGCACTAAAGGGCCGGTTGCAACTTTAAGACTATATAAATATACATATATAATAAATATAAAATAATGTATTATATTACATTATTGGCTCTGCATTGGATTATCATCAGTTCTGGTAATAACCTATAAATAACTACGTCTGAAAGCAGAAGTCTAGGGCACATCATTGAAAGAAAATATTCAACAATTACGCCAATTGTAGTGTATGTTATATTCTTTGCAAGCTCTTGCATTAAATGAGGCTTTAGCTGCATGTCTTACCAGAGGAAGAAAAAACCAAATTCAACCAAATGATATGTAAAGCTCCTGCTTGTTACAGCAGGTGTTTTTTTGCATTGAGCATCACATATGTCAGTCAGAAAAATTATTGTGATGAAAAGCGTCCCACACATGGCTTCTTAAAATACAATAAGCGTGGTCATTTCTAGTTTCCCTGTTCCAAGTCATGTCGGTTGGAATAAAAGACACAAGAGGATCATTTAAAAAAGGGAGGACATAAGATGTTTTTAAACCAACTGCATGCACACCTTTAAAAACATGAGAAAGAAAGAAAATGGTGTTCCTGAATGTTAAGTGTGTGTACACTGCAGGCTACATGTATACCATCTGTGCCCAGGTGTGCATGTTCAGACATGCAGCTCCTCGTTAGCCGCTGCTGCCGGAGACTTGTTGTTAAGCAATCTCTCTCACATTAGTACTCAACGCAGACCAAATCATCTCAACTACCTACCATGGATTCCACTTGTCACGCTGCTTAAGACTCAACAAGCACCAAATCCTAAGGCTTTCAGGGTAAAATACACTTCAACAAATTGTCTATATTAATGCAGCCTTAACGCAGCAGTAGGTCTTTAAATCTCATCTCCCTAAAAGACTTTCCTGCGCTGACGACCAAGCTTTAAGCTTTGCATAAGGAGTGTTTCTAGGAGTTTCCATCTGACCTTTGGAGATTAGGAGATTAGAGAGATTTCAGCTCTAATGGGAGAGCCAGTGATCCCCTGTCTCAGGGAAATTCATTCACACATAACACAACACCCAGACTCATTAGAAATACTAGCTCCGGCTCAACATAACTCATGTACACTAGGTCTGTTCACTCTGAATGTTTGAATCTGTTGACAAGATGATGGGGCGGATAACGGGGAGGAGAACAGTTCACCACGACCAGCACTATTACAGCACAGCACCAAAAACAGCCAAGTGGCTAAATTAAAGCAGAACAC
Organism: Pseudochaenichthys georgianus; assembly: GCF_902827115.2. Taxonomy (NCBI): domain Eukaryota; kingdom Metazoa; phylum Chordata; class Actinopteri; order Perciformes; family Channichthyidae; genus Pseudochaenichthys; species Pseudochaenichthys georgianus. Next base: position 22,359,306 of record NC_047521.1, on the reverse strand, counting down.
GGAGAGCTGTGGAAAGGCTTAAAAACTGTGAATGCAGTATGGAAAAAAAAAGCATAATAAAACAGAATCACAGACAAGAAGAGAAAAGGTGTCATGTTCTCTTAGCCTCACTGGTGAGCAAGCAGTACAAATGAACACAAAAAAAGACCAACAGCTATGAGTCTACTTGGGACAAACATGGCCGACGGGGTGTGTATGGACAACATGGGGACCATGCAGTGACCAGCCCGTGGACAGAAAGTTGTTAGACACACCTGTCCGCTGTTGTTTGGCAAAGCAGACGCCTCTCCCTTCACCTCCCTTGACACAATCAGCAGAAACTCTGACTGGTGGGCCCGCCCGTAACCTATACTGACAAGCTGCAACAACCAATCAGAGCACAGAAAGGGATGCCCGGATCATGTATGCGGACATTGAAAAAATATATGTGAGTAGCCATTTCCAATATTTAGGATTGGACTTTTTCTGGGTCAATGTGAGCATAGCGGGGTGGGTGAAGCAACATGAAAGGAGGATTGCTGCTGTCCATCCTGCAGGAGGAGACTTACCTGCTCGAACTTCCAGCCGTCGGACATGGTGGACACCATCTGCGTGAGCTCCTCCTCCTGGCACTGCAGCACCCGGTACACATGCTTCACTGGAACCTGAGAGGGGGACCACGGGAGAGATAACACAAAATTAACAGGACAGGAGTGAGTGACACATTCATAGAGAAATCGGTTTAAATAAGAACCTGGTGTACCTGTGATGTTTTACAGTCGCTTTCCCTGATCTTGTCCTTGATGAGCTTTATTAATGATGTGATGTTGTAGAATTCGGCTTCTTCTAGCACGCCTAAAGCAGAACAAAAGAAACATTTAGGCTTTTAAAAAAGGCACATTTATTCCGGTACTGCTAGAAAGTGCATCTACTTTAGGGATTTTGATGTGATTGCAAAATGTTGAAATCTATTCTTATATTCTAAATCATATGAATTGTATTTTGTTAAACTGAGATGTGACAGACATGTGGGCAGTTCTGATTGATTGCAATATTTCTTTGCTACATTAATATTACCTTTTTTTTTTAATATCTATTAAACCGGTCACAATGAGTCATTTTGGGGGACGATTTATTGTCCCAGAAATAATTAGCAATAATATTTTTTATTTAGAAGGCTGTTTTAGGCCACTGAAAGAATGATTATATAATATAGCAATAAAGCAAGAACTTCGTAAGAGTAATAATTAATAAGATTATTAAGAGATTGGAATAGGAGTAATAAAAAACACAAAGATATTCTAGAAAAATGTAATATAAAACATGACCCAACAGCATGTCGATCCATTTCATACAATCCCTTGATAATGTAAAGGTAAATGTAATGACAGCCAATCCACAGTAATGAACTCAAATATTGAGAACAGGTATTCACAAGTGTGTCACCAATGTGTGTATTGTGCTACGGACAGCTGTATTTTGGAACACATTTCTTGGAGTTCATCTCCACGGAGACGTTACCTTCCTCTGCCAGGTCCCTGTTGAGCACCAGTTTGCCGTGCCTCAAGTAGTTCAGCACCGGCCCAAAGTATGTCGGGTCTCTGTCTATGAGATAGGCACCAGTTTCATCCTGAAAAGCAGAGGAATAGGAGGGTAAGATAAAAAGAACAACACAGTTTTCACTCTTTCAATATTCGCTTCAACAGCCTGGTTTTTAGTTAAACCTGAAGCAGATAGCAATATTCATTTTGTGGATACAGTTAAGAGAACAAGAAGAAAAGAGAATAGGAGAGATTCAAAATCCTTTCATCGTACATTTTATTTCCCATTTCCATATTGCCAGTGTTGCTTTAATAAGGAGACAATGAGCAGGCTTAAATCAGATGAGAAATATAATCTGTGGAGGGAAAAAACAACACGAGTGAACAAAACTCAAGGGATGAGAATTATGAGGTCAGCTCCTGTGCTGATAATCTCTACAGGGGTTTAAAGCACATGCGCGCACAGAGGACAACACGAACGGCAGCTTTGGGATATCACTTCAATATTCCCACAGGCCTTGGGTTTGATCCCAATTTCACCACAACCACTGGGTATTCCCTCTATTTCTGTAAGTACTGCGATTAGAACGACTCTGTCTCGTGGGGGAAGAGGACGCTAAAACAATTAGAGCAGAACGTAAAAAGATTCGGAACAGAAGGCTGAATCCACCGAGGGGAGCGGGAGGAAGCACCTTGGCTTTCAACAATTAGCCTCGTCTGTTACATGCATGTGCAGCCAACTCTCGTTTCACAGCAAAAGTAGCTTAACACGATGCGACATTTAGTGAGTCAAACACGCATTGGCATTTAGTAAAACACTGCAGGCACGGACGACAGGCCTTAAGCCAATTCTGTGCTAATTCTCAGTGCTGCAGGATGTTTGACTTTGCATTGGTCGAGCGACATGGCTTCAGGAGCACATTTGCTGGTTGGTTCAATATTGTCATACACTGCAAAGGAGGATGTGCACATTTCAGTTAGCTCGTCTTCACAGGCCGAGAGATGGATTCAGCTGAAACCCCATTCATCTTTTCAATAATGAGAAACGGTCCTAGTGCATTTCCTTTTGTAATGAATCTGAACCCTCCTGGCTAGTTGACCTCCTTTCCAATGCAAAAAGAAGATCCCACTGGAGCTTAATGGAGCTCTATTCTGGTCGTAATGCCCCGCGTCAGTTCTTTACATTTCTATAGTGAAGTGCACAAGCTTAAGCACAAGCGGGCCTGCATGGAGGAAACAGACGAGGCTCGAGCTGCAAAGCTAACCACGTACAAACCACACAGTGCACATAGTGGTTAAGCTGCAACTCGTGGCTTCCATGAGCATCACCGGTTTGTATTTTTAATTCCTCTCAAACATATCTCCATCTTGTACCTATTGTGTGCTTTCTGAAAACTTGCAGTCCTGAAACTTGCCATTGCAGCATCAGAGCACAGTTGTTATTAGCATTACTCCCTAAATCTATCAAAGCTTTTTTACAGCAAAAACTATGACGGAGAAGTTTAAGTTATTAAGTCTTACAATTTCAGCAATGACTAATATCACTCATTGTACCTTTTGTGTGACGGGTCAAAATGTCTGTCTTGGCATAAGATGTGAAACTTTAGTTTCACTTCATATTTTTCTCTTGATTAAGTGCATCCCCACTGGAATGGCTCCGAGTTTGGGAACTACTGCTGGAACGATAACTTTCCAAGGAGCAGGCCGAAAATATCCCCAGTGCTCTTGAAAATAGGGAAATCTTTCAAAATAATTCAGTTGCTAAGATTGATATGCTTAAATATAACACGTTGCCGATATGTTTGCCTTATTACAGGGGTATTTGGAAAGCCTGAGAGTTAAGGATGTCTCCTCTCAATTCCCTTTTGGCTCTACACCATCAACAATCCCATAAACACACCGTTTTTTGGGTTGTTTATTTTAGGGTGTTTCCCTTGATGGGATGTATTAAACTTGGTTGAATGGAAGCTTGATATGGGCCCGTCACCTTTACCCTGAAAACGTTTTGACATGTGACAGTAGGACTCACAGGACTACATTTAATCAATCGAGTCATTTAACCGTTTTGGTGTCAGGGTTCCTTGTATTCAGCATGCCGGCTCACTGTCATTTCGGGACACCCGAGTCATCGGAAATAGTATTACAACACCTGTGCTTATCCTGCTATGACCAGTCAAAAGGTCTGCTGTGAAAAAAGGCTGATGCACTATAAAAATAAACTATTGTATAATGCCTTAAAACACTCCCACTGATCAAACACTCAAAGCTACCATGGGTGTGTACTCGTCTCCTTCTGTAAACATGTTGCTTTTGAACCCGTTATGATGAGGAGCCTGTTCTGGGTGTACATGCATCTACGAGAGAGGGGGCCATTTAAACAAAGGGGACAGTGTCTTTAATTCAAAACAAAAGACTGTCTCTGGGGGCCCGGGCTGGGGAGCACTGGGCAACGAGCAGAGGAGACAGTGTGACAATAGAAAGAGGTCGGTTGGGATGTGCTATAAAAACGGGCAGAAAAACTAAAGGGAAATATGAATAAATTGAGTGAATGAGTGTGAAACTCAGTCTGTGAAAGTTCACCACCTTTGTGTAACAATATAAGTGATGACAGTTACAAAAACCCACCTAAATAGACACTATATATTCATACATGAATTATTAATTGAATAAAAACGCTAGATTTACACGGGACAAGGCTTAAACCAACAACATCAGATGATATCAACAAATACCCCGACAAATGTCAACAATAACTACCAAAACTAGGTCAGTTCAGTGTAGGTCAGGCGAGCTACATGGTGTTTTGTGGTTTGGCCATACAAACATATTTAAAGTGCAAAGCATCCATATAAACAGTAACAAGAGCAAAGCCTTACGACTGGATTCCAACTGAAGCCAAGTTAAAATTGGGCCAATTAGAAGGGAAGGCTTCACAGTAAAGGGAAGTGTAGCGTATTAACCTTATCATACACACAATACATATCCTCCCACAGGAAATAGCATGGTGACCCACCCTCCAAGCATGTGACGTCCATAGGGCTTTCTGCAGATACATTAACACTGAAAGTCAATCCATAATTCAACAAAATGACAAGTCTCTTCATGTTTGCTCAGGAGTACAACAGTGGGTGTGCACCAAACGTTCAAATGGAACAATTCCAGCCAGACAGGTGTGGGTAAATGCACTGCTACATTTCATATAGCCCTTTAAAGTAATACTGCAGATGGTAAACATTTATCACAAAAGGGAAAATGGAGTCATTTCCAATTAGCTCAGAGCAGGAATAAAAAGAAAGGAAAGCATTATCAAACGCTGCTCGGAATTCACTGCAGTCGAGTGCCCAGTGCAGAAACACCGCTTAAAGATGTTTCAGTAGATCTCCTGAGTCACATGACTGTAGCTACTTAGCCAAGTGGAAGTCTGATCCTTGTAGAGTTGGAGCCAGGAGTCCCTCCGGAGTTCAAACCGTAATGGCATAGTCAAATAGCCTTCATCTGCTAAATAATACACACCATCACATCGAGGCTATATTATGCAAAACCATCTCATATGTCAAGATAGTTCACACTGCATTTGAATGAGAGTTTAACCTTTCACTACGGCCGAGAGGAAAGACGAGCCTTTCTTTGATTTTTTTTATTTCAACAAGGCAACACCATCAGTGCGTTTTTGCAGAGCAATTTATGATGGAGCAGTGCTGCAGGCAGTAAATGAACGGCTCCTTTTAAAGAAGTCCCCTAAAAGCTTTGCTGTCATTACAAGAGGCTGTTAAGTAGCTCCACGGCTAAGCTGGCAAGCCAGAAAGTCACCTGGAGCTTTCTCCTGGCATAAGAAAAAGGGGCTGCGGGTGAAATGATTGACTTTGGTGCAGAATAATATTGCACATGACGACATTTTAATTCACTGAAACACAAGGCTATGATCAACTGTAAGGGACTGGATTATAAGGACTGAGTTGCTTTAACACTAATGAGGCCAATAGTATTCTGCAGTGTCCTGTTGAGCACTTACTGCAAGAAGACCGAGCAGGAGGAGACCGAGAAATCACCGTTAAATATTTACGTTGCCTCCCACAGTTTGCTCAGGCATGACATACAAGCTGGATAGGGCTTTAAATGCAGCCATATTTCTCTCACACATCCTGCAGGGAAGTTCTTTGGCCAGCAAAAGGATATAAATATGAAAAGAATAAAGATGCTGAAGGAACACGAGTCCTTTGTGGTGGGGTGCTTGAAAGATTGATGCAGCTCTCAAAGCTAGAAGGCTGGGTCTCTACTTGAGAGGTCCTGAGCTGAGTAGCTTGAGGGCGGGAGTTGGTTGGATGCCTATTGAAAACTCTCAGCCCGTTGATTAGACAATTATACATTTTGAAAACAATACCTGATTATGATCTTGCTGCAGAAATTAGTCACATAAGTCTCAACAAACCTAGTTTTAATATCGCAATCATGACAAGAATGAGTAGCATGTCAACTGCGTGGTAAACTATTTGAAAAGAATATTTGTAAAGATAAGACTTTTGCTGTTATGGCCGTGCACGTGACAGCACTTCCTCCACTTTCTCCCTGATCCACCCCAATGTGCAAAAGAGGCTCCAGTCAACAACATGAATAATGCAGTTCTCCTCAAGAGTCCTGCTTATGCACGTCCGCCTGCGTGACTGAATACTGAACCACTCATTTCCTTGGCTGGGAAACACAATACTGCATTCTAAAAAAAAAAAGAGCTCTTCAATGATCCGTTACTCGGCTTTCTATTCTCTTGCCGGAGGAGACAGATCTGTTACTCGGCTTTCTATTCTCTTGCCGGAGGAGACAGATCTGTTACTCGGCTTCCTATTCTCTTGCAGGATTGTGTGATGCAAAGAAACCTGGCCTTCTTAGGTCAGTTGTAGATTAGATCAAATCATGTCAGTGTAAATAGTTTTGAGACACACGTGTAAGTGATATAATATCTAATGATATCCTTTACGGGAAGCTATCTTAAATGAGACCGCCTGTAGGAGAGTGGTGCGGTAATGGCTTGAGAGTCTGATACACTTAAGACAAGGGGATTGAGATGGACTGATCCGTTACTCATGGGAGGATAAACTGACAAAATAGCAAGCTGATTATTGAGAGATTAATATTATTTGAATGAAAATATGAGATGCGCCACGGCTTCAGCTTAGTATAAAAACGAGGGCAGGGGTGAAGATTAAAATGTGCAAGTAGATGAAAACAATGAATAATGGGGCAGTAAAATGAACGATGAAAAGCAGAGCACATTACACTATGCATACAGACACTAATACATTGTGTTCGGCAGTGCCGGCGGCCATAAAGCACACAGTGCTGTTAAAACCAGCAGATGGACCAACAGAGAGAAGTCTGCTTCTGGAGCATTGAGGCCATTCAGGCAGATGAGTGACTTCATCCCCAGCTCTCAGTTGTCAGCAGCACCTCACCCCACTTGGCAATGACTTATGTGCTCATTAGGGGAGCCTCGCCACCAGCACACAGGCTGATTACTGCAGAGCAAACAGAGCAGAGTAACAGACTAACCCCGGGAGAGAGAGGGGGAGAAAACACAAATTGATCGAGCAATAAAGTATTATATGTGTAGATCATTTGAGAAGTTAATTATAGCACTTGTCGACATTACTATCCCCGGATGAGTCAAAGAACTTTAGATATAAAGTGCAGCAAAACCAATATTAATCTGGACACACCTTTTACATTTATATTTAATATGCTAACACTTAATGTCAATAATATCCTACTTCTAAATTGTGTTATCTGTAATAAGCCCTTCATAGTGAATATATTACAGATAGTCTACAGATGTATATATTTTCACTGTCAATATGAATGTATATATTTTACGTTTGTTAATTTTCACATTGTGTACAATGCCTTGTTTACATGCTGCTGTGACGAAAATAAATCCCTAATTGGGATCAATAAAGTACATCTATTCTAAACGAATTTAATATGATACAATATTGATTTCAAGATGTTGTCTTTAGAAGAAGCCCTATTAAATATTTTAATGCAATTATTATTGTTGCAGCAGAGCAAAAATAACCCACTTACGGTTTAGATCAAATATTAAAGTATCTACAGTCATACACAAAATCGAGTTACATTATATATAGCAAATGTGTAACAGTAGTTGTTTGTCAATAATGGAGAAAATTAGATTGGTGTCACTATTGCTGACATTTGATACCTCGATTAGTGCATTGCAATGCAAACGGCCTCAGATAGGGAAAGTTTGCAACTGCTGGGCGACTTAATATTTTCACTGGAAAAGCTATGTGACTCCATTAAACACTTTAAGACACATATAGGTTAGTGCAATACCAAACCATTTATCCTGTTAAATAACCCGTGGATTTATAAAGAGAACTGGATACAGCAATGGATGTGGGACCCCGTTCATTCCTATGAAAGTTCATCAGTAGCGCATGAAGCCCTCAATGGGGCGACTGTATATTCAGAAAGTAACCGTAGGTGGGCTCATTGAGCATGCGCACTTGAGTTTTCCCCTCCGATCTCCTGCTCTCGGCTCAGTCATATGTAGAATAAAATGACTGTAGATTCAGGATTTCAGCGTTTACACCCTAATGATTTAAACACGGGTTATAAAAGTGTTTGTATTGGGGAGTTGATTTATTAATTTGTTTAAATGATCCGCTGATTTACAAACGTTTTGAGCTAAATTACGTCACGGGTACTACCGCCGTGTGGCCACTACGAACATTAGCATCAACGTCTGGCTCAGAAAGATCGAATGTCATGTGGTGACTGTCGGAATCTAGCTAGCTTACCGTGCTAATGCTACCTAGCCACAGAAAAAAATCGAGTAAGCACCAAGTACAAAGAAACACAAATGTTTACAAAGTGTTGGGTCTGGTTAAGCAAGCTGATAAACGCAGGCAACAGCCACCATAACTGCTTAAAAAAATAAAGTGAGCAAAAATTTGAATTTTTTGCGTAAAAAATAAAAAAAAGTTAGCGCTCCTATAACTACAGTGCTAGCTAGCATAGCATTTACCTTGTCGGAGTCGAGCTCGGGGTCAGCTTGGCTCAGTCTGTACAGAAAGGATTTTGGATCTCGACACAGCGTCTGTCTCGTTGTTAAAAAATAGGTTCCCCCGACGTTCAGCCGAATCCACTTCGATGACCCCATACAGGCTGAAGTGCTTCTCTCCCCCAGAGAATGGGCCAAACATCTCCGGTGTCCGGAGCTGCTTGTCTCGGAGCTGTTCTCTGCCATCCCTCTCCTCGTCTCCTCCGCCCTCGCTTCGGCTGTGTGCGGCTGACAAGAAATATCTCAGCTGCAGCCACTAAAAACTTGGGAGTCCACGATTCATGCAAAGCAGACTGCCAGCGCCTCAGCCACTCCTACCAACCCACTCCAGCAGCACTGACAGCCACTTGTATTATCCGCAGATAAAAGGTCCTCCTCTTGATACTGACAGCCTGGAAATGTCACATCGTATTAAAATGTCATTTTTAGCAGAGGGGGGAGAAGTACTCAGATCTTGTACTGTAAGTGAAGTATCACAGTGTAGGAATAGTCTGTTAACTTATAAGTGAAAGTCCTGCAATCAAAATGTGACTCTAATAAAAGTAGAAAGACATGTAGCATCAAAATATACTTAAGTAAAAGTACTCATTCTGCAAATCGGCCCATTTCAAATGAATAAATATCATGTTGAGCCGATGAATGGGACATCACAATCGCATGATTTAATTGTAATTATGAATGCAGAAGTGTTTTCAAAGCTAATAAAGGTGCGGCTCATTATATTTACTTTGTATACTGCAGGGTAGATTGTGAATGTTACTCCAGGTGTAACCAAAGGCTTATTTAATTATATTTCACATCATAAAACTGCAAAGGAAATGTTTTTTGATTAATGTAGGAATTGTAAAAGAGTATACGTACACAGTAGAAAAGTCCCCCTCAAAATTGTACTCAAGTACAGTACTAGTTTCTATTTAGTTACTTTACACCACTGCATTTTAGGCGTCAAAAACCTAATTCTTATTTTCATCTTCAGTATTTTTGCAATGAAAGTGTACATTTTATGAAAGTAATTTTCACGACACAAAAACACTGATGATAATGGGCCGGAACTTTATTTACATGCTGCAAAATGTGAGATGCCATTGCCACTGAATGCTGCTGCTTTCTCTGTGTCATGACTGCGGTCGTTAACAGAAGACAGGACACATGGCTTTATTTGTATGCCTAAATCCCTACATGCTTTAATTACTGGACTACCAAGCATTAAGTGGAAAATTCATCATTCAACATCTACTGACCTAGCGCACAAATAATCAGAGAGAGAATGAACAGATTCATTAAATTATCAGAATATGATTAAATCACTGAGCAAATAGAAAATGTATGATATAGTAAGAAAAAAGCTGTAAAATATTATAGTTTACAATAATTATTCACATTCAAAGGCTTTACATCTCAATACATACACAACATGGCCCCTGAACATGACTTCAATCCAAATATGATTCATATATTAGAATTTAAATAACACAGAATGAACTAGAGGCTAAACAATAGCCATCAAATAACCTTATACAAGAATAAAAATACAAAAACTGTATCCTAATATCATTGCATTACTTGCTTCAGATTTTAATAATACATCATCTGTACATCACAGTTCTAGTCAGTTACAAGCCAGGTAGAGTATTTCATACACAATGTAACCGACTGCCATCGACTTGATTCAAACAATTTTTCTAGACTAGAGGTGAACACGTCTCTAGTGCTTCCTCAACTTTATAGACAGATACAGCAATTTCATTGGTTATTTGGATCAGATAGATATCTTTTTACTGACATCCAACCACATCGAGCCCCAGGGCCAGAGGGTCCTATTCACCTATACTCCAATCACACACTGCACACAGACTCAGCTGAAGGAAGAGGGCCTTTGGAAAGGACCTTAAGGTAATATGTCAACAAATTAAAAGCATTATGATAATACATCATATTTCTAAAACAATAGCACAAATCAATCGCTTTAATTTCTATTGGGCCAAACATCAGAGAATGAAATAAAACAGGCCGAATGGAACCAAAACAAAAGGATAGGCCGATGAGCCCAATGAGGCAGTTCTGCCATCTTGTCCAGGGACAACAGCGTTACTGTGATTGCTTCAGAGAATGATAGTATGTGTATGTATCACTGTTGATGAGGGTTTTCTGTTCAGCATGGGGTGGTCAGCACATAAGATTTAGTTTTCAATAGGACGTACTGAAGATGAGCCGACTATCCCACCGAAAAAGAAATTGAAGAATTCACACCACAAAGAAATAGCCAGTGAATGGTACATAACAGCCAAATCATTCAATAATAATCGCTATGGTTGCCAATGCAGTCAAAAATACCCACCTTTAAACTTGAATAAACTATATCTCCAGTGCCCTGGGAGAGAGAAGCGGACAAGGCTGAGCTACAAAACTGGCCATGCAGGAAAGATAAGCAAGTTATGATTAGGAAGTACAAGCTAGTGGCATGTTTACCCGCCCCCTGTTAGCAATACATCCTCAGTAACAGCTATGGAAGGCTCACACTTATACAGAGACTGATTCAGACCCAAGTCTCACTGCAGACCGGCGCTCTGCTTTGTTACGACGAGACCTTAATTGGACTGCAATAAGCAAGTACCAGGAGACTTAAAAAAGAACTCAAATACCAAGGGAACATATGGGCTCTGACAAAAATATATATAGGATTTGAGTTTGGTAAACGTGTGAGACTGAATCAGCTTACAGTATCTGTTACAACTATGGAGTATATGCTCTAGAAGTGGGGCCTGACTACAGCTTGCAAGTACGATGTAAGATTAGGATATGGTTGAATTAAGATATCAGGATAGGCTCTGGTTCACAAAAGCTAGATTCTGTGTTATGGTATCATTGAAGCAGGAAACCAGTCCTTGCATTTGAGATAGTCCTAGCAGTACCCAAGCTTGTGTCACTCTACAGGACAAGCTTGCACTTCTCTTCCCCCCCTGCAGAATGTACAAAAAGCAGATGTGCATGGTGGCAGTCTTATCATCCATACATGGAAAAATGCAATAGAAGCCTCACAGAGAGCACAAAGAACAAGCAAAGCAACCCTGAATCCAAAGTTGTATTTTTCCCATGGTTCTACTCAGGAAAACAAACAAGGTCTAGATGCCAGCGTCTCTAAGAGTTTGTTTAAATTGCGGTGATGAAGGGCACTAAAGAGGGTGTTACTCTGCTCAGTGATTGGCCTCAGAGCTAAAAGAGGAGTGGCCACAAGAGGAACTGTGCTCCTATAGGCCAGGGTTTTGGTGCTTTTGATAGATCTTTCTCCACACTTCATGGATCTTCTTGCACCATCTGTCAGCATTTCCGCTGGGGTCCATCAAATAGTATGTTCGGTTAGGCTGCAACCAAAAAAAAAAAGTTAAAAAAGTAAACAACATGAAAGGGATATCTAATCAGTAGGCAAGTCTCAACATGCCGCTGGAGGAAAACATACTGGAAGGACAGCAGAAAGAGTTGTTTACCGTATGAACAAAGAAGGTTTTGAAGTTCTTGGCCTCAGGGCGTAGCTCTAAGGACCAAGGAATCTCCCCTTTCAGGACCTTGTTTACAGGATCCACGTAGTACAGGTGTGGTCCTTCAGTGAGAAGCAGCTGTCTCCGTCTAGCAAACAGACCCTGCAAAGGAAGGTCTCGAGACATTAGTTCACCAACAGAGGGGGCTATGAGGCCAAAAAGACTCCTCAGCACAGGGAATTCCCCCTTACTTCCTATCTGCCATCAGTTAGAGCAATAACATGGCTTTATGCTGAGCCAACATTAACTAGAAAAACCTGTTTATATTTTTATAAACAGCTTCTCTATAATCCATCTGGCAGTTTGAAATGTAATAAAATAGATGATAAACATACATCAATACAATAAATATATGATTTATTCGGCCTAGAATTCACACCCACCTTTCGTTTATCTACCGGGCCCATTTTCAGGATCAGGTTATTCTCCACAAACTGGTGCCTGTGTGATGAAGCAACAGTGAATTACTGACACCCATTAAAACATTAATTATCCCTCAACCAATGAACATTATGATCCAACTTTGCTCCATATTTCTTGTACATGAGAAGGACTTCCATGCAAGTATTATTTATATTTAAAAAAATGAAATAACAGCATTGTAATACACATGTTGGAGGAGGTTTACCAGGGGTTTCCAGTGGTCTGTTTGTCCAGCAATAGCTGTTTCTCTTCTTCAGTGAACTGCAAGTCCAGCTCAAAAGAGTTATTGTCCAGGTCGTGGATGTACTGCTCGATGTTGCTGCTGGACCTCTGAGGGGGCGTGGACTCATGTGGCGACAGGGAGTGTGATGAGCTGGACTGGGCCACCTGCATGTTGCTGAACTGGCTCAGGAGGTCATCGTACTGCGATTTCAAGGGAGAAAATATTGTAATTTTTTGCCATTTGTTCATCATCAATTTCACAACAAAGAATCGAACCCCCATTTCCAATGAAGCTAACAATGGACCTAAAAAAGGGTGGATCATAATCAAATATCTTACGTTTCCATAGCAGTCCTCATCATCCTCAGACATGGCTGGCAGGTAGGGGGTGAGTTTGGGGGGAGTCTGTAGGTGTAGGTCACTCCAGGAGATGATGTCGAAGAAGGGGTGCCGCCTCAAAGGGTCGTACCCTCCCATCTCTTCACACCCAATCCGCTTGGAAGGGTCAAGTGACTGAGGAATAAACAGATGAAACATGTGTTTCCATTCACTAGAAAAGCACTGCCCAGTATTTAACCAACCCCAGCTGACAACCATATGTACAAAATTAATATCACCACAGATATTACTAACATTAAATTAGATTTGACAGACATGAATCACGGTTCTTGATGACCTACCAAAAGCTGTTTGACGAGGTCCTTGGCTTTGGGGAAGAATTTCTCTGGGAATTCATACTCCAGCTTTATTATTTTCTGGAATATTAGGTACTCATTTCTACAAGGAATGAAACACGAGAAGAAAAGAACAAAAAAAGGACACTGTTAAGGAAGTGTTTTGGCTAAATACAGGGGAAGGTTGTCGTCTTTCGTAGTGCGTTTTAAATAACATTTAACAGCAGGGCTCGACATTATAAATGGCCCGCTGGCCCGGATGCACTATTTAGACACCCCGGGCCAGCATAACGTACTTTCCACTTGCCCGCTCGGGCCACTAAAAATATTGTTTAAAAAAACAAAACGATCCTATGGTATAGGTATTTTGACTAGCAATTTTGTAAAATGGTTTTGTTTATTAACGCTACAACATAGCGTTTCATGAGGCGGTTGTCGTTGTTGGGTGCGGAGCGCAGCGCGAGCAGGCTCCTGTGATGTGAGCGGGACCGCGCTCGTTCACTACAGACTTTCGCGCCGCCTAACCATTAGCAAACATTTTTTTAATGCCAGCGGTAACCGGCCAAGCGCCGTGCAAAAAACAATCTTCAAATAAAGTCACCGGAGGAGATAAAGGAGAGTGACAGGGAGCATGAGAAGAAGAGGGAGAGAAAGTTTCAGCCACACTGGCTTGATCGATGGAGTTGGCTTCTATATTAAATTATTATATTATACTAAATTCTATATTGTGGTGGAGTGACGCGTCCTAGTACCCTTTTCTAATTTTCGAATCATAAATCTATCGATTAGATTTATGATTAGACATTTATAAAAGTAGGGTAGACATGTGGAGATTATCCGGCTGAACAAAATGTGCATTTATCAAACAGGTTCGTTTTCTACAGACCTTATTTCCAGCTATTTTCCTAAACCCTGTGGAGAAATCCCATTGCTTTTTGTCGAGGGACCCAGCAGCTTACTTCCTGGTTTTAGGACGCGTCACTGCACCACTCTATATGATGCCAATATAAACAAGGTCTTTAGTCGGCTCTGTACATTAATGCCGACCTATGTAAGTGAAGAGTAGAAAATATAAAAAGGTATTGGCTTTCGGGAAATGTCCCAGCAGTTTAGGATAATGAAGGTTCTAATCTAATCCATTACATAGCCATTACATTTCTAACTCCTGATGACAGGAAGGCAGAAAGCGCATTATACTAATAATAATACTCCATAATAGCAGACATTTTTTACCAATGACCACAATATAATTATTTTAATAAACCAGATATGAACAATTGAGGAAAATGAGGAAGAACTGATTATTCAAATGTTGTAGTAAAAGTAGTAATGTAGTTTGTGCATAAATTACTATTGCAACAAGTGTTCATTTTCTTCATTATTAGTCGATTTTTTTGGACGAATGCTCTTGGGCCAGTGGTTACAATGGTGGGGCCAGTGATAATAAAATTCCACCGGCCCGGAGGGCCAGTGGAATGTTACCCTTAATGTCTACCCCTGAACAGTAATCTTCAATGGTTAATAGAGCAAAACCACACAGCCAGCCCTTTATTTAAGCATGACATTATTACAATTAACTGAGCGGAGATCATAAAATGCCCCCATAAAATACTTACCCAGCTCTGAACGGTGGTAAACCAGCCACCAGCTGATAGATAATACATCCCAACGCCCAGAGGTCAGAGCTAAAAAAGGGAAAACAGATAGAGGAATAAGGTTAAAAATTAGATGCGACCATTATTGGGCAAAAATGAAAACAGAACAATGATTAGCATGTGAATCAAACTTCCTACCTCTTGCAAGCGGATTTCTCTGTTAGCAGCTCCGGAGACACGTACTGTGCTGTTCCGACAAAGGAGTTTGCTCTCGCTGCCAAAATAATGCAAATAAGTGGTTAAAAAGGGATTCTTAACTTTCTCAAGCTCACAGAATATACAATGCTAAACTCACGTCGCAAATACAGTTATTTGTTACACCGAGAAGTCAAATCAAGATTGTTGTTATACCTTGTTTACTGTCTGATGATAACTGTTTTGCCGTCCCAAAATCTGTTATCTGGATGTGCATGTCTTCACTCAGAAGAATATTCTCTGGTTTCAGATCTCTGAAATTGGACAAACCAGTTGTAACTTATTTGGGACAACGTCTCAAAGGGTTAGTAAATGATACAACACAAGTAAAAAAAGTCTCACCTGTGTATTATCCCCTTATTGTGTAAGTATTCTAGAGCGCAAACTATTTCAGCCGAGTAGAATCTAGTACAGGTCTCATCAAAAGAACCAATTTTGCGAATGTATTTAAGGAGCTCTCCATTCTTGGCGTAGCTGAGACCAAAATCTAAGAAAAGCTAGTTAAGGAACAATTTTATTACTAGAATCAGTCACAACACAATTGAATAACTGGTAAATTGTTAGTATGCCACAAAACTTGACCAACATGTTGAAAGGATACACAACTTCTCATCATCTTGAAATGTGAAGTACAGCTTAACAAAGAATGGATGATCTAGATTTGACATCAAATCCCTTTCTCTTTTCACGTACTGGGCTTTGTTCTCCTTCATAATATGGCGTTTCTCTAAAATTTTAACTGGAAGGGAGGAAAGGAAAAGTCAGGATATTTTAGTAAAAAATAACATGCAGCAATTTTCCCATCTTGATAATAAAGTGTCATTTACAAAAAGCTGGTGCATTATACTTACTTGCATATTCTTTCGCTGTTACCTGCTCTCTTGCCAGAACAACCTTAGGGATAAAAAAACAGAAGAAAAAAAAACATTACTTGACGTCTCCAGAGCCTGTTTTGTCAACTCCACTCGAATGAACTGAGGATGACTCATCCAAGGACATTAATCAAAAGGAGCATGTAGCAACATCTACCCAGGGATAATTAAAACGCTAAGAGGAATGCAGGTTACATACCGTAGAGAAGGAGCCCTCTCCCAGTATCTTGCCAAATCTGAAGTCCTCCGGCTTCTTCCTGCGTGGCTGAGGGGCCTGGGCAGTCGGCTGTGCGCGGAGGTCCGAGCCCTGGCTGCTTGCGGACGCTCCTACACCACGAGCCTCTGAGCCCTCCATGCTGGGACAGTGGCTACTGCTTGCGCCCGGGATAGCAAGTGGCGAGCAGGAGTCAGGGTGATTTCTTACCATTGATGGATGCGAGCAGGAACAGATGACAACGCTGGGCTGAATGGGCACAACATCATACTGAAACAGGAGAGGGGACATTGAGAATATATCAGTTATATGTTGTTCCACATGTGGCTCAAGGAGTCTCTTGAGAAATATAGCGGACTTGGTGAGAAACTCAATATAAAATATGATAATTTTAGGTATTTTCCTCTTGAATTGTGAGAAAAAACATATTTTGCATTTGCTTGCATAATGTGCACCATGATACATTTTCTGAAACCTCCTTAAAAATAGGATGACACAATCGGGATACAAGAAAAAACGAAACATGTATTCATTACCCAGCCCAAATTAATATACAATATGTTGCACTTTCTGGTTCTGCTGACTGTAATGAAAATAATATAATGTCCATCAAAACCAGCAATTGCATTACCTATTCCAGGAAATCACTTGAAGAGATAGGGCATAGAGGATCTGGATAGAGTAAAACCACTTTCCAAGGTTGCCCTTTCAAATGTAGTGCAACTGACACTCTTGTGAGGATATAGCAACTTAAATATACACTTAAAGTGAGACCACTTGAGGAACAAAGTCTAGAGGTGATAAGGACAGGCAACGACTGTTGGAAAAGCCGCTTCTGAGCCCGGTGGTCCCACCCTCCAGTGTTAAAGTTGTATAAACTATGTCAAAGTTACTGCTTTGATGTGAAAGCTGACATGGCAGCTAACACAAACAAGCACTGACGAGAAACCCACCAAATGATTGTTGAAGACTCAAAGATAACATACAGTGACAGGCAGAGGTGGAACAAGTACTCAGTTCTACTTGTACTTAAGTACAAGATCTAACACAGTGTAGGAATACTCGGTTACAAGTAAGAGTCCTGTAACCAAAATGTGAATCAAGTAAAAGTAGAAAAGTATTGGCATCAAAATATTCTGCAAGTACCAAAATAAAAGTAGTCATTATGCAGATTGGCCTATAAATAATATATATCACATGTTTGATGGTAAATATTGATGCATTAGAGTGTTAAAGGTGTATCTAAATTCAAAGGTATTAAATACATATAGTGTGGTGAAAGTACACGATCTACCTCTGAATTGTAGTCAAGTAGAAATACAAAGTAGAATACTATGTAAATACTCAAGTAAAGTGCAAGTAACTCAAAATTGTAGTTAAGTACAGTACTTGAGTAAATCTACGTGGTGACTTTTCACCACTGGCGACAGGTTGTGCTTTCCAACAAACTGTGTGGTGCTCGTACCGCACTTGGTTATTTTTAACTTACTGTAACAGTCAGTGCTGAGTGTTGTTCAGCTAACAACTCTTAGTTACTTCTGTTGGCCTAGCTTCTTCTCATTCAAAACCAAGGTGTGGCCATTTAGCTGCCTTATCCGGACTATACTGTATGGTTGCCAACCGGTCGTATAACTATCTACTGACCCAGTACGATTGGTCAACCATGCAGTGGTCGATATAAAATGTCAGCTACCGTTAACCTAACCCTGAACGTAACAACAGGCCTGTGCGAACTTTCCCTGCTAACTAACGCCTGCTAGCTATCGTTAGCTCCTGCTGCCTTGTCAAATAACGCCGGCCATCACTGACAGCGAGTTATAAACTTAACGCTAACAGTCAATTAGCTAACGTTAGCACGCCAGGTAACACAAGTAACTTCAAAACCTTGTGTCGTTTTCACATTATGTTACTTTGTCAAATTTAGAGTGCCATCGTGTGTATATAAATGTGGAAGTTAATGGGTTGACAGTGAAACTACAAAACCATAACCTTAAAAAGCTAACTGTCTCCTAAACTAAAAGGTGGATCGCAGTAAAGCTAATGTTAGCATGTTAGCAAGCATCGTTCGAAAGCGCGAACATGTTTAGCTAACGTCAGCCAACAGATAACGTTACCGAACCAAGGGGGTTATGGTCACACATCCTATACATCTAACAGCAAGCGTTAATAACTCCTAAACCAACGCGAAATAATTGAATACACCTTTCATAATGGATCAAGCCAGGTGTTAGAGAACCTCGATTAACGTAGGAAACATTTTGGTGTTGTTAGCCAACATTAGCATGCTAACGTTGCTAGCGAGTCGTAACGTTAAACTAGCAGCGCTCTTCACATGAAGGCCCCACGTAACTATTTGTTGTCAAACAGCCCCCACACTGTACATTTTCAGTGCCGGCTTCGAACTGTTATTCGTGTTAAAGTTGCAACACTCACCAGCTGACTTGTAGCTCTTGCCATGGGAGTTTTCCACGAGTATTTATTTGGAATAAAATAATTAGAGAAGCTCCAGTAATGGCTGCCTCTGCGCCTTCATTTTCGAGCTGTGACGTCGTTCCACAACAATGTTACCGCAGGACAGCAGAGGAGAGTCCCGCTGTGTCCGCCCCCCTCAACACATTTACAACCTACTGAACTTCATCTTACAGAGAAATCCAGCCGCAGTTAGTTGATATTTTAAATAACAGTTAACATTGCATACAGACTATCTATGCATGATGTATTGTATCGAGTTATCTACAGGTATTTTTTTTTAGAACATTTTAACTCCTTAGCAGAGGTGGGAGAAGGACTTAGATCTTGTACAAGTAAAAGTAGAACTACCAGTGTAGGAATACTCTGTTACAAGAAAAAGTCCTGCATTCAAACATGTTATTCAAGTAAAAGTACTATAATAAGTTTCAAAATATCCTTAAAGTAGCAAAAGTTCTCATTATGCAGATTGGCCCATTTCAGAATAATATACATTACATGCTGCAGGGTAGCTTGTACATTTTACTCCAGGTGTAGGTTAAGTCCTTTTTAAATGTTGATTATATTTCACATTATTAATAAATATCTGTATGCAAAGTAACTAAATGTATAAATGTAGTGGAGTAAAAGTACACAATTGACCTCTGAATTCCAGTAGAACTACAAAGTAGCAAAAAAGTGATATACTTAAGTAAAGTACCTTAACATTCTACTAAATGTAGTACTTAAGTAGTACTTGAGCAAATGTACTTAGTTACTTTACACCACTGCTACTCAGGCTGCCTCAACTTCTTTATAGAGGTCTGCATTTATAAAAAACATGTGTATCCAAATGAAACTGTGATCAACATGCACCTTATACTAAATTAATTAGCCTGTGTTTACATTCAAACAAACATACCATTTATTTCATATATTTTATTATTGAATATAAAACTGGTTAGTGCCAAAATCTATTCTATGCATCATGAGATTTGAAAAAGTTATGCCAGTCATTGTATTAGAATACAAAGATCCATAGATTAAATATGCTTTATTTTCATGAATTGTATTCAGTTTCTTCCTCTTCATCATCTTCATGTGACACTGTTCTTGAATCATTCTTGCTTTTTACTTCTCCAGCCTCTTCTTCATCTTCATGATGTGACACTGTTCTTGTCTCACTCTTGCTTTGACCTTCTCCATCCTCTTCTTCTTCCTCCTCCTCTGAGCTGTCCGTATCTTCACTAGAATCATCATCTTCAGGGGCACTAAAACAGAAATAAAGAACTTAGTAACCTTACCAATGATAAACAAATTAAACTGGATCAGTAGTGATAAAGGATTTACCATCATATATATCCCAACAAAGTTTGCAAACAGTGTATCTAAGGGATTACCTCACTCTGATGGATGTAATACTTTTTTGGTTTAAATGCTTACCACACACGTCTGTTGAGATTCCCACATACTAATCCAGAGTTAACATCAAATGGATCTGTGAACAAAAAAGATGAATAGCTTTCAATTAGAAGAAAATAGGTTCAACAAGACAATGCATCCTTCTTTGTGTACGGGGCAATTTTCTAGACATGCTGGAAACAATTATCCTGGTTTCAGACTTCTGAATCACAATCAAAGCAAGGGTGTCTAATTATTGATGAGTTTAGGAAACAATTCTAGTGTTCAAACATTTGGAGAAAGCAGTCTAGAAATATAGGTCAGATATCATAACATAAAATGTTCTTTATTTTTGGAATTATTTGTTTTATCAAAGATAACAAATATGTTTTATGATTTTCACATCCCAACTGTATGCATGAGACCAATGTTTCCAAATGGTAATTCAGCAGTAGTGCGTCACCATAGAATAGCAAAAATATAGTAATAAAATAGAATAACATTAATATAAATTAGTTTAGTTCCTCAGATGCAGTTGCTCTTTATTCTTTAATTTGAAGGAGAGATTTCACCCAAATAAAATGTAATGGATATGATGTATTGTAAAGCTTAAGCCAAACCAAGACTAAAATAAGGACAGATGTGGGACTAAAACCAAAATGACCCAAACCAACTCTGCTACACACATTTTTAGAGAAACACTGGATGGGACCCCATTTTATTTCTATCTCTCCCATTTTACCAAAGTCATCCTCCTCTGGTTTAGCGGTGAGAAAGTCTTTTTCCACAGACAGCAGCTCTTCCTCTGACTGGCATGCAGCATAGCGCTCCAGCAGAACTTTATTCAGATCCAGGAACCCTGTCCCCCACTTGAATTTTTCCAACAAAAGCATTGCTAGTTCTTCAAAACCTGTAACATCAGATAAAGTTTGTTAGAGTTTCACAGCCGTAACTTTTAACAGTATATTAGTAGTCAGAAAAATCATACAGTACAAAAAAACTAAAGCTTTGGCCTTACCAACAATGCAGAACGTTGCAGCGAAAGCCTCAACACAGGACAACTTGCAAGGCTTGCCGTAGTTGACAGGGTTTGCAGCTACGAGGTATGGCAGTAACCTGGGATATGTTCCGACCATTTTATTGAAGGGAGTCTCATCCAGTTTAGCCCAGGAACAATCAATCACTGCTAGCCCACTTCGAGCCACAATCTCCCTGTGCATAAAGGTCCATAACAAAGGTTAAATCACTAACAATTGTATTATCAATGGATCATAATAAAGAAAATGAATGAAACACAAATAATGGTATAATGGTCATTAATATAACTTAAAAAATGTATTAATAATTGTTTCACTATGCTATTAAATAACACAAAAAGTGTAAACGGTTTACATTTACAACCTGGACCTTAACATTTAAACAGGCTAAAATACATAACAATATTATTATGATTAGACTAACTGTTATATGTAGCATCTTATGGCTTTTCTTATGAATCATCATGATGTGTTATAATGATTTAAAAAAATGCACACCTGTCTGCTGGGGTCACATACTTTGTGCCCATTGGACTCAGTATGAGTCCATGGAATCTCTGGTTGAGGCGCAGGTTTCGTACGAAGCCCTTGCGTACCAACTTTCTTCCGGTACAGCGCTTGGGATCACAGTGACCCAACTCCCACATGGCAAGTGGACAAGGCAGTTTAACCTGAGGGGCCTCTGCTCCCTTCTCTACCTGATGACTTGCTGAAAAACACAGTGACAGAGGATAAAGTGTCATTATGTTGCAGTGTGATCACTCTTACCTAACTACAAGATACTTACACTTAAGGGTTTTTATTGTTTTCACATTATTCCTCAACGACAGTGATGGACAACCAGTGTATTACTATTTACTTACTAGATATTATAATGGCAAACATTTAAAAAGGGGTGTTTTCCTATTTTACATTTTGTCTTTAATATTAACTTTTCAAACTGGATAACCATTGTACATTGGGACATCTTAGTATTGTAGCACACATGTAAAAGATGAGGCAAGCAACATACAGTTAAAACATAATTTTGTAATATGACTAGTTCAATAATTACCGTCAAAAGCAGTGTGCATTTCTTCTGTAAAGGTCTCCAAGGTTTTTCCTTTCATCTTATGCCTTTTTTCTTTGCCTTTGTTTTCAGATGTGCGCACAGGCTTGCCCTGTTTCTTTTTCCCCATGTTGCTACTAGTGGAGAGCTAAATTAGTAAATTACTGTCAGATAACAGCCTCCATTTAACTAACCTGAATCTGTTTACTCTGACATTAGCTAACTAGCTACCTAGCTATTCCACTGGCACCAGTTTGTCTAATTGATGTAGCTAAAAGTAAACGTTTTGTATTTTAACTGCGTGTAAACCATGCACACGTTAAAGCAAATATTTGAAATACAACTGGTATAAACCTGAACTTATTTTTACACCATTTAAAATAAAGTTTAGTTAGCTACAGCTACTCATACAAAGCATGTCGTATTACAGTCCACCGCGCATGCGCAAAGCTTGTTTTGATCACGTGGTCTGTCACCTGACCAGCGAACACCTAAGTAGGAAATGTAGAAAGCAACACGATAGTACATTTTAGTCAGTAAAATAACAACCATGGACTGTTTGTGTAACAGAATACATGCTTTATTAAGGATTTTGGTGGTCTGTGCGTCTCTTTTCAGTAAGTATTTTATCGATCCGCTGAATCTAAGTTGTTTTATTGTATTAATACCTAACCACATGCGCTGTATTGCTGGTGGGATGGTGTGTCTGATGTCGACCTGTTTTTCTACACAGTTAACCATGGATTGGCCGGTAAAATGAAGATAGTGGAGGAGCCAAACACTTTTGGGTAAGTCAATTAAAAACACATCTATCCCATTGTGCACCTTGTTTAATTTAGCCCCTTTATAACAGATATTTGTTGTGTTTCTCTTTAGGTTGAACAATCCTTTTCTGTCTCAGGGAAGCAGACTACAGCCTAAAGTGACCCCATGTCCAGTGTCTGGTATAATAATTTGACATTATTTGAAGCCTACATTTGATTTAATCCTGTGTGTGATTACATGTTGTAAAGTAAAGGATCAAATATTAGATGTTGACATCTAATCAAGATGTTTTCTGTCGATCTACTCTATCAGACTGAATTTATTTACCATATTCTTATACATGTCTTCCTTAAGGCCCTGCACATTTTCATCAGCTCGCTGGAAAGTGCTTCATTTATACAGAGTCAACGTAAGTAATTTACATCCAAAGTAAACCACCTTTCTGCTGGTTCTGTACAAGGACCCAGCTGCAAATACAAAACAATAACACTGTATGTGTGTGTTTGGTTATTTTGCAGCTATAAATATGAATTCTGTCCATTTCACAACATCACCCAACATGAGCAGTCATTTAGATGGAATGCTTACAGCGGGATACTCGGGTAAGATACACTTCCCTTACACACCCGTTTACCTTTTATAGGCAATATCAATATTTGAATTACTCATGACTTTTGCATGTGCGTTACAGGATCTGGCAGGAGTGGGAAATGGTAAACAACTCTTTCACCGGCATGTGGATGAGAGATGGGGATACCTGTGGAACGAGAAACAGGGAAACAAAGGTTAGTGGGGCTAAAATTGTTTAAACTCTTTCTGGTTGACATTTAACAAAATAAGGAGCTCCCACTGACTTCTCCTTTGTCTGTGTTTCTTCTTAAATATAACACCAATTAAGTAAACCTTTAGGAAATAATAAAACTTAATAACCGAATAAATCCATTTGTTAAAAGACTACTTTACCCACAATATGAACACGTTTTGTTTTTACACTCCTTCCTAATCGGCCAAATCTTTCATTTATATATGAACTCAAATTCATTGTAACAATTAATCCACAATAAATACATAAAATGTGTCTTGTAAATAGTTTCTCTTCATGTTTTTGTAGGTGATTTTTGTCTGCAGTGCAAGCAGCAAGCTCTCTCAAGTCTCAGAGCCCAGTACCTGTGTGTACTCGCTCACATTTGAGACCCCACTTGTTTGCCATCCACATTCGCTTTTAGGTAAGACAAAATAAATAGCTGACGCCGCAAGTCAGTGTAATTGATAGTGATATATTATCATATTTATGCTCTTTTTTTAAGTGTACCCAACCCTGAGTGAAACGCTCCAAAAAGAATGGGATGAGGCTGAGCAGGCTCGCTATGAAGGACTCATTACTGAGCAGGTACAACACTGTTAGTCTGATCACTTGCAAGCTTAAGAAGGGCATTAAGGGTTCCCAAAGTGATTCTAACACATAAATAAATATTTTGTTACCATTCGAATCAAGTTGTTGTCATATTTTCTTGAAATTGACACATAATGTCTGTTTGATGCAGGGATACAACAACCTTTTAAAGGATATTTTTGAGGATGCCGGTCTCCTGAAGAGCCAAAAGGTGAAGATAAAGCTACCAGAAGTTGTAGCTGATTCAGGAACACACAACTCCTTACAGAAATGTACAGAGGTGAGTACATTTGTTTTCTTGCTAAATAGATAGATGATTATAACAATACTGTTTTAAATGTGACAGAAAATCTATATTTCCTTAATGTTTCATACAGGATCTCGAAAAACAGCGAGAAGAGGTTAAAAGATTGCGCTCTCTCCTCACTCAACACAACATTCCCTTTGATTCAGCGCAAAGTAAGTGAATTCAGCCTGTCTTAACTACTTTAAGTTATACAGTGTCAATACCCCGGAATAATTCAGAAATGTCTTTGCTTTATGCAGCACACGACCCAAAAGGCCTACCAAGTACAACAGTAAAGGAGCAACACCCACGAGGAGACCAAGGCCTTCTTGATTAGCTGTGATAAATCTCCCAGAGCAAGCCACCTTCTCCATTTAAAGCACCCGAGTGGAGATTTTTTTTATCAATGCAAGCAACACAGACTGTTGTTGGACAATGTTGCCGTCACTGCTGAAGGGACTTAACAGTGACACTGAGAAAAACAAATTTCTGTGTTACATACTTCTGACTTTAGCAGATTTTTTTTTTTTCTAGGAGTAATGACCCTCAGTTGGATCTCTCGAGGACTTTTCATCAGTCTTATTAATGAAGGAAATTCTGTCAACATATTGAGAAATAAACTTTTTTTTTAACAAAGTTTTGAGAGAAGAGAAAAATTGAGTCCTTGAAAACTCTTGCAGGTAAAGATTTTTATTCTGTACTGTACTTTGTGGTTACTGCATACAGAAACTGGATGTCCTGCTCCAGGTAGAAGGTACTCAGAAAACATCTATAACAGGATAAATGAACAGGACATTAAGCATTTGATTAAATAACTTAAATGTGTGTCAGACCAAAAGACAAGAGTAATGATAAAAAAAACTTGAAAGAAATAAGCATATGGTGATATTTTTGTGTGTGTCTTGATAAAGTGAGAAGAACTTATTTAAATGTCTTTGAATATTAAGTGTACTGTATATGGATACATTTCTAATAATACAGGAAGTGATGTCAACAGCTTAAAATTACAAATAGAGATTCTGTTTCCTTCCTAAAATTAAGAGTCAAAACTCTTAAGTGTGTGTAGTGCAAGACGCCACTTCTTCTCCTATACCTACTGTATATCTGTTGAGGGCATAGACTGCATGTGAATTGCAGGGAAAACAGAATCTACACAAATGAGTAGTTAAACACACACGTAATGTATTGAACATGGACTAAAGGGCTGGAGCTCCAAAACACATGTATCATGCTTATACCTCGAGTGGATGAGAAAGTTATTCTCATCAGTGACTTCACAGATTATGGACCCGACACGTATAAACATGTCTCGACTACAAACATTCCTGAGACTTCTTACTCTCATCTTTCCGTTGCATCCTTAGGGGGGGTTTACATCTCTACTCATCTGTCCACAACGGTGCAAAAAGCTAATTGTAATAAAAATAAACTTGAGAATGTTATACTAATATGGAAGCATTTGGGTGAGGCAATGACACACACGCAAGGAATGTCAAATGAGGAAAGAAAGGTTAACCTAGATAGATTGAACACTTTAATGATTAAGTGTTATTGGATCAAAATGCATCTTTTCCTTAAAAGGGCCGGTGCAGAAACAACGGGTTTTAGCTTGATAATCAGGGGTCATTCAGTCCCACGAACATGCTTCAGTCTTTTTCTTGTGGAGTTCATGTGTGATGGTGGAAGGTTATGAGAGCAGCTGGATGACTTCTCTGGCTCTGTGTGCCCTCTGCTGGACATCTTTGTCCTCTGGTGCCTGTCCCGACTCTTCGACCAGCGCCAAGGCCTTCTTCACCGTCGTGTCTTTGGCTGCTCCTTGGAGCCCCTCCAGGTACTCCAGCAGCACGGAGAACTTCTCATCTGCAACCTGAGAGAGTAATTTATGATCATGAATCATGTTGTCTGCAAGTTCAAATATTATATTTTTTAAAGAAAGATAAATATATTTAATAACATAATTATCTCTGAATGGAAGAGTCTTATTTGAAAGAAAAAAGGTAAACATGGTTTAGGTATACAACAGAAAACATTTCTAATGATCCTTCTGTTAGATGTGATAACTAAGGTTTCTATATCTGTGTTTCCTATATATTCATGTTGCACAGTTGGAGGAGCCTGTGACTTAAGTTTTTCATTGCCATATCTGCAGTGTAGCTAATGTGCACATGGCAATAAAGCCTTGAATCTTGAATTTGTGAAATGAATGTCATAAGAAATTAATCATTTTATTTCCCTTATGAAGACTGAGACTGATGGCCTGTCTTTCTTCCTGGGACTTTGGGCACATAAACAGCTCATTATATTTGACAGTGGGTGTAACTCACAAACAAATCAAAACAGGAAGACCTCGCTCTGAGGTCAACATCGCTCTTACTCCGAACCTAAACTGCAAGAAATTCCCCATCATCACAACGCCGTTTTATTTTACCTGTTCGGAGTTAAACATGTGCTGCAGTAACCACGTCTGCCTGATCTTCTGGAACTTCCACTCCGCACGGTTTTCAGACCAGCTGCAAAAGACAAAACCAGAGCGAGTTGAGTTACGAGAAAGGTGTTGGTTTTTGTTACCACAGTTCGTAGCATGTGTTATTATACGGGGTTGCTTCATAGTGTTTACTTAGTGCTGTCCTTGCATATGCAAAACAATTGGAAGAACCCTGACCTTAAAACCTGCTCCAGAAATGTACTGTTGCATTATCGTATCACAAAAGACAGATAAGACAAAGACTAGTCAAAACCAAAGTGGTAAAGGGTGAGCTCGTCTGAGTTTAAGTCCCTGATTTGGGTCAATCTCAACCAAACTGAATCATACACCTCCCACAATATAAGATCTTTCATAAACCCTGCCTCTCTGGTGAACACCCTATTTTAAAGTTAATGCATAAAGTTTGCCACAAAGGCTTTTTGTTTTACATCTCAATCCAAAATAAGACTTCAGGGATTGTTGTTTTTCTTCCAGTCTTTAAAAAGCTTTAAAGACTAGTATGCTGAACTTTGTGTGTGATTTCCATTTAAAATCTGATTTAATACATTCACCACGAACAACAGCCACAGCAAAGACAAAAGGTCACACTTCTGACAGCTTCTTACTAATGTACATTATTAAAGTGGTATTTCTCTTGAGATGCTGTATTGAATTGTATTACATTTTTTTGTTGATTACATGTGATTTTGCTTTGAAATGTAACAGATATACTTCATATTTGGTACCATCAGCACTACATAAAGGGTTTAAAAGGATGGTTTTTCAAAGCTTTTTTTGTCTTGTGGATCAACATCACAGCTTAAATACCTTAAAAATAAATGTTAACACTATATATGTGAATTGTTTTTGAGCCATCTTCTCCGTGCTTTCTGGTAAAGAGGATACATGGAATGATGGTTTTCTATTTGACATTATGCACCTGTCCTGTGCTAAATAAGAGCAGCTCTTACCAGGTGAGGTACACTAAGGCCTGCTGAGGACCAGTGGGTCCAGGTGCCGCTTCAGTTTTCGGTACGGTCTCTCCCTCAGCTTTAATCCGCTTTTTTTCCTCCTTTTTCATGACCTTCTTCATCTTCCTCTCCATGACCCTCTTCTGCTCGGGGCTCAGGTCCTCCTCTCCCTCCAGCTCATTGGGCGGATCAGGAATCTGTGGAGGCAAAACAAAGGCTCATGGGAGTTATCTACATTAACAGACCTTCCTTTTTAGACCCTTAGGGAGGCTGTGGCTCAGTGGATAGTGTGCTGGACTTCGAATTAGGGGGTAGCAAGTTCAAGTCCCACTGCAGTCAGCATGTCGTTGTGTCTCTGGGCAAGACACTTCACCCCAAATTGCTCCTGTGGGGATTGCCCACAGTACTGAATGTATGTAAGTTGCTTTGGATGAAAGCGTCTAACAAATGACATGTAATGTAATGTTATCATTTTCTGCATTTGTGTAAAGCAAAATGAAACAACCCTAAATAACATGTGCGGTGATTGACTGATAAGAAGAAATGTCAGAACAATAATTGGACTTTTGTGAACTGAACAGCCATTTCCTGCCAACTTTCAGTATTGGTCCGTTTTCTGGGTAAATGCAGGGCAAATGCTTGAAGCATGACATATCTGAAATTGTATTTCTACAGTCAAATGTAAAAATAAATCAAGGCATATTGACAAGTGAAAGCTAAAGTGCTGTTTGAGTCTGAATCACGTCCTGTTGCGCTGCAGGTCAGAGGGCTGTTTCCTGTATCTGCAGCCTGACATCACACACATGTACCCTGTGGTGTGCAATATCCCTCTACCGCTGCATGTAAAGCACGCACTTGCACTAAACATGAGTGTGAAGCGTGTGAGAAAAATGTATTTAAATGTCCTCACTGCTAAACTTTGCTTTTTCCAACAATATCACAAAGGAAATAAATACGATCTAAATTTGAAACAAGTTAAATGCATTATCTAGCTCCTCATTTGTCTACAGAATGATTGATGCTCTGCAAATTATGCCAAACTTAATCTAAAGAAAAATAAAGACACCAAATTAAAGTCATTTTACTGCAGTACCGACAGCACAGTTTAAAGACTGCGTTTAAGGCTCAGAGGAAGTTAAACAAGGGGCACAGTATGCTCCGATTTAACGGACCTCAGTCTGCACGGTGGTGAGGAAAAAAAAAAAGAGGGAGGGGAGGTAAGATTTGATCACATGGCCACGAAGTCATTCTGAAAGTATGCTATCGAGGTATCACCCAAAGAAATATAAAAAGTCCTTCACGGTGAGCAGCTGTGTCCGACCAACGAGCATCTTTTTCAGAGCTTTGAGTGGAACAGCGGGCCGGTGGAGACAAAACAGAAGACGAGGCGGTGACGGAAGCAAAAATGGTAAGTGGAAACATGTGTTGTTACAGAGCAGACAGTTACTTAGAGGGGGAGCAGACAAAGACTCGCTAACTCAAACATGTGGTCGTAGAAGAGAGTTTAGGAAGGACACTTCTAAACCTAGTCATTTTTTTTAGAGATCTATAATAAATCACTATCAGTGTAGCTCTTATTTTATGTGATTTCGGATGGAAATGCCCTGCTGTATGTTGTAAGAGTTCCTGTGAAGAACTCATTTAATGATTCATCGGCAGATAAGTTGTATTCACTTCTATAAAAACAGATAAGTGTAATGGTTCAGAAGTGGTAGAACTAAATGTATTTCACTTGTTTTGCACACAAAAAACGTCTGGACTGGTGATAAATACTAAGTTGCCAAATTATCTGAACTTTGCAGATAGTTCTCTCGATTTATTTTAGCTTGATGCTGAAGAGCACAGGATGTCCTCACTGGGTGTTTTCTCTTTTCATTTCCAGTCTAACCAAAGCGAGGTTTTGGTCTCTACCGGGATGAACACCATCCTGAACACCTCCACTTCGGCAGTCTTCCCTTGTGACAAAATTGCAGCCCAGGACATAACCTCCAGGGCGAACTATGTCTACAGCTTCCTGGCGGCACTGGGTTTCGTGGCGGGCTGCTTCCTGTTCTACAGCTTCATCCAGACGTACAGAGCGCTGAAACGGCTGGCCTGGCTCAACCGTCTGCTCTGGGCCTTCTGTGGCCTCCAGCTGCTGCTTCTGCTCCTCTCTCTGCACGTCGTGGTGCACACTCCTCACTACCTGCACACCACAGGTTTGGGCTGTGCTGCTCTCTCCTTCACTATAAACACAGTCTCTCTCTGCAACCTGTTCGTTTTGGTGCTCATGGCTTATGTCCTGACCCTGGATCCTCCGTCCCACGCCCTGCTGAGGAAGCCCTGGGTCTGCGGGGCTTTGGTGAGCTTGACCTCTTTTCTGATTGCTCTGATGCTGGCTGGGCTTCGAGGACCCAGAGAGGGTATGCAGGTAGAAGATATGTGTTTTATGGATCCAGTCGGTGCTGGTGTGTCATATGCCGCCGCGAGGTTGTGCCTGGCTTTTCTGATTCCCTACCTCCTCCAGCTGGGACTTCTCATGGCTGGCTGCGTCCGGCAGTGGAAATCCAGAAGACGTTTCCTCTCCGGCTCCGAGGAGGGTCCTGTGTTTCTGACGGTCACTGTGGTCATGTTTTTCTGCCAGCTCTTCTACAGCGTGGTGCTGGTGAGAGGAGCACAACTCGCTCAGAAGGAGGGGCTGAGCTACCACGAGCAAGCGTTTCTGACCGTGGCCAGGTTTGTGTTGTTCTCAGGGAGCAGCGCCAGCCTCCTGATCGTGCTGCTCATGCACCGGCCGTGCAGAGAGAGTCTCCACAGAGCGCTGAGGCAGCTGAGGGACTGCTGCAGGAGCCCAGGGGCCTCGCAGACCAACAGGAACATCATAGCCCCCCACATCGAGATCACAGACACGCTACAGGATATAGAGTGATAGAGGACAAAACTAAACAAACTCTGCTGATGCATCAACAAACTTTCGGAATCTGATGTTCAAGACATTTAATCTATCATTAAAATGTTTGTTTCTTAAATGACCATTTTAAATGTTTTACATGCATGTTTTCTCTTTTTTAGCTTCCAACTATTTCTTAAAATTTCCTTTTTTGTACTATTTTATTTAAAACCTTTGGTGCACATATTCCAAATTGTGCAACATGTACTTAGTCCTCAGTGCTAAGTCAATGTTGCAAAAATGAAAATATGTTTATAAAGTTGTTGTAATAACTCCTCTCTGAATGAAACCATTAAAAAGGACTGACTGTTGGTTGTCGTGGCAATTTTATATTTTGTTAACCTGCTTTTGACACGAAACGAAAACAGACTTGCACAAAAGCCCATTTACTCAACATGCCTGGAAAAACCTCTCAGTTTCCCAGAATGCAACATAGGAAAACATTTCCTCCAGGAAAATATAAGTCAGGTTTTAAGTTTCGTTCAACAGTGTCAAAACTCTCCATGTACTTATTTCTCAAGCTGAACTTTACGGCTCATTTCATGAAATATATGGGCAGGAGTTCTAGGAATATCTGAGCTGCACGGATCACATATTGCAGTGGTGCCAACACACAGTGGCGTTAAACGAGGGACCAGTAGGAAAATTAAGACATGGGCTTGGTTGCACATGATGCTGGCGCCACATTTAGTTTCAGATCTGATTCACACTGTGTTAAATCACAAAAGCAACCATTTCAGGCAAAAATCTATCATGCCGTAGGCCAATCACAAAAATATAAAATATGATGCATTACAGCATTAACTTAGCAAATCTTCTACATTCAACATTGTTCTTATCTTTAATAAGTCTTTGTGTTTTAAGGAGTCAAAAGAAAAAATGGAGTAAGACTAGCCTGCCTGTCCTTCTTCTTGTTTTGTGTAAATATAAACTATTGTTCTCTCTTTGCCAGGAATCCCCAGACTCCCATATTTACATATTGTAACATAATACAATCATAGTCATATACACAATTTGGTATAAGTCTCGACAAGTGTCCTAAACTAACATAATTATGTATGCATAAGATAAGTATTAACATAAATACACCGGGTATATTCATTGCAACTTATGCTGTATAACAAACAAAAGCAAGGATGAAAAAAATTGTTCTGTGTTTTACCCAAAAGATACTGTGGTGTGTGTGTGTGTGTGTGTGTGTGTGTGTGTGTGTGTGTGTGTGTGTGTGTGTGTGTGTGTGTGTGTGTGTGTGTGTGTGTGTGTGTGTGTGTGTGTGTGTGTGTGTGTGTGTGTGTGTGTGTGTGTGTGTGTGTGTGTGTGTGTGTGCTTCTTGCTGTAAGTGGTGGGTGGTACCACAACACTTCTCTGGATTCACTGTGACACCTGCTTTCAAAGTCACCACCGTATGGACAGGGAGGATTAGAAAAACTGAAATGCAATGCAAGAAAACCAAGGTAGGTTCCTTCAAAATAAATATATGAATCAAATATAATTTATATTGAAGCTAACTGACTTTTTCTTACAGTTTTCTGTATCTAGTTAAATTATGTACAGTAGATTTGCTTCAACTAGCAACTGTAGCACAACTCTTGAAAGTTTTAAGCTTCTTTTTAAGTATTTAGTATTTAATTGATAGAGAAAGACATCTTTTGATATTTTTTGCGTTCTGAAAGCCTATTAATTCACACTAGGGCTGTGTAACAAAGCAAAATCTTCTATACTCGATATGCATTCAAATATGCCATGTTTTCTGGTAATTCAGTTCATAAATTGACTATACAGTATGAAAAAACTGCAAAGGAAATCATTTTCTGTGTGAATTAAATAATTGAGAAATGTAAAGTAAATTCTCATTTAATCAGGAACTCGATTGCAAGAATTACAGTTTTAAATAAAATAGTATAAAATTGAATTTCCAGCTATTACGTGACATAAATATACTATGTGTACATGGATGGACCCAAAAACAAGGTTGTACAAATGTATTTCTCATCAAATGTTATGAGAAACTTACATTTGTATGCACTTGTTATTGTTTTAGAAAGCGTACTTGTGTATCACGATATCTCGACATATGAATTCATCTCGATAAGATTCCATTGGAATAGGATAAATAATCATATAGATCGTAAAGCAGCCCAAATTCTCAATGCATCTAATTCTTAAGGAAATGAAAACATTGACTTACTGCATTTCTCCTCTCCGTCTAGAACAAAGAGCGGCCATCACTACACTTTCAAAAGGACCACGACGCCGAAAGAGGAAACAGATGACACCACAATCTCCACTGGGGCTAATACCTTGGAAAACTACTGCTAACACCAGATCACCACAACAGTGCAATAAATAATATGGACACAACGATGTACGTGGACAACAGCGTCTTTCCTGCTCAAATAAATTACTCAAATGCAGTTATCTCTGATTTCCTGCTGGCAGAAAATCCTCAGCGTTACATTATCAGCCTCTTCCTCTCCAGCCTCTACATTATATTCCTGTTCCCTGTTGGCTTCATCGGGAACATCCTCATCTTAGTGGTCAACCTGTACGACAGGGGCCGCCTCTCAGCCCCGGACCTCTACTTTGTGAACCTGGCCGTGGCCGACCTGCTCCTCGTTGCTGACTCTCTGATCGAGGTGTTCAACCTGAAGCGGGGCTACTACGACCGGCCGGGCCTCTGCACCTTTATGAACCTCTTCCAGCAGGGCAACATGTACAGCAGCGTCTTCTTCCTCACCTGGATGAGCTTTGACCGTTTTGTCGTTCTGACCGGCTCCATGGGTCAAAGCATGCCTTATCCCCGCATCAGCTGCTGCTTCATCTGGGTCTCCTCCTCTCTGCTCACTGTGCTTCCTTTTGCCATAGCTCAAAGGCAGCACGCAGGAGAACTCCACTTCTGCTTTGCAAATGTATCGCAGATTCAGTGGCTGGAGGTGATGCTGGGTTTCCTGCTGCCTTTCTGCATCTTGGGTCTGTGCTACTGGAGAATAGCCCAGGTGCTCTGGCAGAGTCAGAAGGTGCAGGGCGGCCCCCAGCCGAGGCCTCGCCGGCAGAAAGCTCTGAGGATGATCTCAGCAGCCGTGTTGGTGTTCTTCCTCTGCTGGCTCCCGGAGAACGTGTTTGTTAGTGTTCAACTCCTGAGAGGGGGAGCAGACGGCGGCACGCTGTGGCAGGACTACCCTCTGACTGGTCATGCTGTCAGACTCGCTGCGTTTTCGAACAGCTGCCTGAACCCGCTCATCTACAACTTCCTCGGGGAGACATTTCGGGATAAACTGAGGACAAGATTCACGCTGCGCAGGTCAGCCTCAGGAAAATGTCTCCGTGCATCAGCTCCGAGCTCCTCTGGCCACGCAACCTGCTGCAGCAGAGTTTCCGTTAGAATTTGTTTTTGCCGGTCAACATGTCCGTTAAAGTTGAAATCTTCCAGACAAAATGAGACAAGTGCCAGTCAAAGGTCTTCGTTATTTATTGAGCTTTAAAACAAATTGATATGATTCGATATTAAACAAACTAATTATAGTAGATTAACTACATTATTTAAAAGTGTACAGTAACTTATAATAACACGGGAATGATAAATGGAGCGCTCTCTTCCTCTCCTGACAGCCCGTCAGTATCATGCAGCTCGCGGATCCAGTATTGAGTGACCCGAAATAAACATATATATAACTAGTTTAGGTAGTTTGAGAGGTAATTAAAATAGCTACGTGTAATATGCTAACCTGAAGTGTGTGTTTGGCTCCGCTCACCACTGCAGGTGATCATGCAGAGCTGCCAGAATAGACTTCACTCGCGTTTATGTCCATATCGATCAGATCCAGCTAGTTCTAGCTAATGATATGACTACCTGCTTATTAAAAGACAACTACACAATAAGTGTCGCTATGCAATCGGGTGAGGCCGCAAAGTATAGCGCAGCGTTATGCATTTGTTTACATGCCCACCGGAACCCCGAGGCATTACCAACAGATCAACGCACAATCAACCCATCCAGGACTCTTTCTCTTTCTCCACATTACGTGTTAGACATTAGAATTGACTATTCTTGTCTGTCACATAAGTGGCGCAACTGATGCGGTATTGTGCTAAGGGGAAATTATTTTGACCGGAGAGATTTAGATTTGCCGGTCTTCAGCATATTTTACTGGTCAAAGTCCGGTAATTACCGGCTAACGGAAACTCTGTGCTGCAGATCCAACCAGTCTGCACATTCAGGCTCAAACATCTTTCCACAAACTGGACTACTCCAACAAAAATAAATAATGCCATCAGTGTAAAGACATCAATAATGGAGAATGTGAGAGAAAGGACTCCAATGGCTGTGGAACTGTTTGTGTTGAATCAGTTATTTAAAAACAATAAAAGGCCAAATAGACAAACAAACTATGGGAATTCCTTAAAAGTGACACCTTCATGGCAACAAACCGGATTCTGATCAAATAAACTTCTGAACAGTGAACAATGAAGGAATCCTAACCAGGAAAAGCTGACAACAACACAAGGGATGTAGCAAGCATCCAACCAATCTTTGCCATAAATTAATTTAGTAATAAAACTGTCTTTCCTCTCACTAACAACTGTCTTCCAAACATGTCTTAGATGCTGTGCATTTTGTTGTTTAGCACCATTACACATCTGTGTTTTGAAGACTGTATCATTTCCAGCACAAGTAACATTTTCTGTATGAACCAATACAAGTAAGCAGTCAAAATTCACCTGAATACTCACAAAAACAGGAGGAAACAAATGGAAAACACACATACCTCACTTTGTTCGGTCTGTTCTTTCTTCTTGTGTTTCTTTTCCTTTTTATCTTCTGCTCTGATGGTCACCACCTGTACTGGAGCCTCCTGAAATAAAATATATTTTTATTTGAGCAATATCACTTATTGTCCTATAAAAACAGGTATGACTATCAGGCATGTTTGCCATTATAAATACAACTCAATTGTACAAATACTATATAACATCTCACTAACAGATTTCTCAAAAACGTGACTTAGATGCTGTACATTTTGTTGTTTAGACCTTTTAAACATCTATATTTAGAAGACTGTATCATTGCTAGCACACGTAAAGAGGTTTATGTATGAACCCACCCAAGTATACAGTCAAACATCACCTGAATACTCACAAAACAAATGGAAAACACACGTACCTCAATTTGTTCTGTCTTTTGTTTCTTTTTGTGTTTCTTTTCCTTTTTCAGTTTTGTATCATCTGCTGTGATTGACACAATCTGCACCGGAGCCTCCTGAAATAAATAAACAACCATTGTTTATATTGGAGCAATTTCAGACAGTGACCTCCAAAAAAAGGCACAGTTACTGCTGTAGTGCTCACCTCAACTTCCATCTTCTTCTTCTTCTTTTTGACTTTAGTGTCCATTATTTCTTCCTCGTGAACCTCGCTGACATCTGAATTCAGCTTCTTCCTTTTAGACGGACTTGTCTTGTCTTTAGCCATTATATAAATGTTCTTCTGGAAAAACAAAAACATGAGCATGCTACTACACAACAGAACACATACATTGAACTACTTTGTTGGCATTAGTGACAACAAAGTAGACAACATAAACAGAGACTGAGAAAGATGAGGGCTTTTGCATGCCTTATTTGCTGTACTAAAACATAGCCTGAAGCCAATACTGGGGAGTATAATTTCGACCTGGACTATAACTAAATATGAAAACTCGCTGTAGTTTTTCGTGGCAAAAAATACAAATGAGACGCTGTTTATGGTATATACAGCAGTAGCCGCATAACACTGCTATTAACACTAACATTATATCATAGAACAAACAAGTATTTTATCACAGGATTCTCATACTTACTTGAACTGCAAAACAAGCGTGTTAAGATCTGAAAAACACAGATCAAGCATGGGATCTCAACCAGGAAGTCATTGACGCCTAGGTGAATTCTGATTGGACGACGGCTGTGACGAATCAAAGACCCTCGATTGGATGGTAACTGAAACTTCAAGCATTTGTATTTATATTGTATGATAAACTATATTAAAAGTGTGATAAATAATGACGGTTCAGGATTGATAGTGGTTTTTAAATATGTCTCAGTAAAAATGCAGCATTACAACTCTATGCCATACAACAATAATACAATTATAGTAGGAAACAGATTAAATGCAGTGTTGTTACAATGTGGTGTCTGAAAACATAAACGCAGCTAGTAATGAGGATTTAAATTATATGTATCAAACATGTATATATATATTATGAATATTAATGAT
The DNA here is from genome assembly GCF_902827115.2 of Pseudochaenichthys georgianus. Classification (NCBI taxonomy): domain Eukaryota; kingdom Metazoa; phylum Chordata; class Actinopteri; order Perciformes; family Channichthyidae; genus Pseudochaenichthys; species Pseudochaenichthys georgianus. The sequence goes on along the minus strand of NC_047521.1, from coordinate 22,321,926 downwards.
AAGATGAATTATGAACTTAATTAAATAAATGTGGTTGCAGTTGTAGTTCAAAATGTGCAGTGATGTAAAAAGTAAAACATATGCTTCTGTTTTTTTACAAAACATCGAATACAGACCACTTGGGGGAAATACATTGTAACAATATGATAATTATAACAACGGGATAATTGTAATGTAGATATTTGTATGAAACAGACACATTATAGCGGAACGTTCCAAACCAGGGTTAAACAGCGTCACCGGACACAATTCGATGTTGCACAATGTTATGTTACATGACCTAACCAAGGTGCATTTGGTAAGAAAAACTTCAGAATCATTGACTTGACGCCGTTTGTCCTAAAACAACAAGTTTTCCGAGATGTACACAACAGCAGGACGGGTTTTCTCCAGCCTGACACGCGTCGCTTTAATTCGAGGGAAATTCGTTCATAATGCGACACCGACCGTTGGGTGAGTTACCTGTTAATAAATCCGCTTATAGGAACCACGTTGATTCCGTCAGAGTGTCGTGGTTCAATAACAAGGGTTTAACTTTAATACATGTTCCACCTTATTCATCATATAGTATGATATGTTGTCATTGTCAGTATATTTCTGCATGGTTGCATCATGTGGATGGCTGTAGCCTGTTAGCAACATGGAGCTTCCTTATGTATAGTCAAACGTTTTGATATCTGTTTACCAAAGATGCAAACCATACATAAAAACAAGGTCACACATGTTGATATTCTGCCATGTGAAGTTCTGTCTGTAGGGTTTGAGTCTCACTATTTGTTAGAGGTGGAAGAAGTACTTGGATTATATACCTAAAAACGTACCAATACTACAGTGTAAACATACTGAGTCCTGCATTCAAAACGGTACTTAAGTAAAACTAAATAAGTACAAGCATCAACATATACTTTAAGTACCAAAAGGAAAAGTATGCATTATGCAGAATGGCCCATTTAAGTACCATCTATTTAAAATGATTGTATTATACTAATTGATGCATTAATGTGTTCATTACTTCAATTAATTACCCATAAATACAAACAAGGTCACACATGTTGTGTGCTATGTAAGCTCTGTATAGTTTGAGTCTCACTATTTGGTTAACCCTCTCCATATTGTGTCCTGTCCTGACATGAATTCAGATAGATTCCTCAATAGCTATAAATACATTGCAGTATCAAATTAATATTAGTGTTCTGACAAGCTGCCACTATATGACGATTACTGTCCTAGCAAATGAAAGTACGAGTTATTTTACAAGTTAATCTCAGTGTACCAGGACCTGCTGAGTCTCTGTGTACTTGTAGAAGTATTTAATATAATATATATTACATCAGGGGTTTTAATTATCCAAGGTTAAAACACTTGGATAACATATCATAATCGTGGGGGCTGCCAGGATTTGTTGAATAATTTACTGTCAATGGTGCAGCTGCAGGATTCGTCCACAGAGGGCACCATCACTACTTACTACCTTGTACACAATAACACACATAAAACTCAAGGTGACAGTATTACACAGACTATTAAAGCCTTACTGATACCAGATTTGGAAGCTGATTATTTATTTTAATGGACTATATTACATTACATTGCATTTAGCTGACGCTTTTATCCAAAGCGACTTACAATAAGTGCGTTCGACCAACAAAATACAAACTTGAAGAAAACAGAATCATATAAGTACATCAGGCTTCATAGAGCAAAAACATTTCAAGTGCTACTAAACTGGCTTTAGATAAGCCAGCCCTTTATTAGTATATAAGTGCTTTGTTAATAGTTCTATCGCTCGAAGTGGAGTCGAAAGAGATGAGTTTTAAGTCTATATTGGATCAAAAAGAAATGTTGATCCTTAATCAAAATCAGATAAGCCCCTATTAAAACCTTACATTTTATATATAAGTGTTATTTGATTGTGTGAATAATAACATATTACCGTGGAGTAGGAATTTTCACAATTGAATATGTGCATTATTGGGTGGTTTGATTTATACAAATATGTGTAGGACAGGTATGTTATAGTTTAGTACAGCAGTAAAGGTTGTAAGTCCCTCGATTGTCCTAACTCATTGATTTGTTTCCTTCTCAGCAAAATGACCAGTATGCAGTCCCTCGCTCTGAGCTCTCAGAAGTCGGCTGAGTCCAAAGATGGCGCTGAGGAGGTGAACAGTGAGCCCATCAAGTTTTCCACCAGTAAAGCCAGTCACAGAACTTGGCAAGTCAGACGCTCGCTGGGGAACAACCAGGACCGCTCCTGGAAGAAGGTCCTGCCCGTCAGCCTGGTGTTCACCGGCCTGCTGCTGTGGGCCGTTCTGAGAGACTCTGGTCTAGAGCTGGACGCTCCGCTGCACGAGCGTTTACCCAACTTGCTCTCAGACGAAAAGAATAAACCAAGTTAACAAATGTGGGACTTGAGGTGTATATATATTTCTGGCTATATTTATAAACTGTATTTCAAAATGTGGCAGCAGCTTACTGCTCTGAAAATACAGATTTAGCAGGGACGCCGTCCAATGCTACAGGAACGGATTGTTTTTGACCATGCTTTGCCTTTCGATTTTCAGTTGTGGTTCAATGTTTGCTTTAATGTGGATTAAAAGTGTGATTCAAGCTAGTTTTGTCTACCTTTAAAAACAATGCAATGTTCAAATCTTGAAATTAAGTCAAGTTGAATGCCCTTTGAAACTGGTCATTCAATTACTGCGCATTGGAATTCTGATTGTGCATGCATTTACACTTCCAGTCATTTGTTGCTTTATAAACCCCTGCAGCGTTTATATTTCTTGAAGAGACTGGAGAAGACATGCAGAACAGTCCCAGGCTAAAATTCCTCTGCTTTTAAAGTCGGCTATAATTAGCGCAACCTCAGTGTAATAAATATAATTTAAGCACAATTATACATTTAAAAAAAAGTAAGTCAGGCCATAGTTTGAGGTAGCGGAAAGTTTATTTACAGCACAACAAGAAACCCCATGACATGCACACACAGGATTAAAAGGGTACAGATTCTAAAATAGTTTAGCAAACCTGAGAAAGGCAGTGGAATATTTTGTTATTCAGCATATTACAGATATGAAGCTCTATTCTATATCGAATGAGTAGAGGAGAAGGTAAAGAGGGAAATGAAGAGTACAAAAAGGAAAAACATGCCTGAAACTACAAATGACAACGTATGTGGTACACATGCTGGTAATAGTTCCAAGATTTACAAAACAACCCGGTCAATCCCAACCCACCCCCCCCCACTAAAAAGATCAAATCCATGAATCATTTATGCACGCTCTCCTCTAATTCGCCTGGCCAGCTGAATGTCCTTGGGCATGATGGTGACCCTCTTAGCGTGAATGGCGCACAGGTTGGTGTCCTCAAAGAGTCCAACCAAGTATGCCTCACTGGCTTCCTACATGGGGAGAAGAAAAGTTATATTTTTTCAAATGCTAGAAGAATCTTTCTAACAGGCAAACAGGTTTTCTAAGATCTAGCTCCATCTTACCTGCAGGGCACCGATAGCTGCACTCTGGAAACGCAGATCTGTCTTGAAATCCTGAGCGATTTCCCTCACAAGACGCTGGAAAGGCAGCTTCCTGATGAGCAGCTCTGTGGACTTCTGGTACCGACGGATCTCACGCAGAGCAACAGTTCCTGGCCTACAACAACATTATACATTTGTTAAGAACACCCTCAGAACAGAAATAAGGGCCACGTGAAGCAGCATTGTTTCACTCTTGAATGTGATATCTGAGCACTGATGACCATATGTACCTGTATCTGTGGGGCTTCTTCACTCCGCCGGTGGATGGCGCGCTTTTCCTGGCAGCTTTGGTTGCCAGCTGCTTCCTAGGCGCCTTTCCTCCGGTGGATTTACGAGCAGTCTGCTTGGTACGAGCCATTATTCACCTGTAGTCTGAAAATGAAACAAATGAAACCAAAGCCGAATTAGATTTCATAAAGTAATGTTGATGTCCTCAATTTAATCATTTACAAGACACAATGACTGCCCTGGTGAATTATAAGCCAGACTGCAGCAGCTCCACTATTAACGGTAGGTTATGACCTACATCCTAATTCAAACATAAACCCCATTATCACGAGATTTCAGTTTGAATCTTACTGGAGATGACTGTAGAGCCAAGTTAAATGTTTTTAGCGGCAACTCATCTGTCTGGGGACACTTCCTTATGCAGATGTTGTGTAACCGGGACACCGATGGATTTAAAAATTATACAAAACAATCCTCTCTAAAGCCGAGCCACCATTAAGCTTCGGGATCCACACACGTTTATTTGCTGTCGTTGGCTAGCAGATTTTAAAGCTAGCACCGACGGTTGCAAAATGGCGCCAGCTAGCTTTCAGTAGCTTAACATCAATACTGAAAACACCGGCAGCCATCTAAGCCATTTTGATAAATAATAACTCCGTGAACCGCTATGTTAGATTGGTAAAACACTTTACTTGATGAATCAGGTTTTTTTTAGGTATCTCAAATGTAGCTAACGATTAGCAGTCTGGCTATGGCGCGCTGTTTTGTTGTGAAGTGATCGAAGATTAGCGCTCGTCCAACTGCATTTTAACGGCTCCAAACCACCTGGAATTAAAAACGCAGCTTACAATGTATAACAATCAAGGCCTAAGGTAGCTGTAAAACCATATAAGTAGTTGGCGCGTTCACGTTACCTTTTGTGTTTATTTTTTCCCTGGAAGTTGTATGTCCTTGTTAGGAGTCGGTTGTCTACAGTGATAGAAAAGAGGAGAAGGCGGTGCTATTTATACTCTGAGGAGCACGCTTGGAGTCCCGCCTCTGAATCAATGGGATTGGTTGTCAATCAAATGCACGAAGACATTTGATTGGTGGAAAAACAAGGTCTGTTGCGAACCACCAATGAGAATCAAAGAATAAAAGACGAGGGATCAGTGCTTATGCTAAGGATCCTTATGAATTGAAACATTTGGATATATATATATAGGGTTATATTATATATACAGTCTATGATTTGGACATATGATTTGAACAATTAGTACTATTTTATAAATGGAGACCCATGGTGTTGAGTCATTGTTACATTCATTGTAATAACATTCATGAACTCGAACATGTTTCTTACCAGCCCACATAGTTATTGAATTAGCTTTTGGTTTTACATCCATAGGATGTACTACGTTTTCCCTCAAAGAGTGGTAATCATGAAGCTCAAATGCATTTATTTCCTTCAAATTAAGCAAAAGGGAACCCAGCTTCCCTACAAAAGATGTGTAATGTCCTGTGTAGTAATGTTTATTTTTAGCATCAATGATTGGTGTGGTCAGTGACAGGTGGTGACACATTCATCTTGTTTGATTTTAAGTCACAAGTTACATGTCTGATACATTACATTACATTAGTTACATTTCGCCACACAGTCAATGCAGCTTTTGTTTGCTTTAAATTGTTTTTGATTGGTTTACTTTTTTCATTTGTGTATGGCTTACATCTGTTTATACTCTCTTGTAAGTTTTTTTTTAGTTTGTTCTTATTTCTGAGGCTGTGAAAGATAGAAAGATAGAAATTAAACTTTTAGAGCATTTTATTATAATTTACCAAAATCTCCTTGTCTTTTTTTTATTTTCATTTATAAAATACATCAAATGCGTCTGTAAAGTCTGTGTCTTTAAGTTTGTATTGATTGAAACAGTGTTTTTTCCTAAGTCACTCACTACACTAACTGGATCAGGAGAACACCAGCAAGCGGAACCATTCGCGCTGGGGAAAGATTCCCAGACGGACCGATTATTGGGTTACACCGCTGGTAAGTTGATGCAAATGAAAACCTGTTATGAACTCAACATGATATTACGGAAAAGAAATAGAAGTCCATTATAAATGTTTTCTGAAAACTTGAGCCTGTTTCGCTAAGTTTTGTTTATCCCTGAAACGTCGAGGTAAATATTTCCGACCTCTTTCAGCTGAAACCTGCGACAGAATCAGAATGACCGAGCAGAGGCTGCTTTTCATGGGTACATTAAACCTTACAAATCATCGCAGCATGAACTGCATGCTGTTTATAAGATCCTTTCTGTAAATGCATGTGTGTTCCTCCTATGATCTCAGAACAGCACTATCAGGTTGTGCACAATTACGCAATACTCAGGCAGAGTTGTGCCTGTATTTATTTTTACCGTACATTTGAATTAACATTCGTATATATATTGTTCTTGCTGTTCAACAAACCTAACCATAGATCACATTTTTCTGAATTATTATAATTTGCATTGTTGTAAATAATAATAATGATGTGTGCAGTTTCTTTTTTTAGAACATATTTCTTAAATTGTATTTAACTGAAATGAACTTGATTCAGTTGTGGGCTTTAAAGTTGACCATCAATTATGCTTTACATGCGTGTTTGTATATATAATATAACTCATGCAAAGTCATTGACTTAGAGGTAGTCATCTTAATGTTTGTGCATTCATTCAACAGATATTGAACCAAAGGCAAACGGCTCCACTCCTGCTGACGACAGAGCTGAGAAGCCCATCTTGTCTCCAAGTGACAACACCTTTAAATTTGACTTCCTCTGTGACACATCTCCAGCACTTCAGGAGAAAACCTCTCCATCAGAGGGGACTGAACCAGCAGAGAGTCAGATATCCTTTACAGGACAGAGCTCTGCATTTACCTTCAACTTTCAACTACCTCCTGTGGAAAACATGGACACAACGGAGACCACTTCCTCTACAGGCAGCCAGCCGTGTGTCCAAGAGGAAAAGCCTCCCCTGTTGCAGGAGGTCATCTCTCCCCCGGAGCAATCAGAAGCAAAGCAGAAGAAGAAGAAAAATAAATCTGGGAAGAAAAACCCTGCAGATAAGACAGAGGGACAGAAGACACCACTTTCAGCTGAGGGGAGTGAAGGAGGCGAGGACACAGCGCTGGTCAGTATGAAGTGATTTCCCTCAAAGTGATCATTGTGTGTCCCAGTGGATATGTGAATTAGATGTTCGTGTGTTTCAGAGTGCGGAGGAGCAGCTGAACAGGCAGCTGGACTGGTGCATCGAGCAGCTGGAGTCAGGAATGATGTCCCAGAAAGTCACACCCAAACAGAGTGAGTCGTTTACCTTCCATCTCACCAGAGGCCTGTACTACGAAGCCGGATTTTCGCTTATAGCGAGCTAACTTCAGGGAAAACTCTGGGTTTCCGATCCTAAGACGGTCCCATTATCATTCATATCACATCATAATGTATCATAAATCTCCTTATCTGAGTCAGCTGAGCCGTATCTGGCCGTGCAACACTCACAGTGTCACATACTGTATGCAGAGGTATTATTTTAAGCAACACATTAAGTTGACGAAACACTCGAGACAAATGTAATTAAAGTCAGATCGTGTTTTAGACGGGGCAGTGATATCATAAACCTGTTAATGTACGCATTCAAACACTTTTTCTTTTACCAGCTGTATTCACCTTGCAGGTGCAGCTATGTTGCTGGTAAAGTCATGGATGTTTAAAGTTTAACTTCTTCATATTTGTCTAATATTATAGTTCACTTTTCATTCAGGAAGTATGACGCTGCGCTTTCAGTACGCTTCATGTTTGTGATTGGTCAAATATTTCATGCCCCTTTCATGTGAACGCACACTTAGCCGGAAACAGAGAAACCCTGGCTTGAGTTAGCGAGTTGATAACCAGTGTCGTAGGACCGCTTAGCGAGAGCGCGTTTGTTTTGGATTAGGTAAACCGGGTAACTCAAACTGTTTGAGTTACCCGGTTTACCTAATCCAAACCTGTACTATGAATCCAGTTCAACATACCCTGGATATGTTTGAGTCAAACATATCCAGGGTATGTTGAACTGGATTCATAGTACAGGCCTCTGGTCACACAAAATATGACTTCTCAGACCATGTGTTGAGGTGCACAGGTAATCAATACACTTATCTAACTTGTATAGCACCTTTCATACAAACAGTGCAGCACAAAATCTTCACAATAAGGGAAAATAGACTACAATAAAAAGCCATAACTAGGCAACCAGGTCCTAGTGATTGGAACCAGAATCAGAAATCCTTTATACAACCCACAGAGGGGACATTTACATTTAGCAGCAAACAGTGCAGATGAAAGCAAAAATAAAAATAAGTAGGCCAACATGTTAAATAATTGAGGCGAACACAGATGTAATACAGTCAAATAAGTACACAGCCATGATGAAAAATAAGCATAAGTAGCAGCACAATACAAGGAGGTGAACTAGCAGCCAAGAAATTATATGAATATACAAAAGAACTACAGTACGAACCACTTGATACAATTATTTCAAAAGGAGGTAAATGCGTAAATATAGCGTATCTAGATACAGCCCACATGTTAATACCGTATTTTCTCCCCGCAGAGGATGAAGCCTCTCGAGCCCTAAAGACTCTGCGAAGCACCAAAGCTCCTCTGGCCAAGAAGAGGCAGGTGATGAGAGCCATGACCGGAGATTACAGGAAGAAAATGGACCAGGAGAAAAGCAAGCAGCACAAACTTATCAAAACCGGTGAGTGGATTGTAGTAAAACATATTCATGAACTGTGTAGGGAATGTAATGATATGTCCAAGTGCTGTTAATTGACAGATTTCTCCCATCCCAACAGAGCTTGCATCAGCTAAGGTCAAAGAAGTGTCAGACACTCCAAAGAAGTCTGTTTTCCACCGGAGAGCTGACGTAAAAACCCAGACACCCTCCACAGAGGATACCCTGAAACAACCTGAAGCCCAGGATAAAGACCTGAAAGCACAGACGCAAGAGGAGAAGTCAGCTTTTGTCTTTACTCCATCAAAGGAGGAGTTTCACTTCGATTTTATCTGATTTCTACCCTGAAGACACGTTTCACCATACACGATGAGGAACTGTGACCGTGGGATGCATTGAAGATACACATATACGTGAATCTAAATCATGTATTTTTTTTTAATGTGTGTGTGGTCGTGTTTCGATTGTTTAATTAAGTTTTCAAAAATAAAAAAAGGGTTGTTTCTGCTTTGAAAATGTAAATTTGTTAATTAGATCAAATTGATGATACAGTATTGAGTTTTAGGGAAGTAGAGTGTGGATTAAAACAAAACAATACATTATCATAGTGGGAGTATTCAGAATCAATGTGGAGGCGTGTGATCAGGGGAGAACAGGTTCAAACCCCACTGCAGTCAGCATGTCGTTGTGTCCCTGTGCAATACACTTCACCCCAAATTGCGCCTGTGGGGATTGCCCACAGTAACAGTATTGAGTATGTAAGTCGCTTTGGATAAAAGCGTCTAACAAGTACATGTAATGTAAACAGTGTAGACAGGACCAACATATGACAGAAATCTACTGGTTCACGAAAGCAAACTACTTTGAGTTACTTTTTATATCTCGGTAAAACACATTTATTTACTTTAAAAGCCACTAATTTAAGCCACTAATTTATTCATATTTAAATCGTGATTGTGCAGTGAAAAAATATATAAAGATAAGCAGCATCTTTCACACAGGAAAGGGCGGGGCATGGTTTCAACACGAGCGCATTGAGTGTGACACACCAAACAAAAAAGTTTCACCGCTGAGAACTAACTCTAAATTACCTGCTGAATGTAAGTTTTAACTATTGACATTCGCATATCTTGTTAAATATTTGATCATTTAGTGTGTCGTTTGGTTAACTAGTGTTATCTGTAGTTTTTTAGGTAGGTGTGTGATAGGGAAAAGTTCATACACGGATAACGGTGAAGCTAACACCGAGCTAACTAAAGAGAATAATTGGATGCTAAAAGGAAAAATAGAGGATGAACAAAATGTCCCTTTTGTCATGAGATGATAAAATAAGGAGGATAAAACTGTAGGAAGACTGTACCAGGCAAAGATTAAATATGTGATCATGTTGGTTAAAACGCTTAATATAATAATACTTTGGAAAGAAGGAAGAATCACAGTGAGTTAGAAGGACATGTATTCCACCAAGGTAGCATTAGAACAACTCTGTGTATTGCCTTGACATCACCCGTGTGTAAACTGATGGTAGATAAGAGGTTAATGCACTGGATTTGAGAATATGTTTGATGGCTTTGTTGCCCCCAAACAGATTTAGGAGAACAATGGTCACTATGGTAAAGTATGGTATATACAGAGAGAGGGAGTGGCAGCTTTTGTTATGTTTAAAAAAAAAACTAGGACATTTTATAGAGAGATGTGTTGTTGAAGAGTACGCGACACCTCAGGGGGAGTCCTACTTTACTTTTAATGTTAAAATAAATGGAATCAAATGTTTGTAAATATGCTTTTTAAAATGTTGACAAGACGTTGTGGAAAAGAGGGAGAGATCTAAATCATGGTTCTGAAAATACATGATGTGATTCTAAGGAAAGGATGTCTAATTGAAATCTCCTGGGACAAAATTGGGAGTAACTCAGGGGAATGTAATCTGAAAACGAAAAGGATTATTTTTGTGTGTGCATTATAAACGTAACTCTGGTCTTTTAGCTGTGTGGAGGGAGGAGGTAGAAGATGTCTGAGCTCAGTGATGAAGCCAGTGAGTCGGACCAGCTGGGGGCCAGCCTCTCCATGTGGCTCGGGGACTTCCTGGTCTGCCCTGAGGAGCTGGACGTCCCTCTAGACCTCCACACCGCCTGCTCCATCGGCCAGTACGACGTGGTGTCAGGGTGCATCAAAGAGTGGGTGCTCCAATATTAAAGATCGTACAAATATAACTAGATTTAACTGTTTGTTGACTATGGTCTTGTGTGTTTATAGGCGTGAGGTGGACCTGAATGGTAAGAACATTGGAGGATGGACCCCACTGATGTATGCCTCTTACATCGGCCATGACAACATCGCAAATCTCCTCCTGGAGGCCGGTGTGAATGTGAATGTGAATGCTACGACTGCCAAAGGTCTGACCCCCCTGATGCTGGCAGCCAGCTGTGGGAATGAGAGTATCGCATACTTTCTGCTCCAGGTAATAAGTCAGTTCATGCCATGCAATGTCGTTTCTTTTGTATATTTAATGCAAACAATCAAATGTGGTAACAAAGTCATAGGCTAAAGTTCAAGCATCTCTTAGCTTAGACATCATACCGATAGAAGAACGTTTTTGTCTTTTCTTGATTTACGTTTTGACACATTGTTATTTAAAGTTTTAATACTTTTTACCCCAAAAGCATGGCGCTGAGTTGGAGCTGAAGGACACTCGAGGCTGGACGGCTCTGTTCCACTGCACCAGCACCGGACACCAGCAGATGGTCCGCTTCCTGCTGGATAACAACGCTGACGCCAATGTCAAGTCAGTGGCTTCATGTATCCCAAACGTACTGAAACATACCAATCAGATAGCTTTCTATGACCTTACCCTAACCCTATGTCTTCCACAGGGAGCCATTGTCTGGTTTCACCACCCTGATGGAGGCTGCGGCTTCTGGACATGAAATCATTGTTCAGTACCTGCTCGATCATGTGAGTAATGTGCACGCAACTAGCCACAGTCAATGACATTTCACAACGAAGAGGATTCCTTACCGTCTTGTCTTTCTTTGAATAATTCACAGAAAGTTCAAATAGATGAACGCAACTCTAAAGGAGAGACGGCCCGAGCCCTCGCCATGCTGTACGGCTACACCAAGATCGTCAGCCTCATCGACTCACGCTCTCCTAGGATCAAACCAGGTACTTTGTTAAAATAGATTTTACAACACATCTTTTCTGTCTTTTATTTCTTACTTGGTTTCTTTTCCAACTTGTTAAGGACATTTTGAGGACCTGAGCTCCTCTGAGGACTCGGACAGCGCCCCGCCGCGGGTCAGGCCGAGTCGAACCCGAGCTAAAGGCGTTAGCATCCATGACGGACCCAAGGCCATCGACAAGTTCCGAGTAGGAGGCTCCAGCAAACTGTGTGGTAGTGTCACATAAGATATCCTGCATCCATACATGTAGCATAGAGACTCTAGTTAGTCCAATTACACGCAAGTATATAGAACAAATAAATACAATCATGCGTTAAGGAGATTGATTGACACTTACTTTGTTTACAGCTATAATGCCTTGGCAATTAAGGACTTGGGTTTTATTCTGTATACAAATCTGTAACTGTTAGCACGCTGCCATTGATAACTAGAGGTTGGAGTAGCAGAAGGAGACATGAATGCCTGCTTTTCTCCTCAGAGCCTCCTGCAGCAGCGCCAGGCTACATTGCGTTGGGTGACATCGGCGAACAAAGCGACGGCATCTGTTACCGTGACGTGACCTCGCCCATCAACGAGCTGGACGGCCAGAGCAGCAACAGCAGCAGAGGTGAGAGGACTACCAGCGTTTGTGGCATCTCAGATAGGGCTGGGCGTGATGGAGAAAAACAAATGTCACAATATTTGTTATCATGATATTGAAGAGCTTATGATTAGTGCTTTCATACAATATTCACACCATGAGAAGCTGATAAATGATCAGTTGTGTTGATTAAATGAAGAGCTTGCACAGTCCGTCTGTAATGGAGCCTTTAAAACCAGAAAAAGGCAATACCGTACTTTTCGGACTATAAGCCGCGACTTTTTTCCCCTTTTTTTTTTTTTTTTTTTTTTTTTTGTACAGCTAACGGCCACTAGGGAACCTCCTAAATCTATGGATTTTACAGGTAAAATTAACCACCTTTAACCCTATGGGCTCTATGACCGGTCCGCGCCCGCCACCTTTAAGCGGCGGGCTCCAGCAGGAAAAGCTGGAGGCCGGAAAAGAGTGAGACAGGTAGCGCGCCAAAGTAAAAGTGGAACCGAGAGACAGAACGAGAGCGAGACAGACGGACAATTTAGCTGCTGCGGCTTATATGCAGGTGCGCTTTATAGTCCGAAAAGTACGGTACTTACATAATTATGATATCCAAACTCTGAGACGATATCTTGTCCCATTTTTAATCGACATATTACCCAGCCTTAATCTTAAGTATGTAACCAGTATTCTTTGGGAGAACGACTGCATTGTATATTAAGTAATGTCCTCCTGAGCTACAATGTCCTTGGGTCTGCCAAAAGTAATTAAATATTTCCTGATCCCTCCACAGATGACAGTCCATTCCTAGACAACGACATGCCGACCATGAAGAGCAGCAGCAGCAGCAGCGAGGGTCTTCCTCACGTCGTGGGCCTCAGCTGGGAGGGCTCGGTGGAGAGCAACGAGGTGAACAAGAGCGAGGTCACCCGCTGATTCAGAGTCAAACGCCTTTTATTGAGACATCTCTCCGTGACCCCCTGTCTGCTCCTCTCCACCAGGACTCTGACTCGTGCAAGAAAAGCGTCTCTCGCCGAGTGAATAAGGGCCATCACTCAAAAGGAAAGAGTCGCCATGGCGGCAGCGATTCAGGAAACAGTGCGATGCTCTCACAAGTCGTTCTCCCTCCTTCGTACACTGGACCCAAGGCATGCGCTCATTTGTCTGAATTATGATCAGTAATGATGTGTGGCAAGGTTATAATAGTTTAGTGCTTGCGTTTTTTCTGAAAGATATAATTAGATATATTTTAGCCTTAGAGTAGCTTTCAGTTTACAATATTAACCTAGGTGTGAGATGTATAGCCAGTTTACTCTGAAGTCTTCTTCCTGTAGGATCTGACAGAGTTCCTGGAACAAATCGGTTTCTCTAAGTACCTCCCCGTGCTCGAGGAGCAGGACATCGACCTGCGGATATTTCTCACGCTGACTGAAAATGATCTCAAAGAAATAGGGATCACGTAAGAGGCTCTTTCTCAATTCCTCAGTGTGTTGTTTTATCATGGCAGAACAATCGGACTCATCCTTTGCTCTGCAGACTGTTTGGACCAAAGCGGCGGATGGCCTCGGCGATAGCGAGGTGGCACAGCAGCGCCCGCCCCCCCGGTGACGCTCTGGAACAGGCGTACGCCGACAAGCTGGAAGCGGAGATGCAGGAAATGGCCATCCAGCTCCACAAAGTAACTACAAAACTCTCTCTGTAACTTCTGTACAAAAATAGACAGAACTCCTTCTCCCTCTTCATTATATATTTTGTTTTTATCTTTGTACCGTTTTGTTATTATTTCTTTTTGTTTTGTCCTGTTAGTCTGTACAATACTCGGTTACATTTTGGCTACATGGTCTGTTTTGGTTACAATTGTGGTTTAAATATTGTACGCCTTCAAGTGAAGGTCAGCTATGTATGGCTTGTCAATTGATGTACAATAGTAGAGGCTGAACGCTAGTAGCTTTGAACTGTTGAACATTTGTAACTGTGGTTCTTATCGATGTAAGTGTCTTCAAAAAATATATATAATAAAAAAGAATCAACTATCAACCCAACTGTGTCTCCGTGCAGCACTGTGAGGAGGCGGAGAGCCTGCAGAGCCAGGTGTCTCAGGAGAAGGAGCTGCGCACGGTGATGGAGGGATGTCTGATGGAGGACAAGATGGCGTGGAGCAGGGTCCACGGCGAGCTGGTGGAGAACCACCGGCTCTCTCAGGAGATGAACGCCACGCTCGCCAGGACCCGGGCCTGCAGCGCTGACCTGCTCGCCTGCATCGCTGCTGACAGCTCGTATAGGGGCGCGGAAGATCAAACTAAAGGTGACAATGGTGTGAAAGGTGAGTTCAAGTGCAGGAAACACACCTTTTTAGGGCTGTAAAAAGTAGTTTGAAGCTCAAAGTCTATACATTCAAATGCTGTATTCTACATCTCTTTTTATTCTATGAAAACCAGAAGAGGTTAGACTACATTCAAATGTTTTGTCTTATACTATTTATTGTATTGGATTCCATTGATTTCTGACTTTGTGATTCAACATTTCCAGTGTTGTAAAGTCCAAATGTAATCATTTATTGGAAAAAGATTGGGGCAACCCTTTCCAAAATGTTTTTATCCCACAACATTTTCAGTTTGAATCCATACTTTTCAACGTTTAGACTTTCCAAAACAACATTTTCACTGCAGTCCAAAAACGTGCTGCTCTCGTGCTTTCTGTACACAAAGGAACCGCTCCAAAAGTTAATACAAGAAAATCAAAAATTTAAAACTTACATTTTAAAACCTCAATAGAATCTTCAGATGCGAAAAGAAACATATTCGGTCCAGCCCTGCACCTTTTTTTACATGTTGTGATTTATTGAATACATGATTTTCCTTGTGGTTGCAGCCGGGGAGGGCCTGACTCGCTCCGCTGTGGCAGAGCTGCTGAAGAAGCTGGATTCCCATGAAGAAGAACTGGGTAAGGCGGCGTAAAGCTCACTGAGCCTTTTGGTTTTGTGTCATCATTTATGTCGTCTAATGCTCGTTTCATGTTCACAGCGGGGACTCTGCAAACGGTGCTGCAGAGTCTGAGGAGACTGAGCGCCCCCGAAAAAGTCTCAGACAGCTGGGAGCGGCCTTAACTTCAACAGGTGAGTCACTACAACAAAATGGTGCTAGATAAAAGCGCTGAACGGTAAAACCTAAAAGAAAATAACCTCAGTTTCTTGACTTTGCAGAGGCTTTTTAATCATTTGACGGAGGGTGATCTCACCACCCTGAACAATCTCACTGAAACGAGAGAAGGCCAAAGACAAGTCCGGGCCAGAGTGGCTCGGAGAGAATCTGCTGACCTGCTGCTCCTCCGCGATTGGCTGAAGGACCAGAGCTGGCCAGGTGTGACGGCAGGGGGAAGACAAACAGGAAGCAGACGTTCGCTCGCTGTGACGTTTACGACTCCAGTAGAGGAAACAGAGAAAGAGACTGGTCGCGGATCAGAGGTTGTAAAACTGTGAAATGTTCCTAAAAGATGTTCTCTCTTCTAACATGAAATGTGGTTAAATTGTGTCAAGCCACAAGCCGAAGAGATACACTTATTTAATGCAGTCAAAGTTAGAAAAAGTAGTTTTAAAACGTTGAGCAGACTTGAATGAAATCTTGTTGTTTGTTTGCTGTTTGAGTATATTGTCTTGCTGAATGAATTTATAGGAGAAATTATTGAAAGCTGTCACTTTATTAGTATATTATTCAATGTGATCTGTCTTACCATGAAATTCTCCCAAACTTTTAAAATGACATAATGCGTGATTGTATTTGAAATAAAAAGAAAGTACTGAAAGTAATGGGTGGATCCTATTTGTTTATATTGAGATATGCAACGGATGTTATTTTATTAAATGTAAAGGCTTACTGGGATGTAATCCGTGATTAAATCAGCACATTCTTGTAAAACAGACAGCCTAATATCCCAACACAGTCTCACGGCATTTCGTGTTATAGTCACGAAATTATTTATTTTTCGTGTCACAGAACGATTTTAAAAGCAATGTAAATAATAAATTAGAAGGAAAAACAGATTAAAAAAAATACAGATTTCAGTATTCTGACACAGAACGATTTTAGAGGCAATGTATTTCTATTGGTAGTATGTTTCGTGCCTGCACCAAATAACAAATTGGAAGGGAAAAAAATACAGATTTCAGTATTCTGAGGCTCTGAGCCCCAATTGTTTTCCTCGCAGACGGCAAAACAATTCAGACATTATACAATTTAAAATAAAAGGGTTAGGCTTAGGGTAAGATATTGAGTAAGAACATGTTTTTATGAACCACACAGCTTCTGTTATTCCATGACCCGACCAGACAAAAAGACGTGCTGCAGGCACGAAACATACTACCAATAGAAATACATTGCTTTCAAAATCGTTCTGTGTGACACGAAAAAAATGCGAAAATGCTTGTTGGTGAAAACGAATCGATAGATTACATTAATTTCGTGACTATAGCACGAAATGCCCTGAGACTGGGTTGAATAACCTTATCTGAAAACAAATGAGAATTTGTAAAGAGAAGCTTGAGGAAAATATCTGCACAGAAGTCCCAAAGATGAGTATTTAGAGCAGGGGGGGAAAAGGAGTGGTTGCACACACATCAAAATGATTGAAACAGTAGAGAAGAGATCCATACATCAAAGATTTCCAAGGTGAATTGGGTGTTAAATGTAACCAAATAATGCATTATGAAAACATGTTAGGGGCTGTTCCACTAGTGCTGAAGAAACTAGATGTTTTTGTTGTTTGCATATCCAGGAATCCTGTAAAATGGTACAACTTTTTGGAAAAACAGCTCAAAACCAAAGCATTATTTATGACTTTGTGGTGCCGACATCAGTTCACAATGCATTATATTTGTGCCTCTAATATTTCAGTCTCTAGCTTTGACAAAAATGTGTTAAGACATAATCTAATGTGATTTATAGTGCTTGTTGAGCTCTGTATTCAACTTCAGCAGGTTTGTGCTATATATTTACTAAATATTCTACAGTCTCTAACACACTTAATATTGCCTTGGCTTCCCTCCTGGACTTTATACTGTCTAAACTAATCGAGTGGCTCAGAGTTATCTGGCTCTAATGATGTTGTCAACATTTAATTTGTGGCCTCGTGGGTCAGGGATTCCCCTCCTGACTGCTGCTCACTGACATCTGAAACGCCCGGGGCCTTGGCGGTGAATCGATCTGGGGACAGCCGCTGGTCTGTTAACAAGCTTGGCTCGGTGCGGATGTTGGCTGAGTTGAGCTCCAGCAGCTGATCCAGGAACAGCAGCCTGAAGCCTGCAGGTTTAAAATGAGCAGACTCCTACATCACTACTCTGGCTCTCATGATGGACAGGACAACTGTGCAGTTATTAATGGGAAAGATGGTGAACTAATAGACATTACTCTAAAATATGTCGTAAATAAGGGTAACAAACACTTGTAACATAAATCAGATACATAAACAGTGCTGAGAGTAGCTGCACCGATCAAATATTCTCTATCTCTAAGTGATGATTTACTTATGTCACGAGGGTCTGCCAGTAAATCTGACAACTTGATTGCAGTGTTGTAAAGTAGCTAAGTACATTTACTGAGCTATATTAGTATTTCCATTTTATGTTACGTTATACTTCTACTGCATTTTACTCTGACATTGATTTGACAACATTAGTTACTAGTTATTTTTCAGCTTGATATTATAAACAGACACATGTAAATGATATAGTATTATAGATGAAGATACATGGCAGTATCCCTTTGCTCACTGCAAAATTAAAATGAACACATTAAATGACTAATTAAAAGTCAATGAAATAAAAGATGTTATTCCATAATGGGTACTTTTAGTACTATTGTATATTTTGATTCCAATACTTGTACTTAAATAACATTTGGAGAGCAAGATTTGTAATGGCAACAGAATATTTGCACACTTTGCTGTTACCACTTTCTAAGAAGGATTAAACTACCATGACTGCCAGTTTGTGAAATCCTCCATCGTGTTGCCTTCAGGCTCCACAGTGCTGGGCTGTAACGGACAGGGAAGCTGCTCTCAGGTTATCTGGACAGAAGTCGTCTCTGTTGGTTTCCAAACTTATCTGTTGTTTATCTTAGCGGTGGTGAGCTGTACTAACGATGACAGGCTGCACACTGAGCTGGACTTCAGGCTAGAGACGTTGGCTGCCAGTTAGGATTTCTGGCCCAAAAAAAGCAAAGTGTAGTTGGGGGAAATGAATAAGTAGTTCCTCTCACAGAGGTTACCGTCGAGCAACACTTTTATCCTGAGTGCTCCACTGAAACTGATCCGAGAGGGGGAGAAGAGGAGAGGTACTGTGCAGCTGAATGAATATATGAAGCTCAGTGGAAGTCACACTGACCTGGATTCAGTTCACAATGACTGAGAAAAGCTATGTAAACACTGAAGGGAAGTTAAGGGATAATTCGGCATATTGGACTCCTTTGTTTACTTCCATAACAAGTGACATCACTACGTAACACTCTTGCTTTTATTGACTAGTGCTCTAGCACACGGTAGGTTATAGGCTAAGGGGTAGGACATCTCTAAGCTGTTGACCAATCACAACAGAGCCGGCCAGCTAACCAATCAGAGCAGACAGGTCTCTGGTTTCAGACAGAGGGTGAAAAGAGCTGCTGCAGCACAGGCAGTATGAGGGCTTTTTGAACATTAAAGCATGGAGACATGTCACAGTAGAGACACTAAATACAAATATGAACCTGAAAATGAGCATTATAGGGTCCCTTTAAAAAGAGCCATGATTTGAAATGGTAACATAATCATTAATAGCTATTAGCAGAATGTAAGTAACAAAATGTTACATGCCGTTTTATTACAACCGTTATCTGATATAGATTTGAAGCTGGGCTTTAGTTTAGGAAAAATATAACAGTACCATCACGAAGCAATGTAATGCAACATGAAAATGTGTTCCACTTCACCTTGCCCTCAGAGAGCTGAAGCGTTATCCAAGCTCTCTCCTTCAACCCACAGTTTGTGCTTTTGTGTCATTTTACACAATAATAGTCACACTTCAAAACCTCAGAAATACTCATAATGTATTATATTTTAAACACAAAACAGACTGCACTGATCCACCACAAGTTCAAGTGTATTGCTTTATTGTATTGTTTGAATAGAGAGCTATTTCCCATATAAATTAATTCTTTATCTACAGCCCTTCAAAATAAGATATAGCATATGTACAAACATTAACAATCCACTTTATATGAACAGTCAAACCTTCCTGTACAGCCTTCAGGATTTTACTGAGGGGTTTAAAAACTGTGTAAAATGCAGCAAGTGAGTTTAACAAAAAATATTGTTATATTTTCTGAATATCTATTGTAACATCAGTTTATATACAAATGGCTCAAATTCAAATGTGAATTTGTTTGAATGGCTTCCCAGGAAAGCACATATAAACCTCTTCCTCCTTTAGATGCAGTTAATCACACATTTGAGTCGTCCTTATTTCCAAAAAGACGGGAGACTCCAGGCCAGTGTGGAGAAATGAAGACATCCCGTTGTCCCGTGTGTGTGAGGATCGACTCCCCCTCCCACGGAGCAGCAGCTGTGTGAGCAGAGGTTGGCTCAGGTGTACTCACACAGGTGTCCGCAGCCGGCCGGGCAGTGAGCGCTGCTCTTCAGCCAGTTCCTGATGTGCTCCAGATGTCCTCCGTGATTGCAGCCCTGACACCACACAAACAGCCCCTTCACCACGTGGTGGCACACCGCACACACACTGGCACACTGGTGGCACCTGGAGGAGAGCAGGGCATCAGTCAGAGGTGGGGTTATTAAAGATTTAAATAAATACAGTGTTCTGGACAGAGGGGGCATTGAAAGGAATACTCTACCCACACAATTAACGGTTCAACAATTACTCACCCTGTGTTACCATGAATAAGCATATATTCTCTTTTTGAGACGAACGTATTTTTTATGCATGGTCTTTTTCAATAAAGATAAAATACAAATTATTGTCAAAGAAAATTGTAATTTCAGTAAAGAAAAAAACAGACATTTATCCAGGTGTATGCTCTTCCTAAACACAGGCATTTTCACTATAAATCATACTATTTAAAACACTTCCAATTGATTTATTAGGAAGTGTAATGAACAGTAAGGATGCTTTTGGGAAGTATGGAGCATACATCTACGCATTTGAGTGTTTGTAAAGTGATGTTTTGATATAGTTTTGCCCCCCCCATTTACCACAATTCATCAATCGATCGTTCATTGTGAAAGAAAAGTGGTGTATGTCATTGATCATGTTGAGGGTATTTTCCTATTTAGAATGTAATGTATGTTATTCCTGTGGAGACTCCAGGAAGTAACTGGTGTGAACAACATACCTGTCACAGATCCAGCCCCTGTTGCTCATTGGCCGCTTGCAGTTGCTGCAGTTGATGTGCAGCGTGGTGGACGTCTGGTTCAGGCAGGTAATGGCGCTGCAGGTGCTCAACTTGATCACCTCATTGGACACGTTCCACAACTCAAACCTCTGCAGCAGGTCGATGTAGGACGTGTACCAGTGCTCCTGAAATGGAAACACAACTTAGTCAGAGATCTTCAAAACGGCAATGCCGTAAGAACTAAAGATCTCAACACACGACTGACCTGCGTGAGGTCGTCGATCTCTTTGCGGATGCGTTCCCCGAGGACGATCAGCACGGAGACGGCCATCTGCACGTCGCCTTTTTCGGCGTAGTAGCTGAGCATCTCGCGCACAATGGGGCAGAAGAAGCTGGCCGGCAGCTGAGGGGTGAACAGCGGCTGGGAGATGGAGATGAGGGAGAAGGACTCGATGGGAGTCAGACACGTGACCTCCGCCTCGTTGCCGCTGACGTGCGGGGAGTCGGCCTTGTCCTGCTGGAGATGCTCTGGAGCCGACGGGTTGTCCATGATCTCATGTCGCAGCTGGAAGGCCTCCTGAGGCAGCGTGTACTCCTGCTCCTCTGGTGGGACAAAAGGAGCAGAGATTAGACATCAGAGTGCGGAGCATGGAAAGCAGCAGTCACTGACAGAAGCTAACTCTCAGAGACGGGACTGACCTGTTTGGTTGTCGTGCTCCATCGAGTAGAGGTCGTCATCATCTAACTCAGCATCACCGAACATATACTCCGCCTGGCCCTCGCTGCCCTCCGTCTCCTCGTTATCTGAAGGGTGATAGAAACTAATGGCTTTAATAAAATACAAACAGGAAGACAATCAGATAAGCCAGTAGGAGTTTCATGGCCGCTCTCACCTTCATTATTGTTGCTGATGAGCGAGTTCCCGGGCTCCAGGTGGCTGTTGTCCTGCCTGCTCTCTCCTTTACTGCGCTCCAGCCTGCTCTCTGCGCCCATCCCTGAGTTCATTTCCTTCATGTTGAAACTGGAAGTATAACGAACATCAGCATTAGATGATAACTTGTGTTGCTGTCTTTGTAATGGCACTATGAAATAGTAGTTTACCTGTTCATTAAAGGCAGGGTGCCCAGTTTACTGAGCGGGTGGTTTGGACCGGGAGTGAGGTTTGCTGGGTCTGAGAACATGATTCTCAGCATGGTCCAAGTTGTGGAAACCTTTGTGTTAAAGAAGACAAATCTTGGTTATTCATAAGTGCAAAGGACAATTACTGTATAATTCATGGAAGTAAAGTACTACAGCTTTGAATACAGATGTGTTCCCGTGTCTGACCTGAGGCCTTTTGAGCTCCCGGGCCACTTTGGCGTTGTGATCACAGAGCTCTGCGAAAGGCTTCCCACAGAGGAGGTAGAGCTGTGCCGTCTTGACAAACCAGTCCATGCAGTTACTGTCCAAGTCCGTCTCAAAGACACTGAGGGCGCTCGACACATGGGCAAACTGTTCTGTCTGGTCGGGCTTCTTGAAGAAAAAGATGGGGTAGCGGCGGTCTCCCCCGGGGTACGGCTTTCTGTTGGAGTCGCTGCTGATCAGACTCTCCTTGGCTGCAAAAGCCAAATCCCCAAACAGTCCGAAGCACAGACCCTCGGGGTTGGCCTTGTCCACGGGACGAGTGGCGTCCTTGAACATGTGTTGGTACAGAGTGCTGTCTTTAGAGCCAGAGAGCAGGAAGTGAGGGTCGTGTTGATGCCGCCACACGATACCCGTGGTCACATCCTTGTGTTCCTCAAAGGTGGCAAAGGGAATGAAAGGTCGACGGACGTCCCACACATAGATGTTGTGATCCACCATCATGGAGCAGGTGGCTAAATGAAACTTCTTCTCAGGCCGCCATTTGACCCGCGCCACTGAGGCGATGGTCTGGACACAGAAGATTTCCTTGGCCCGGTTGGTCGTCATGTCCCAAACTTTCACCATCTTGTCCCTGCCGCCAGTAGCCAGCCATCCCCTAAAATAAAGGTAACGGTAGAGAAAACCATTTAGGAATTACAATTAAAACCCTACTAAAGCACTACTGTGACACAAGATACAGGAAAACCTTTCATTTCTAAGTTTGTTTGAGTCACACTTTCTTGCACCTGTCATCAGGGTGCCAGTCGCAGCAGAACACGGGTCCAGTATGAGCGGTGAACATTCGCTCGTAGCGGTCTGGCCGCCGGATGTCCCACAGCTGGACGTTGCCATTTTCAAAGGACGCAGCAAAAGTGAAATAATCCTTCATGCTGAACTGGACGTCCCTTACACTCTCTGACTGACCTGGAAGAAAGAAAATCAACAAAATAATTAAGCAAGTTTGTTTCATATTTTTCCTACAGCAAAATATTATTTCTGCTATAACAGAAACTGGTTTAAACAGAATCCCAGAAAAGAAACGCATACAAATGCAAAACTGAAGTATAGAAGTAGATTGTGCAATACATTCAGCAGTTGTATTTCACTTTATACTAATGGTCTGAGGCTTATCATATAATATCCTACCTGAGAACGTGCTGACGGACTCCTTCTTGCGCAGGTCGAAGCACTTCATGAAGCCATCCTGCGAGCCACTCAGCAGCATGTACACCTCTGTGGGGTGGAAGCACACCTTGTTGACGGTGCGTTTGTGCTCTGTGAACAGCTGGTCCTGCTTGTTACGGGACGGTTTCCCCAGGTTCCAAGTGACCACCGCCCCGTTGGTGGCAGCCGTGGCCAGCAGGTTCTCCTCCATCTGGTGCCACATGACATCTGCACAGCTGAAGTTGAGCGAGGGTTTGCGGCCCACGCGTAGATTCAGCTTCTCCACAAACTGATCCTCCTCCAGAGCGTAGATCTTGAAGATGTTGCGGCCGGCCACCACCACCTGCGAGGCGTCACGGCACACGCTGATGGCGTTGGCAGGAGCGTCCAGGTGGCAGAACATCGTACGGCCATTTATGGCACTGCTGCCGAGGGCTGTGGTCACCCGTGACATCTTCTCCATGTTCCTGCAGCACAAAAAAACTTTTTTACTCAAGCTCAGAGACAATTAAGTTGCATCAGGTGAACTGTAAATGAATGTGCAGTTCCGAAAACCACCAGAAGATGGCACTACAGGATGTTACATGTATACAGTGCTTGGTGAAGAGGGAACAAAAAGTGGATTTAAGTTCAACATACTCCAAGTGTGTTCTAAAAATAAAACTTGAACTTACTTGTTGAAGAACCACCGGTGTTGTTATTTTCTGCTGCAGCACAGAGTCTTCTTCATGTGCTCCCATGAGAGCCAATTAACTAGAGAGAGAAACACACAGCATGATGTTATCTGGGTTCATACTTAGGACTAGGGGTGCAACAACTAATCGACTTAATCGATTAAAATCGATTACCAAATTAGTTGCCAACTAATTCAGTCGTCGATTCGTTGGTGACGTCATCACGTGTGTTTTACGCCCCGTTAAGCTCTAACTTTATTGGTCTTTCTATCGGTACTGGAGACATTTAAAAAATATATGTCATGTATTATTGCTACAAAGACATTATATCGCAGTCTTAGTGTCGCCAACTTGTTTCTAATATGCAAAAAGACAAACAAATGCGTCTATGATGTATTTTCGATCTTTCTCTCCCCCGCCTGCTTGCGAGGGGGCGGGGCAGTTTACACACGGGCAGCTGCAACATGCAGCAACACACACACGTGGGAGATGGCGGAGAGAACGCGCTCCGAGGTGGTTAAACTTTACCCGTCTCGATGTGGAGAATGCTCGTTGCCAAAAGTGGAATAAGAGTTTAGCATGTAAGGGCGGTAACACGAGCTATTTGTCTAAACATTTAGCAAAAGTGCTCCACATCCAGACGGAGGAAGGCACCGGGTTCGACTGTCTTTCTAGCAGCTCTGTAGCCCCGCCCACGAGTAACGTGTTCACGTCAGGTGTTCTGTATGCTAGCAGCAACACACGGAGCTAACTACATTATACAAACATAATGATTAGAGGTAACAGAGTTATTTGCGGACTTTTGGTGACAGAGCCTTCAGTGTGGCATCCCCACCCTCTGGAACTCTCTCCCCCCCGAAATCCGCAGCGCCCCAACCCTGGACATTTTCAAAAAAGCCCTCAAAACGCACCTTTTTACCAAGGCTTTCCCCACTGTATAGTTAGTTTAATAGGTTTATTTGTCCGTTACTTCCCCCCCCCACCCCCTTAACCTGTCTGCCTTTTTTCCTGAAAGGCGCTATACAAATATTATATATTATTATTATTATTTAGTTTGTTAAAGTTTCAGCTATTCTGTTTACAGTTCTGTCATCAGATTATTTAATACGATTTGTTAAAACACTGTTGTTTCTTTTGATGTGAAATATTATTTATTTAATTTGAATAAAAAGCAATGTTAGTTTTGTTCACAATTTAAGTTATTTCAATAATATATGTATTTTGGAATCAAGTATTCATCTTTATTGTCTTCATTGTTAGTTTCCACATGCCTAAAACAACCTTAAGCTAAATCTAAAAGTTGATGGCTAAATAAGAGCGTTTGAGAAATTGTGCAAGGCATACAGTAATAGTCCGAATAGTCGATTAATCGTTTCATTAATCGATAGATTAATCGATTATCAAATTAGTCGTTTGTTGCAGCCCTACTTAGGACAGATAATTTAAGTCTATCACAATTGATTGACACAAATGTATATAGCCACTGTGGAATAGAGCTGATAAAATAAGTCAGCTAATTGATTAGATGAAAAATAATCGCAAACAAATCAAATAACTGTTCAAGTAATTATTAAATGCAAAAATGTCAGAGATAATGTTTCAGCCTCTTTATTATGGATATTCCCTGCTTTTCTCTACCACACTAAACTGAATATGTTGGTAACTATCAGAAACGTTATTTAAAGACATAAATAGAGCTGGGATGGAAATGTTATTAAAAGGAATAATCTATAAAAGAATTGACAGATTAAGCTTTAATGAAAAAAACATACCTTAGTTGCAGTTTATGTTTAAGTCAAAAACTATTTTGGCAGCAATACATTGTTGTGGATGATTTCCTAGGGAAACATATGAACCTAGAGGAGACATTCCTGAGGTATGAAAGGTCTCTAGGACGACATTTAGCTGGGAGAAATAGGAACGCTTCTTCTTGCAACAGATTATCATTTTAGCTTTTTATGCTGTCACTTCTGTTTGTTTACTTCGGTGTCATCTGTATTGCTGTGCTGAGGTTTGTGTTAACCCATTTCTACCTCGTGCTGGAATTGACCAATAGCTGCTTTAGCTCAACTGAAGATATAATGATGCTGTCAAGACAAAACGAGGGATCCGAAAATTGAGAGCTTCTCCCCTAAGTAACATGCCCTACTATTCACATTGACCTAATATTACTTACATCCCCTTGGTTTTGTGCTTAAGTGGTGGTCTAGTCTCCTCTGAAATTGGGTTGAATACGTTTCTCTAAGTTGTTCACTTGTATGTGGGCGTGTTGTTGGCTGCTAACAGCTAAACTCCTGCAGTGTTTTCACCATAAACATGACAGGAATGTGATGCTAATGCTAGCTGGCTAACCTAGCTACCGAGCACTTTTGCAAAGACGAAACGCGCACGACTCAAGTTTCACAATTATATCGGACAACAATAATATATCCAACTGGGGTACAATGTCTATGCAAGGTAAATAATAGAGTATTTTAGGAGAACAAACCTTCTGAAACTGTTGCTCACTGCTTGCGGCACCGGAAGTAGTATTTTGCCCTGTCATCTCGCGAGAATTCCGTGTCTAGTTACGGAAGCATCGACACTACTACAATTCATTCAGGAGTTTTCTGAAGATTTTCACCTCTTTTTTGTTCTGTTTTCATCTGTTCTTTAAAAGTGAACGAGGTATTTGAATAGATCTATTAGTATAAATTGCACAGTGCTGTAGAATAGAGGTTGTAAACTGATTTTGTTTGTCTATGTTTGCAGGTGATGGTGTGATCTCTCTGCAGCCATGAGTTATCTGTTTGCTTGTGAGGAACCAAACACATGGAGGACAGTGTTTGGGAAATACTGGGATGTAGTGGAGGCCAAATCCAAAAGCAAGAAACCTGGAAAGCTGCTGGACCTCGAAAAGTGGTAAATAATTCTTCCTGCATTTTCCAAAAGAGATCTAAGAGACTTTTCAAATAATTTATTTAACTTAAGGAGTAGAAGGATGTTCTCAACACTTAATCTTTCATGTTATCACAAACATTTTAAATCAACACATCTGGATATACATGGTTTTCACTGGAAAGAAAAGGATGAACATCTGTACATGTATATATATATATATATATATATATATATATATATATATATATATGGAGTCATGTAATCAAATTGTCTAGCTATTTCTGCATGACAAATTAAATGACTGAAACGAATCAACAAAATAATTGCCATGAACTTTTCTGTTGATCAATTAATTGACTAATTGTTCCAGCTCTGAAGTTGTTCCTTGTTTTGAGCGTGAGATTTGAACTGACCAATGTGTATCTGCTGTCAGGTACCAAGAGGAGCTGCCGACACTCATTTCAAGTCGCCCTGACAAACATGTCACTCAGTCGGAGCTGGTGAGACTGATGGAGTGGAAGCTCACTGTGAGTGACATCTGGACATAAAACCATAATAATCCCAGAGGAACTGCAACACAAAAAGATTTTGTCAGCAAATAATTCCTCAGACATATCGTATTGCTATGCAGAGCCACTAAGAGGCTGACAGAGCCTCAGCTGTATCCTTGAGTGGCCCTGTGTGCTTTTCCTCCGCAGAGAGGGAAGTTCAGGCCAAGGCTGCAACAGCTGGTGGCGTCCAACAGTGAGGACACCGTGGAGAGGAGCTCGAGAAAGGCCTTCAGCCTCCTGCCTGACTTGAAGGCAGCCATCGCAGAGCTCAGCTCCCTGAAAGGAGTCGGCCCAGCCACTGCCTCAGGTTAGCACAGCATCTATATTCTGCTTCTGCACACGCTGAATCCAATCTGCTTTCATCAAACAGATAAAAGCTTTGGAATTCACACTGATAAAACATCTCTGTGTGATCCTCTTAAAGTGAGTTCTCACTCAGTGAGTGTGCTACCTCTGTGCGGCTGGGACTCCCTGCTCTCTGTTTGAATAGTTTGTATTCTCCTCGTTGCCACCCTCAGCTTGGCTCAGGACTGACTGCCCATTTTGTTCCAGCTGTGTTGTCGGCAGGAGCTCCAGAACAGGCTGCGTTCATGTCAGATGAAGCCATGGAGAGCGTCCCGGGCCTGAAGCCCATCCAATACACAGCCAAGCACTACGCTCTGTACCTGGGCAAAATGGTCCAGTGCACTGAGAAACTAAACAAAGGTGAGCTAATGATGCAGACACGAAGGGTGGTGGGTGCATCTGGATTCTACATTGTCAAAAAAGCACATTAAATATGATTTTACAAAATAAAAAGCAATTCGCTTATAAAGAGACTAGCTTGTCTGATCAAACCTCATATCTGTGCTTTTAAATCAAGCCTTTAATATTTTATGTTTGACTTTTTATTAGATTACATTTGAGACTATTAATTATACTTTTTGCACAGCACTGTACATTTGAATCCTGTTTAATCAGTTTTATTCACATTTTAACAGTGGCTATAAAAACTGAAAGATGTAACGTTTTATAGCTGCACAACATTAAATCAAAGGAAATGTTCTCCCTCTGTCTTTTTCCCTTGATTTGGTAAAAATAGAAGCCCAATAAAATCCACTTTTCCTCTGATGCGTGGTCTGTCCTCTCCCCTCAGTGGACCCCCTGCAGGACTGGACCCCCCACAGGGTGGAGATGTGTCTGTGGGCGCAGGCTGCAGCCAAACAGCAGCAGATCCCCCTCCTGGAGGAGGAAGAAGTGACGACGAGAGTGAAGAAGACACGCTCAGAACCCGACGCTGACCAGAGACCAGGGAAGAGGCTCAGAACAAAATGAACACTTCTACATTATTCTACAATGAACTTTCTTTAGTGTTTTTGTATTCAAATTAATAAAGGCTTTATATCAAATACAGTTCATTTAGATTCTGTCTTTTGGAGAACATGTTAATAATGTTTGCGTTAACAGGGTTTGGGAGCAATGGATTACATGTACTGTATTTCCTTAAATACGTAATCTGATTACTGTTACATTTCTAAAATGTGGGAATTACTAGCAGGATTATAATGTTACAACTTTAATTTGATATTGAGGTAATCCAAAAGTAATGGGAAGTAATCAGGTTAAATTCAAGGTTCAAGGTTCTTTATTTAGTCATGCGAACATAGCTACAGTGTAGTTATACCGATGAAAATCTTGTGTCACAGGCTTCTCCAACAGTGCAACACAAAACACAGATACACAGAAAAATATAGTGCTAGTAAATAGTAATACAAAAAGAAAAATAGTTTTAAAAAAGTGAAATAGTGAAATAAGAGTCTATATGCAAGTTATTGAAATAGGATATAAAGGTAAATCGATAAATAATTAAAAAATATGTTTTAAGTAGCAGCCAGATGAATATTAGGGATGTTGTTTCAACTGTTCAGGTGTTTAACAGTCTTATTGCCTAAATTACTTTAGTGATTACATACAATACAATACCCTTTTTTAAGATCAGTTATTGTTTAGTGCAATACAGTATCATGTTGTAATTCATACAGCTTTAAGCTAAACTATTTCTGAATAACGATGATGTTCAGGGCTTTAAAAGTATTACTTTATTTACTGATCATTTATTTATCAATTCATTATATTGTCTATTAATCTTCTGCAAACAGTGCAAAATACACATCACACTCAATTCATGGTCACATTATCAAACCAATAATCCCAAAAATATTTAGTTTACAATCCGAGGACTTCAAATACATTTGAGGAATCTGAAACAAGTACATTTGAAGTTAACCTTTATTAATTGTTGCTCAATGATACCCCTTTGAGAAAAACACTAAATACAGAAGTTAGATGTTGCCACAGTATTGTTCTTTATTTATATTGTTTCTAAATGAAAGCAAAGTACAATGAACAGTACAAAATAAAACAAAATATATTCATATATATACAATATAAAATGGTTCCGTTCAGAACATTTAAAAAGTACAATAGATTGTGAAATAATTAACGAGGACTTTGATATAAATTATCCACATGTACATTTAATTTTTCCTTTAGTTTCCTCTTGACCGAGATAAAATAGCTTCTTCTGCTTTTTCTTTTTGTAAACGCTGTTGTTGGAACAACCTCTTGTCTGGTCTGAGAGATTGAACCTCTAAGCTTGGCACCATTTTTATTAATACAAGTAAGCAGCTCATGAACAACTACCACAGCAGCACATATATGACTTTTATTTTTTAAACCTTCAGAGGGAAACTCATTTTACGAAACCACCTGCTGATCTTGCATGACCTCTTTGAATGGCTCTGGCTTTTTAGTGAACATGAAAAGAAAACTGTACCTGTAAAAATGTTCTCTGTTACAAACCAGAATAATACACTACCTCCAGAAGGAAACCCTGAATGCCTTTACAGACACACTCTTTATGCTTGTTTCTAGCAGCGATACATAAAATCAGTGGTCATAAACCATCTAATGTTGCTAGTTGCTAATCTTGCTAGTGGCTAATGTTGCCATTTGCTAATGTTGCTGGTTGCTAATGTTGCTGGTTGCTTATGTTGTTAGTATCTAATGTTGCTAATGCTGCTAATTGCTAATGTTGCTGGTTGCTAATGTTGCTGGTTGCTTATGTTGCTAGTATCTAATGTTGCTAATGCTGCTAATTGCTAATGTTGCTGGTTGCTAATGTTGCTGGTTGCTTATGTTGCTAGTATCTAATGTTGCTAATGCTGCTAATTGCTAATGTTGCTGGTTGCTAATGTTGCTGGTTGCTAATGTTGCTAGTTGCTAATGTTGCTGGCTGCTAATGTTGCTAGTGGCTAATGTTGCCATTTGCTAATGTTGCTGGTTGCTTATGTTGCTAGTATAGTATCTAATGTTGCTAATGCTGCTAATTGCTAATGTTGCTGGTTGCTAATGTTGCTAGTTGCTAATGTTGCTGGCTGCTAATGCTGCTAGTTGCTATCAGTTCTTGAACTATGACAACCTGCAAGCATTTAAATTCACAGATGCATGTTTAGTTTGTGATGTCCCAGCCAGTTTATGTTGTTTCTGTTAAATTTAAATTACAATCTTGAAGATTTCGTTAACATCGACAGGACATATGGCGATAAGCAGTAATTGCAGTGTATCGTGTTTTTGGATCTAACTTCCCAAAGATTGCCACCCAGTTTTTCATAATGCCGCAAAAATAAGAGATTTGACAAGTTATCATCACCATTGTTATACCTTTATTAGCGGTAGCGATTTACCCGATATTTATCTAAATGAAAATCTTTGATATTGTTATTTTAATATTACAATTAAAATCTAATCTTTGACACTGATTTTATGTATCTAATGCAGGATCACTTTGAGAACTACAGCCAAAAGTCTGCTTTTCGGGGCCTAAACCAGCATTTCAGGTTTCAACGTCCTCAGTAAATGTATTGGTTGTTGCTACAGTAGCCTGATTTAGTTGCACAGTCCTGCAGTGAGTTACCCATGTATATCTAAGTAGCCATAAAGACTAAGAAAAGGGAACCTGGCAGCAGTTCAGAGCAGCTACAGGATATATTAACAACCTCTCAGTTGCTTGCACTGCGGCTTATCGCTCTTATGGATTCTGTGCATGATCATGGAGAGAAACACAGCAAAGCAGCCTTTCTGCCCGGGCGTGTATACGATAACAAGGCATTGGGCATAACAGCACAATGGATTGGCATAGGGAGGTAAAAAAGCATCGAAGAATGTTTATGGCAGTAGAGAATATGGCAACATGTATACATTAAGTGCAAAACAGCCCATGTTTGATGAAATACAGCAATAGGAAATAAGCAAAGAAATGTCAAGTATGCTGCATTTTTAGGACGAAAACAGAAATGAACAGTATTTTGTATGCAGTCACATCAACCAGGGTTCATGTATGATAACTCAGCAGATCTGTAAGTGTGTCTCCTTATCATAAACAGTTGAATCTCAATCACTCAATTGTCCATCAAGGCTCCCTTACAGTCCAAATGGCGGCAAACAGAGATGTATTTAACTTATATTGAGGCCAACTTATGTGGACTCTAACGAGGTATGGAATTGATCTGCAGATGCTACGGTTCAAAATGAGACCAACCTTTTTACCAAAACAAAGGCTTGCAACAGAATATCAAAGACTTGTTTTCAGCCTAGTAGATTGAACTCAATGCTTCTAAAGCAGTTTACTTACAAAAAGGACAAAGATGAGCGGTAACAGAAGGCCTAGCACTAACAAAAATAGCTGGAATCTAATGGGATCTCAACGATTTTAACTCTGCAAATCATCAGGCCGGTTCAGAGGAGTCAGCAGTGAGTGAGGGTATTAAACAGTCAATAAAATAGCTTTCTCAAAAACTGTGAATCACTGCAACCATAAGAGGTCCTTGAGCATACAGTCATGAAAACACAAACACTATGAGGCATTGTTTAGGTACAAAAAAACAACCTGTTGCCTAGGTTTCATGGTGTCTTAACTAAGGATTTAATTGTTTTCAGTTTCAAATCAGGCTATGTTGTATGCAAGGTTAGCTGCATCACAAACACAGTGCATGATCTCCAAGAGACTCAAACAGTCTGACCTTGTATTACTTTAAGTGATGGATCACATTGTTTATTATTTATCATACGTTATTGATAGTCTGCTTCTATTCAGCTCATGCCATCCCTTACCACGCCTTCCCTTTGTACTGATGAAAACAAAAGAGTCACTCAAAAGACAGCGATTAAATTAACATCATGCAGCCTGTCAGGTCCACTTATTAAAGGAAGATATCCTGTTTACGCACGCAGCCATGCATCATCCTGACAGGGGGGGGGGGGGGGTGTGCGGCATGATGGGAGAGCACGTACGCAGCAGCTGGTTTTATAAAGACACCTTCTGATGTCCCTCACTAACCATTTAACGTCATATACTGTTAACCAGAGGATGGGAGACAGGCCTCTATGACTTTCTTTAAGATGCTGAAAGCTGAGTGGCTGAGGAGACTTGCCCTACAGATAGGTAAAAAAACTACTCTTTAAACTGGTCTGTGGCTTTTTGTCTTGTATTTTATACCTTTCATATTCTATTTGAGCTTGTTTTTGTTGGTATACTCTTGGATTTTTGTTTTTAAATGTAATTGCATGATGTGTTTCTGTGGCTCTAATGCTTTTAATGTTTTTGAACTGCCTTGTTGTTGAAAAGTGCTAAAAAAAGCCTAAAAACATTTCCTGTCCACCTGTTTTTCTAACATGCACACACTTAATTTTTTCTTGTGTTGAGGATATTGTCTGCCTTTTTCAGAAAATAACATAATAGCGAATCCAAAACTCTGCATCTCACTTTGTATGAGAACAACTCAGGTTAGTATCTGTTTAGGGGGACACAAACTCACTGTTTTTAGTCCTGCATGTACTTCGAGTAAAGGTAATATTAACATTTAATGTGCTCTAGAAAAACATTTAGTAGCCACCTTTTACAGGCCCTCTGGGTTCCTGTGAATCTTCAGTTAAAGAGGAAGATTAACTTCTTCTCCGGCATCCTCTTTATCTTCATTATAGGCTAACAGGGTATGTGTAAATTATTCATCGATGCATCTTTGCTATCCTGAGCAAAAAGTATTTCGTAGTATACACAGGAGTTCCCATCAAGGATTCTTTAATACCATGTATTAGCTTATCCTTTCCTTTTAATGCATCCGAAACAGGGCTTTTCTGGCTATGGAATTCCTCATTCCTCAGTCTTCTGTCACTACTGACAGTTTCATGTGGAAGCAAATGCAAAGGAATGTATTTATGACCGACTATCAAAATTGGCAAATGCATAACATTTTTTACCCTCATGTAGCCAGTGGACGTTCAAATGAATTATTGATTGAAGGCTGAAAAATGGAACGTAGCAGGAGAAAATCGAATTGCTATCCTCGCCTCAGCTTTCCAAACAGCTTGAATCACTCAGGAGAAATATATGACAGAAGCACTGTCCATAATTTGTTACTTGCAAAAGAAGAGTTGCTGCAGGGGGGGAGAGTTAAAGCTGTGAACAAGTTAACGAACAAGTTGTAAAAATGTGACTCGCTACATGAAAATATCTGTTTTACAGGCTGCACAGTTTGTCTTCTTTCACATCACCTGTTTCAAAATGAGGATAAATGTTTGATCACACGAACAAAATTAAAGCTACCAATCCAACATCTTTTTATTTCACCCTCTCCAATTAGTTCTTTCTATGGCTTATTTTGTAAAGCACTAAAGATTTATAAAATCAAGCTTGTGTGGGGATTCTGCCTCGTGGATTATTTTTCAGAGGAGCATACAGGACAGGAGTAATCAGAAGAACAACAATCATAGCAATACGTTTGCACCATTTGAAACTCTTCCTCGTCAAAGAGGAGATGAGACCAAATAAATATACTCTTGGTTATGAACTATGAACATACGATATACACATCCACTATCAAAAAGAAAAATGGGGACAGCTTAATAACACTCTTTTTTTCTTTTCTTTATAGTTACATTCCTTTACAAAAGTATACAGTCCCTAAGGATGAGAAACTGAGGTATAGACCGGGCCCGACAGAGACCCCAATGCCCTCTGGGACGCAAAGGTCAGAGGTCAGGTGATGACACATCCACGCCCTCCCCAGTCCCGTCTGTCAGAGCGAGAACAGGCAGGGGCCAGTGTGTGTGTGTGTGTGTGTGTGTGTGTGTGTGTGTGTGCGTGTGTGTGTTCTCTTCGGTTTGTCCACGTTGACCTTCAGAATCAGGCGGTGGCTGATCTCAAAGACAAAGAGGAGAAACTGTGTGAGTGTGTGTGTGTGTCCTTGTCTCGCTGAGAGCCACAGAGCATGACATGGCATATTTTACACGGTGCGCTTAGCAAGTTGGTGTTTAGTTCGACAACAGGCGGAGGAAACTTGATCCGTCTTTTTTCTAGCGAGCTTCGTTTTTTCTTTTTCTCCATGTCACACGTTCGCTTTCATTTCCCATCTTCACGTCTATGTTGTGTGAAATATGTCTCGGTATCCACAGTGTAGGCATAATGCCATGTAAAAGATGTAAAAGAAAAACGGATGTCTTCTCATTTATAAAGATCCCATGAGGTGAAAATGAAGATGTCTTCTTGAGGATGACAGAATTAAACGTGCCTGAAATCTTGCGTTTCAAATCACCCTCTCATTCTTCCTGCTTTGGGAGAACCATTTGCACTCGAAGCATTTTGTTTTCAAATTGGGCAGGAGACCCTTCTTGGCAGCTCAATTTGAGAAAAACGTTCTGTAAGTTGTTTTTTGTTTTTCAATCAGCGATTTTGAAAACGCCACAGTCACCCCGGTGAGTTACAACAGGGCTGTGGAATCACAAAAACACAACAGCAATCATATTTCATTTGGTTTTTCAGAATTTTTTTGTTTTATTGCTACCCTCTCGTTTTCCTGAAATTCTTCTTTAATCTTAATTTAAAGCAGCTGCAGCTCTGACTTTGGGCACAGCCCGAGGACTCAGGTGCAGGCGTGCACTCTGCTTAAGTGCAGATCTTGATAAAAGAAATATTTCTCTTAGTGTTTCTCCAGCATTGTCACTCTACTGTTTGCCTCCCTTTTATTCCCTTTGCTTTTCACCACAGGCACGTGTCAACAATGCACACAAAGAAACAAATGATGACACAGCTTTTCATGAAGCCTCTGAAATAAAGAGCATGGCGGATAAATGCTCACGGAAAGGTTAGTGCTGGTAATGTGGATGAGATTTCAAAACGTATACATCAAAAGATACAACGCTCCTCGAAATGGATCTGAGGAACTTTCACCTGTTCTTGTTGCTACGGTAATCCCTCTTTAATAAAAGAGACATATTTCTTTGATTTGCAAAGTATCTGTAAAAAAGGATTCTTAGATTTTGTTTTGTTTTAAATGATTTCTTAAAATTGGGGTCTAACTTGAGAGGAAATGCTAAGTATGTTCCAAGAGGGATTTAAAAAAAAAATGTAGTCGGTGTGTGTGTGGATTAGGACCTGTGGAGAGGGAGGGGGGGGCCTTCATCAGGGAGGAGGCGGGATCTGCACCCCCAGCAGCTCATAGGCAAAGATGTTCCAGAAGATGGCGAAGAGGAGGAAGGTGATGAAGGAGAAGACGATGACCCACCAGGAGCACTGTTTCTGCAGGCTCTCCTCGTAGCTGCGCAGGATCAGCAGCCCCATGCTGATGCCCACTACGGCCCCCGACAGGTGGGCCATGAAGCTGGGCTGGGGCCCCGAGGAGGGCAGCGGGGGGGAGAAGCGGAGCCAGACGGCACGACCCACCTCCGAACTCACTGTGGGGGGAAGAGGAGAGACAGAATAGCCTCAGTATTTGTTTACGGTTGTATCTTTGAGGACATGACACCAGACGACAGCCATGTTCTTCCATCAAGGAGTGAAATAATTGTGTTTAGATTTTTGAGAAATTGGCCGTTTTTAGCTTCATGGTGAAGAGTTAGAAAGGAGGATTGAGACCATTATCATCTCTGTACAGTACACATTAAGTTACAGCCATTAGGTTGTTAGCTTAGCATAAAGACTGGAAACAGGGGGAAACAGCTAGCCTGGCTCGATGCAAATATAACAAAATCCATATGCCTTAATGAGTACAACTGACAAATGAAAAATCTCCGTCATAAAATAATTGGACAATATATATATTCTTGTTCTTGTTTATTTGGCCCTTTCAGTACTTTCCCACCTCATAACAGTTCATTTTCAGCATCTTACTAGAAAATAGCTAATATGTAGAACCACGTATGGATATATCACCGGGTTTATGACTAACAACTGAAACAATTATAGTGTTTTAATTGTGGTGCTGCTCTCCGAGAATCTCTTGCACTGAATATTTACTCAACAACACTGATTATAAAACTGGAACTAATGTTAATTCAGTCTCTCACACGAGCCATGTGTCACGGTTTATTTAAAATGCTGTATTGCCTGTTTGTAAAACACTGAGGAGGAATCCAACATTGCTGCAGAGACTCTCGGCTCCTCAGTTCGGGGGCGGCAGGCTCCGCACAGATGGAGGGAACATATTGCTCACTAATGAAAGTGGCAGCGTATCGGCCCTCGTGTGGAGAAAAAAGGACAAGTGGTATGACTCAAACGGCTCGAAAACAAAAGCAACACGTCCAAGCATGGGGCCCCTATGAACAATTAACCAAGATAACTTGACTACATGTTTGTTGCTCAGCTTTGATCTCCGTTTTCACCCCACTCAGATAATAAATAGTCCTTAATGAGCTGTGAACATTTAATATGCTGAAAATAAAAAGTTATGCACACTCCCTATCCAATGATTGAGCTATTATATTAACATAAATAGCAACAATGGGAACAGAAAAGGGGGACAGGAGGGATTTGAGTGTAGATCTCGATAACTTACTGCAAACCAGAGCCAGGATCATGCGGAGCAGCTTGTACGGACAACGCATCCCGGCCCAGTTCTGCAACACAAAAGTGTCTCGTCAGCGTAAATAATCACGACACAAACAACATTTATTTATATATATATATATATACGTGAGTATATTATCAGCCTGAGAAGGAACGCCTTTCTATCCTCTGGACATATTTAGACCTGAAAGAAAAACAATCTATATCCACACGAGAGAGGAGGAAACACTTACACAACACACAGACGCGATTACACACCTGACTGCTCTCCACTTACTTGTTCCAGCCCAGTGGCGCTCCATTAATTAGAGCTTAGATTATTTAACACCATGGGAATATAGGCCAATAGATAGCCGTTGAGATTCTTTTGGGGGAAATAAACCAATTGCATCCTGAGTTAGAATAACACATCAACTCCTAAAGGGTGGAAAACTCTACCAATCACATTTTTCTTAAAGGGACCCAGAATTCAATTTTTTTTTCTCTAACCTGTTATTTATAAAGAAATGTGGGGAGCACTGCCCGAATGTTGGAGAGTTTCTACCTTCTCTTGAATATAATGGAACTAGATGGCATTCATCTTGTGGTGCTCATTTGTGAAACTCAACGGCAATGTCCATTTCAGAAATCATGACCCAGTTACTCTAGATAATCCACAGGCCATTTCGGAACATTTTTCGTTCTGCCAAACTACGCCCGCACACGTTATCACCCCGCAGAGGGAAGTGTGCCTCAAAAAGTGCTCGCTCGCTTTCGTTTGGTAAAGAGAAAATAGTTCCTACATGAAAATTGCTCACAACAAGGTCAGCAAAATATATATTTTGATTTTGGGGGAACTTCCCCTTTAAGTTGTGGAAGTATTTCCCCCGGCCAGTGTTTCTCCACTTCTCTCACAGCACACAAACAGAAATGGGGAATGCATGCAAGATTAAAGAGAATATAAATAAAACCTGCCGTGACCATACATTTAAAACAAGCCAGGAGTGGTAGGGATTTGCAATGACACAATATTTCCACAAATAAATGATTGATATCGTGGAGGAGAGGTCAACACAGAAGTGCAGAGCTGTGTGTGCTGCTCTCTGATGGGAGGCACTTTGCTCTATCGTGCCTCCACTCCCATGTGTAGAAATAGCTAATCTTAAACCAAACAAAAGCCAATATTTTCTGTCTGTTACACATCTTGTTATCACGCTGACTGCTGACATTGAAATGGAAAACTGCTGAGGTGATCAGTCGTACGTGTGTGTGTGAGGCAATCATTTATTGAGTCAAAGAAAAAGGGCTGGCAGTTCAGAGGAAACAAATATATAAAAAACTACGAGTAAGATCTAGATTTCCTTCAAAAAATGAAAGACTTATGATATCAGATGTATGTGCAGTGCCAAAAGCTGAGTTTGTGCTCTACAGAGTTCCAAGATAGATTCTGACACTTTGGCGAGAGCCGCATGACTTCTGGGGAGTCACGTCCGAGGCGGCGCTACAAACTTCAGAGCGGATGATGATGCTTGATGGCAGATGGCTGGGAATTTACTGGGTCAAGACTTGACGAGGTTTTCTTCAAAAACAAAAAACTAGAAAAAAAACCCCTCATCAGAGCAGAACTAAGACGTGCCTTAAAGGATTTCCGTAACTACAAACAGGCATCAAGCGCAACAGACCCAACACGGTGTCTGTTAGCTGCTACGAGTGCGCAGTCACAGTTCCTCCGCTTTGGCCCGTCGATGCTCTTTGATTTCTATCCCTGCTGCCGCCTCGGCTGCCAACAGTGAACCTAGTTAAAGTCATTCGTCAGATGTAACGCCGCCTCGAGAGCTGGGGAGAATGTGGAAGGCATTTCACATGTAGACCATGTGACAGAAACCCACATATAAATAAATACTGTAAAACAAGCAACAAGGGAATCCACTGCTTGTTTTTTTCCCAGTAGACATAAATAAAAACAGGGTTAATAATTAATACAAGTGTCTGAAATGCCAGTTACTTCAGATTCATTGACACATACAGTATGAGAGTAATACACATGTTGTGGTTGAGGGGGGTGGGTAAGCTACTTATCAACAAGGTTCAAAGAGGTCACATGGAATATTTATGCTTTTCCAGAAGATGCTGGGCAATGTAAAAAATGTATCACATCGATGTGATCCTTCTGTCGCAGGCAAAACCTACAATACATATTTTGTAAAAAAGAAAAGAATATATATATTTTGCAGCTAAATTAGACGTGTGTTATTTGTTGTGTGTGTATGTTAGAATACAGGTATGTTGCTCATATAAAAGCACCTTGAATTGCCTTGTGTTGAAAGGTGCTATATAAATAAACGTGCCTTGCCTTGCCTTGCCATACTGCTTTTTAGCAGTGCTTGAACATTTGTATGTAAAATCGTTTTGGATATCAGAATCAGAATTCCTTTAGTCATCCAAAAGATGGACATTTATATTGTAACAGGAAAAGTAAAGATAGCGACAAAATAAAACACTATTAGATAAAGAAGTAAAGATATGTCAAATAAAATGTCAAACTCATATTTTGTTGTTGTTGTTGTCACATTGTATATTACCAATTTTTATATTTGTTTTTAACAGAGCACTTAAGACGTAAAAGTGTGGTGTCAGTCTCACACCATTCAGAGGGCTCTGACATTTCGTCTCCATTGAAAAAAAGAAGCTTTTAGACATAACAATGGAGGCGATGATGACGGCAGTTACCATGACGACGTTGGCCAGATGTGCCGAGCACAGAGCGTAGACCCCTCCGGACCCCCCCACCACCGGAGCTCGCATGTCGGTGATGGACACTGTGAGCGAGCCTGCAGAGAAACACACAGAGAGAGAAATGAATTAGGAGCGTAGATGCAGGCAATGCAGGGAGAACAGTGTGTGTGTGTGTGTGTGTGTGTGTGTGTGTGTGTGTGTTGTGAGGAAGACAGAGAGAGAGCGTAGGACAGCATTTTTAGCAGAGGGTGAAAACAAAGGCAGAGTCAGATTACTCATCACGCAGCGGCACAAGTCACCTTCCTCTGAGCATATTTCTAAAAATCACTGAGTAACAATCTCCCTCTCTTCCCGGGGACTGCACCACATCATCTGACCTTCACATGCCCTTTGAATTTACATCTAGAATACATGACACACACACATGTTCAATGATGTGCACAGTATGTCTGAGTCCTTTCCTCCATGTAATCAGTTAAGCAGACTAATTATATGAAATGGTACACAACTAAAATTTCTAATTGGATTTTCCTTCAGTTCAATTTAAAATGAACTCTGATCAAAGTGAGGCCATGAAGACACGGACAAACCTCGCTCGAGAGACAATTCACATTTTTAGGTGCTTAAAAGATGCTCCGTTTTATATATTCCTGAACAAAATGTAATCTGGGATATGTGGAGATGGACCGAAGCCAAATGTGCCGCTTAAAAATATATAATATTCAAAGTACAGTGCTGGTCGAAGCAGGGACAAAGTCGTGAACATTACGACCTGCTATACTGTAAAGTGATTGCACACTTAAAATATAACATCCTTGTTAAATGAATTGATTTTGTTATGAAATGAACATAAACGATTTTCAAGCAGTTATCTGGTGTTTTTGGTTTGAACACTTACAGTCCCTAAACAGGTGTTTTCAATTTCTCTCAAATTACACCCGTCAGATTACAGCTGGGTGTATATTCATTTATGGGATGTCCCCAAACTATGGTGGCTAATAACAGTGATAAGGATGTGAACTGTAGAAGAAGCAGCTGTCAATCAAGCAGCTTGTACACGCCCACACAGTCCTGAGAAGACGGCTAATCAGGAAACACATGAAAACACCTGTAGCCGTCTCTAAGTATTAATCTGATTCATCAAAATAAGCATTTAATTTACAGAAGTCAATTAATTGATGCTATATTGTGTGTAATTTCCAGTTAGTTAGTATAAAAGTAATGGATTTTACATACTAAATGCTATATAAGTATGATATGACAATGAGAATCGGGAAAGTACTGCATTGAATTAGTATGCAGTATTGAATTCAGACAAACAACATGCCTCAGGCTGTAGCTAAATACATAATAGTCTATAATACTGGCCTCTAGCTTCCATAAATAGCTAATGAGGCCATGGAAACTATATATGGAAATGAAAATATATTATTTTTCTGATATTTTTGCTTTTAAAGCGATTCCTGTTTGCATAATGTCGAGATGGGTCATTCATTCCAGTGCAGGTCATTTGAAAGCTCAATACTTTTTTAGAGATGCTTACTTTACTTTATTTAATCAGGTATGAATATTACATTATCAGTGTCAGTTCACATTGCTGCTCTTTCAGTTTCAAGGAATCACCCTCACACATTATTTTTATTGTAAATGTGTTAAAATAGTTAGAAGAGGATTAAGTGTAATCCATACATGTGGAAAGAAGTTGAATATACAGTAAGATGTTAAATATGTATTTAAGTCAAACTGCAATAGATCTTTAGGCGTGTGGTGCAGGTTCAAACCCCACTGCAGTCAGCATGTCGTTGTGTCCCTGAGACACTTCATTGTGTCCTGTGGGGATTGCCCACAGTATTGAGTATATAAGTCGCTTTGGATAAAAGCGTCTAACAAGTGACATGTAATGTAATGTATAATATTAAGAACACTTACATCATTACTGCCACACTATATTAAAAAATGCAATTGATGGAAGCAAGGTGTACTAGAGATGGGTTGTGTAACGTGATTGGATTTTGATGGACTCACATTAAAGCTCTCTGCACTTTGCTGTGTTTTGCGATCTCAAAGTTAAGAAAAACAACATGTTTCTATGTCATTGCTCCTGTAGAGTGGTGTTTAAATGAAAAGCAACTGCCAAAATGCCAACCACCGGCCGATCTCAAACCTCCCATTCCTGAGCAAGATCTTGGAAAGAGCAGTTGCTGCACAACTGCAACACCACATGACATTTCATGAGCTCTACGAACCCCTCCACTCTGGCTTCAGACCCCATCACAGTACTGAGACTGCCCTCATTAAAATCACTAATGACCTCCTCATCGCATCTGATTCTGGCCTCATCAGTATTATCATCCTCCTGGACCTCTTTGCTGCCTTTGACACAATATTCCATAGCATCCTCTTCAGCCGCCTGTCAGACTACCTTGGCCTCAGTCACACAGCTCTTGCCTGGTTCGAGTCCTACCTCTCTAATGGCGCATTTCCACTGCAGCGGGTAGCCCCGTTTAAGCGTTCTTAATCGTCCTCAAGTGGCCAGGCCAGTTTTTGGTGGCCTTTCCATATAGCGTAGCACCGGCTTGCGGGTACTTTTCCCGGCCCCATAAAATCATGGTTCTATCAGGCCAGGGCTGAACTAGTGACGTCAACACTCTCGACTGCTGATTGGTCAGAGAGAATCGTCACAAAATCGTGCGCGAGATCATCCCTAGCGTCGCATATATATGTAGAAGCAAGCTTGCAGCATTTTTATACACAGCATTTTTGTAAACGGAG
The DNA here is from genome assembly GCF_902827115.2 of Pseudochaenichthys georgianus. Lineage (NCBI taxonomy): Eukaryota > Metazoa > Chordata > Actinopteri > Perciformes > Channichthyidae > Pseudochaenichthys > Pseudochaenichthys georgianus. The sequence goes on along the minus strand of NC_047521.1, from coordinate 22,279,289 downwards.
GAGCTACAAAAATGGCAACGTCAAAGAAAAGCACACCGTGGTCGACCAAGGAGGTGACGACGTTCCTACATCTCATTGGGGATGATAAAATCCAGCGGGAGCTCGACGGAACAAAAAAAAAAAAAGCCGATCGCCCCGCCTACACTGCGTTGCTACCCCAGGTCCTAAACTGTAATGGAAATGCGCCACAGCCTCGGACGGCCAACGAGGCAGCCCGAGGCCTGAGCGAGGATGCTTAGGGACACTTAAACGGGGCTACCCCGCTGCAGTGGAAATGTGCCATAACAGGACTCACTTTGTTACCATCAGTGACTGCAGCTCCCCTCCGGCACCAGTTAACCAAGGTGTACCTCAAGGCTCTGTGCGTGGACCCCTCCTATTCACCATCTACATGCTCCCACTTGGTTAGATCATCCGCCAACATGGTCTCAGCTTTCACTCGTATGCCGATGACACACAGCTCTATTTCTGCACCAAACCGTCCACACAGCTCCCACCTCTTTCCCTTGTCAACTGCCTCCAGGACATCAACAACTGGATGTCATCAAACCTGCTAAAAATAAACTGAGCTCATCATTGAGGCAAGGCGCAGCTCCAGAAGGTTGGTGACCTGCTTCTCACCATTGACGGCTGCTCCATCTCCCCATCCACTGATGTCCGCAACCTGGGAGTCATCCTGGACTCCACCCTCTCTTTCCAGGCGCATATCAAATCCATGACCAAATCCGCCTTCTACCATCTCAAAAACATTGCCAGACTCCGCCCCTCACTCTCTGACTCTGTGGCAGAAACACTCATACACGCCTTCATCACATCCCGTCTGTACTACTGCAATGGAGTCCTGTCCGGGGTTCCCAGCAAAACCCTGGTCAGGCTCCAATATGTCCAGAATTCTGTTGCCAGGCTTCTCACTGGCACTAAGCCATGGCAACATATCACCCCCACCCTCATCCACCTCCACTGGCTGCCGGTCAAGTCCCGGATTCACTATAAAAAACTCCTCCTCACGTACATGTCCCTCCATTCCCTCGCCCCCCCCCCCCAACAGACCTCCTACATCCCTACACCCCCTCTCGGAGTCTGCGGTCCTCAGACACGGGCCTGCTCTCCATCCCCCGCTCTCGCCTTCGTACTGTTGGTGACAGGGCATTCAGTGTTGCGGCCTCCACCCTCTGGAATCCACTTCCTCCCGAGAACCGGAACGCTGCCTCACTGGACATCTTTAAATCCTCACTAAAAACGCACCTGTTCACCATGGCCTTCGGACCCTAGTCCTTTCCTGGTCCCCTGGCTTCCTTTATCTTTCATTTTTTTTCTTGTTTTGTTCGCTCCTCATTGTCTGTTTTGTTTTGTCTGTCCATCATGTACAGCGACCTTGGGTCCCGTGAAAGGCGCTTTATAAATTCCATTTATTATTATTATTATTAAAAAGAACTGTACAGTAACCAGCAGCTATTTCTAAGTTTTAGAGTATAAAGAGAGGCTCCTGAATGCAGCACAGTGCACTTACAGCAGCATGCACCAGGATGCAGCGACGCTCTGAAGTAGGACAGAGTTTCAGGACAAATCACAGTCGCTCACAAGGACATCGTCAGCCACTGCTAATTATGCAAATTAGCTGATAAGGGAAGCGGAGAGGCTGATAAAACAAAACAGCCTCTTTTTAATCACAGTTGGGGTTTGCTGGAGTTGTGATCTCCGATCTATTATGCATGTTGTATCATTCAAATGCTCTGCGTGAGTGTGTGTGTGTGTGACCGCACAGAGTAAACATTGTCTTAAGAAACGCCTCGTCAGCGCGTGGCGGAGATGATCATGGAGAGCCAGATGGTAATCAGAGCGCTGTTCTGATCCATTCATCTCATATTTTACGTGGATTTGAGGAGAAAATGAAGGTTGTTGCTTCAGCTTTGAGATTTGACAAGATTCACAGTGCTCCATTTTTAGAAGTTCCACTAAATTGCAATTACACAGCGTACACTAGTATGTGGTCTCTGATCTCTTCAAAGTAGAGAAAAAATTGAATTTGAGTGGGGGTTTTTCTTACTTCAGAGCTGTGGATCTGGTTAAATATTGATAGGATGATATGAGAGACGCTGTTTGAGGTTAAAGTTATGGTAATTCTGCAGTGTTGGTAAAATGTAGTCTTTTGCTGCTCTTACAAATTCAAGTGATCCAAAATCCTGAATTAATGAACTGCTTGAGCAAAGTGAATATCAAATATAACACATTTAGATGAAACTTAGGGTTAGAAACTTAGTTTCTACATGTTGTGTTTTTTTCTCATCTCCTAGTTTCTAACTGGTATGGAGACACATTTGGTATTTCTTACATAACACTGACATAGAAGCACATTATTGCAAGCTACCGCCTGTTTTGAGACAGGAGCAGAATTAAAGTAATATATTGGGCTGCCTCCTGACAAACACAAGTCCAATGTCCTCTCTTGTTTTATTTTCACTGACTCCTGAGAATAATCAGGCTCTTAAACGGCTTAATATGCCACTAAGTCACAGTTGCTGCGCCAATTCAAACACTGAGTAAGTGCATTGAACAAATCAATGACTGGATGTGTCAGAACTTTCTCCAATTAAACAAAGATAAAACTGAGGTAATGGTTTTTGGAGCCAAGGCAGAACGTATAAAAGTTAGCGCTGAGCTTCAGTCTGCAATGTTCAAACCAACAGATAAAGCCAGAAATCTAGGTGTAGTCATGGACTCTGACCTGAGTTTCAACAGTCACATTAAAACAGTTACTAAATCAGCCTACTATCACCTAAAGAATATATCTAGGATTAAAAGACTAATGTCACAGCAGGATTTGGAAAAACTTGTCCATGCTTTTATCTTCAGTAGACTCGACTACTGCAATGGTGTCTTCACAGGTCTCACTAAAAAATCTATTAGGAAGCTGCAGCTGATTCAGAACGCTGCTGCTCGAGTCCTCACTAACACTAAGAAAGTGGATCACATCACTCCAGTTCTGAAGTCTTTACACTGGCTTCCTGTGTGTCAAAGAATAGATTTCAAAATACTGCTGCTGGTTTATAAAGCACTGAATGGTTTAGGCCCAAAATACATTTCTGACCTCCTGCTAAATGATGAACCATCCAGATCTCTCAGGTCTTCAGGGACTGGTCAGCTTTCTGTCCCCAGAGTCAGAACTAAACATGGAGAAGCAGCGTTCAGTTATTATGCTCCAAATATCTGGAACAAACTCCCAGAAACCTGCAGGTCCGCTACAACTCTGACTACTTTTAAATCCAGGCTGAAGACTTTTCTTTTTGTCGCTGCTTTTAATTGAACTATTCATATTTTAAACTGCACTGTAACTTTTATCCATGTATTTTTTCTTTTAATGTTTATTTGATTAGCTTTTCTTTTTTTTATGCTTAATGTCTTTCATTTTTTGTAAAGCACTTTGAATTGCCTTGTGTTGAAAAATGCTATATAAATAAACTTGCCTTGCCTTGCCCTACTGTAAGTTCACCAGCAGAACACTAACTTTGGGTATATTTGTTTGGCTGCTCCTTATAGTTTCAGCACATTTGAAAAAAAACAACAACAACAAGTGAAAAGCAATAAGTTAGAACGCCTTGTAGGAGAAGGGGAGAGCAGAAGCGGGGGTAAAACCTATGGGTTCATCGCTATCAAACCCCTCCATATTACACAAAGTATAAAAGTGTTAATTCGAGCGTCTTAAGAGCAGTGAGTCAGCTTCTAAGATAATAGTTAACACCAGCCAGGACCGACTCTTCATAGGAGACACTTGCCAAGCATGTGACACCACCATCTGTGGGTGAAGAAGAGGAGACAACCTGAGTCCTCAGAGGAAGCAAACTGCTCTCCTCCTGCTCGCTCAGCTTTGGTAAGACGCTCTCACATACAGTGTGAATATTAAACAGCGCTGTCATGTGGGCTCTCCTGCTGAAGGGGATTTAAGATTTAGGAGTCTCTGCACTCAGCAGGAGCAGCGACGTGAGGTGTGTGATTATTTTAACGCCGCGCTGACACACTCATGCTCTCTCATGCACAGAGTATTTATTGTTGCCGTCCTGAAGTCATCATCAACATCCTCAAATCTTTGTGTGAGCTTGCAACATTCTGACATGCAACGTAGACGGTAAAAAATGATGTGCTTGTGTGTAGATTAAGTCAATCGCACACGCAGGGCTATCTACCGCAGTTTAATCCCCGCTGCAGCGCTCTGTCAAATCAAACCTGCTCCACCATCACTGCAGGCCGCCCTTAAGCTATGGGTCAACTTTGTGTTTCCAGTCTCGCAGGGATAAGGTGCAGACAAGGGAGGGTAAGCTGATCCGAGGCCAGGCTGCCCGAGGCTGCCTCTCTCTGAAGCCAGTGGAGGCACCGCTAGCACACAGTAAAAAGAAATCCTCTAATCCTTGGGAAATATAGCTGTAAACACTTAAAAACCTTTTCACTGGGTGCTGCTGAAGCTTTGGTATGATGGTAGCTATAAACTGCAAAAACGAAGGCCACTTACAGTCTTAAAAGAGGAGAAGGACAAATGTGGCTGATTGTAATGATCACATTTAGTGGAAAAACAACATTCTACGTGTCGTTTTCACCTTCATTTATCAGCGTAGAGACAGACAGTGGATGTGGGCGTGAAAAAGCAATATGACATTTAACATTGCTGTTACAAATCTTCCTAGAAGACAGACGCTTATTTGAATCGATATTTACACTTAAATAGATTTCTAGGCTAAATCTAGGCAATTTGGGGATTTAAGATGAAAGTATCAAGGCAATTTTAGCCAATGCTTTCTATGAAACATGAAGCATTTGTTGGTATATAGGTTTCACCGGTGCATGTTTGTTATATTCCTTACTTCCTTTTGAATAGTAAATGTATCTACTTGGTGTCAAAGTGGGTAAAACAAAGCCAAAAAGTCAAGTTGAATCTGCATTAATACTTTTTTGCAGGCATAACAAGCTGTGAACTTTAACAAATACTCAGCTTCTAAGTTTACATGGCGAACATTTCAGAAGTTAAACTTTAGCATTCATGTGGAGATGTGCTTCAGGCAACTAAACCTAATATTGACTCTCTTCTCAGCTCGGTTTGGTTTATCCAGTCCAGAGGGGAATATCTGGCTCTTCAGCTGCTCAATCCTATGTTCATCAGTGAATTGCAAACTGCTGTACAGGTGTAGGTACATACAGTAGGTTTATCAGAGTAAACTACGACGATTAGAGCGGTGTGACTGATCCAAAAAATGCAGTCAGGTGATATCTCTCATTCATTACTACGAGTCACCCTTTCCAGTGAAATCACGTCTAATCCTCAGAGGTTTTATTTAGGAGTTGGACAGAAGATATCATCTGAGAGGAAAAACGACATATCATCCAACACTTAATTTGACAAGATGTCTACAAGAAGGATGTCTGAGAACATTAGTATTCATCGATGTGCATTTTTTAAGTGCTGAGCCAATAAATAACTCAGGAGAGGACAATATGAGGCCAATGTGTTTATTTATTCAATTCATTTTGTCAGTACTGGATGAAAGAACATTTGGCAACCCACCGCTGTGCTCTTAGTAATTTAATCAGTCTATTGATATAAGCAGTGAGAAGACAACCCATATTTATTTAGTCGTGTTTTATTATGAGACTAAGTAAAGTTGAGACCATTATTTCCTAATAAAAAAGGAAGATTGATTTGAGGAATAATGTAATAGAAGCTCGGCTCACAGGACAGTTTCAGCCGTTGATGCTGTGCGGTTGCTGCCTTTCAGGTTCCTTTGCAGTATTTGTACACACTGGCCTCGGACAGATCCATCCAGTATGCATTAAATCTCGTGGCCCTGCACAGAGATGTGCTGCAGTCAGCACTCCTGCAGTCACAGGCTCTCTGTTGGCTAATAAACTGGGGAACCGCCTGATCAGATTTATTTGCCCAGCACAAATAAGAGGCAGGGGACACTGATGAAAAGCAAACCCTCATGAGGAAAGGGTGATACAGGAGCAACCAAGAGTGCAACCATGATGTACAGGAATATATATAAAGTTATTATAATAAGAAAATCATGATGAGGCTTTTGGTTCACTTTAATTATTATATCCCTCAGGCAAAAAACACTTTAAGTAACAAATGAATTAGTTCACACTGTGGTTGTGGTAATTTTGTTCAGCAGTTTTTTTTTAGGCCTGCTGACTGTCAGATCTGAGTAGAACAATAACGTTTGGATGTTGAGGTTGAGAGAGACACAGTTTCACACATCGTGATGGTGTCATCTAGTGCCACCTGAGACTGGAGTGTTTGACCTGTCTTAAAAAATAAAAACATGTTGGGTTTTTGAACTGCAACCAACATGTTTGACCCTATATCTTCTATGTTTCACATCTGCACAATTTACATAAACATTATAATGATGTCCTTCAATGTAGGGGTGGAAATAACATGTTTGTTCAAATAATTTATGGAATGAATCAATCATTTGGTGAAAATAGTAAAAAAAATAGGTCCATTATAGCCGGATCAATACTTGATATTGTGAGGCATTTTAATATTTGGGTGGCATTTTTTAAACAACTCGTAAAAAAACAAGATTTTTTTTAATATTTGTTAAATTATTAAAAAGATAATATCTAAGGGGAACATTTTGTAGTTAAAAAATAAACGTGTATATATGCTTTAGCTAATAAACCAAAGCCAATAAAACTGCAAAACTCAACCATATACACAAATACAATTTTATTCTGTGACTGCTTCAATTATTGGTTTAGCACTTTGCTCATCAAGAGGGGGGGGGGGGGGGTATTTTTGGAGTTAGGCAACTTTCTTTGACTCTGGTATTTGAGCATGAAGCTAAGTAAAAATAATGAAATGACAGGGCGACTCTACTGGAGGCAGACCCGATCTGTCACATGGTTTTCTGTTTACTTTATAGAGTGTCGTTAATAGAGTGGCATCTATTTCAAAGCCTAATTTCTACCATAATAGTGCTGTCAGATCGAGGGGGCTCTATTCAAGATATTTTCCACCTGGGAATGAAATGGACTCGACTGTGTCATCAGACAGAAGGAGATAAGAGGAATATCATCTCCATCGCTGATGCTTTCCTTAAAGTGGAGCAGCATGACTCGCAATCAGTCCTCGTCCAATCTAACACCCTCATCCATCTCCTCGTGGGGGGGGGGGGAAGAAACCCTTTCAGATGTTGTATTATCCTTCTTTATAAAGGGTAAAAAGCACAAACTTAAGTGTTCCCGCTTCAGTGTGGTCTGCTGAGGACGTCCTCACATTTTGAATGAGATTGATAACACTATAAAAAGGCCATTATCTTTGTCGAAACACTCATAGCTACATTTGTCAGAGATTAAATACGATGAATGGCTATGGACTTCTACACAAATGTACTTTTCCTGAACTTCATCTATATGTACCACCATAGGAGGTGCCATAACGCTACTTATCCCAAGTTCATTATTTGTATTATTATTATTTGTTTACGTCACTTTTATTTGTTTGTTGAGCACTTCCGGTAATTGTCACATGGGTGTGGTTTGGTTATACAAGTCACCTGTTTGATGTCGAGTGCGGATGACAGAGGGTGAGCTTGTGCTGTAATTTTTTCTGTTGACTGTTTTGTCCATAGTTAGTTACTATGTTATGATTTTGTTTATTAAATATCCTGAAACTATCTTGCTTCAGTATAGACTTTCTCTTTGAAAACGCGTCACAGTTTATAGCCAAGTTTAGCCTCTCGGCGACTCAAACGTAACTGGGGATTGAGCCGCCACATAATGTGTGTGTTTATTATGTTATCTATATTTAACAAACGTTTAGACTGATGGAATACATATTTTAGCCCATTAAGTAGTTAGATGGGCTACCATTCTAGCCCATCTAAGTGGGCCATACCAAACTACCATTCTAGCGTTAGAGTAGTTTAGTTGTTAGGGTTGTATAACACATGGACAGCATCAATTCTATATGTATTAATGATATATAATGTAAATACTTTATGTTTGGTGTGTCTATTCCCAATCTCCCTATAGCTTATTGGGGTGTCCAATGTCACATGTCTCCATTATGTCTTATGATTGTATTTTTTTTAAACTTGTGCATAAATACAATTCATGTGCAGAGTCAAGATGTAAAGGGCATCCAAACTCTCAAGGTGATAAAACACTTCACACATGCGCTCATGCACTGCAGTCAAGTAGAGAAGGGAGACACAGATTCAAAGTGAAAACACAAAACCAATCAGAACCTCTCCTGTCGTCTACATATACAAAATAAACCACAAAACCAATCAGAACCTCTCCTGTCGTCTACATATACAAAAGAAACCACAAAACCAATCAGAACCTCTCCTGTCGTCTACATATACAAAAGAAACCACAACAACAGTCAGAACCTCTCCTGTCGTCTACATATACAAAATAAACCACAAAAACAATCATCCAATGCCAAGGTTTAGTCTGGAGGAACAGATACTATTTATCAATTTCACAGCGTGCCAACATGGCCACTGTAAACAAACCTTGCCCTTGCTTTCCTGAGAGATTGATGCGCTTTATAATAACAGTTTTCTTCCTTGTCCAAATGTGCCACATGGGAGAAAATATGATAATATTTATGCTGCCCCAGAGTCCAGGGGGCATCAGGAGAAATCAATACTCCACACAAGTCACATCCTCCGCACTGCTGAGGGGAAGCATAATCATATCTCATCCTGGTGAGTGTGTGTGTCTGCATATGAACATGTATTTAACTAAAGAAGCCAAACAGAAGCAATTTAGAAATGAGTGAATGGAGATCCGAATAGGTCTAATGCTCCTTGAGTTGTGTAAGAGGAGCCGTCATACAAAGAGCCGTATTCTTGTCACGACAAAACGCAGGAATCACTCACGACTGCTTTTCATCTAACAAGCACAATGGCTGACCTTGGATGAAATTACTCGAATTCTAGGCCTACATCCCGATGAAGAAGGGCATGAAATCACTTCCTGCGTTCAAGGTTATGAAGCCAGCGTGATGTGCTTCTCCATCGCAGAACCTTGGAACTAAACACCAAGGTAATTTAAACAGAGCAGAGAAATAGCCTCTGAAACAAATATTTCCGTCGTAGATTGGATTCACATGGCAGATGCAAATAGAGGTCCATAAACTAAGTGGGCACACACATACAGTAGGCAACCTTTCAATTACAGTAGGCTGCGTTACAGTGGAGAACATTCCCCCCGTGTTGTTATCAGTGAGGCTGCAGGGGGGAGACGGCGGAGGAAGTGAGATCGGTGTCACCTAGGCAGAGTTGACTGTAGGGCAGCATGGGGGGGGGGAATTACCATAATCACACTGGCAGCCTCTGCAACGCACCAAGGTCACCCTGCGTCCTCGATCTGAGTTCAGCTCCAGAAACACAGGACCAGACTCCTCAGGGTTTCTGCCGCCGCTTTTAATGAAACTATTCATATCTCACACTGTAACTTGTATTATTGTTTTTTACCTGTATTATTCTATTAGCTTGTTTTATGTTTATCATAATCTGGCACAATCTTGCACTAATATTTTGCACATTCTATGTACAATTTTGCACTAATGTACATTATCAAATATTGAAGCGACTGTTATTTTGTATATATTTGTTTTTATTTAGGTCTTAATGTGTGCACATGTAAAATTGTGTCTTTGATTCTGTGTATATATATATATATATATTTGGACACATATTTTCATATACAATTGTTTTTATAGTCGGGATTGTGGGAAACGGTATTTCGATCTCTGTCTGTACACACAAACTGGAAGATTGACAATAAAGTTGACTTTTGATTTTATTCTCTTCACTTTTAAAGACTGTTTTTAAATTATTTTTTATAATGTGATTGCATTGCACTATTTCCTAATGCTTTTCATTTTTGTAAAGCACTTTGTAAATATGTATATATTTTTGCATTCTGTAGCTGGTTGGCCAAGAAGACAGACTGAGACCTTGTGAGCTGACATTGTTGCATGGTCACAGTCACACAATCCTCCACCAGGCCTTCGGAATAAGAGCGATAGATGATTGGTATGCAGAAGGCAGAGGCAACACAAGGACGACTCCAGAGCTCTTCCAGTCCCTAAATACAACTCCTGCTTTTCACAAACCTGCTCAGGTTCACTTCAATCAAATCAGTGTTTCGTGAAGGAGCTCCGCACCAGTTCTGTGAGTGAGTCAGAGCCAGAGTAAAAAAATAAAGCTCTATTTTAATTCCTTCAACTGAATACATTGATTTCATCTTGTCGATTCAATCCCAAATATTTCTAGGCTTCGGGGATTTCCATAGAATAAACCCACTTGCAGCTTTTGTTTCTCGACCAAACATCAGCAGAAATGGATGATGGACAAAGTCATTCTTGCCCACGCACCAAGACCGTGTATCCATGGCAGCAGATATAATGATATTTACCCCGCCTAAATATGTGCATGGCACTTTTGAAAAGCATCTATCAGTTATAGGAACATGGGAATGGTAGGGTTACACAGGCAAAGATAAGCCTGAAGGCTCTCAGTCAGTTAGGGACTGAAATAGCTTTTATTAGCTTGAGAGGATGCAGAAACAATCATCCGGATAAATGAGGACCCACAATGCAGCAGGGCTCACGGCCGCGGCGGGAAAGCTGACACCGCCCGCATTCCTCTCTGATATCAGAACAACATTAATCAACTGCTGGACGATTAAACAGTACATGTAACTCGGCACGGCACTTTAAAGTAATGACAACATCAGCTAGCTTGCAACAATGAGGTTAGACTGACGTGAAGCCATTTGTCACATTTCCATTTCAATTTCCCAACGGGCCGCAAAGGACATCAGGTCTCTTCCTCCTCTTGACTGAGGACACAATGAGCAGCGTGAGCAGTGTACTCTGAAGCTCGCTGGGCAGTATATAACAATAAACAGTATATTTAGTTACCAGGAGAAGATACCCTCCTGCATAATTCAAAGCTGAGTCTCTCTAAAGGTCGAGGAGCAGGTCCGCCGCAGGATCAGTAACGCAGCGGGTCTACAGGTCAGATACTCATATATTTGCATGTGCATATCTAACTTTAAGATACCATATATGTATTCATCCAGGAACAGTGGAAGAAGAAGTATTCCAAAATCTGCTTAAGGAGTATAGGAGTAACACGGATGCAGTATTATTGCTCATAATTGATATGTCCTTTACGTACAGAAAACTCTTATAATGCTCAGCTCCAGGAATCCATTATTAGACATATCATTTAAAATACGTTAGCTGTTATCTCCCCTATTGAGAAAAAAAAAGAAAACACAAAACAGAATAATAATGTTTGTTGGTATGTTGTTTAGAGTTTTAATCTGCACTACAAAATGTGTTATGCATAGGGTTTTGGTGAATAATAACTAGATATATAGTTTATATATATATATATATATATATATAATTGTATTCTATGTCAATTCAAATAGTTACTATAGTACTTTATGTTATGTGTGTATAACGGGATACAAGTGACAAAGTATCTTAAATTGTACTTAAGCACAGCTAATGACTTCCCACCACTGTCAAAGGAAGACTGAGAGCCTTTTGGTTTATAGGATGCCCTGCTTCCCCTCACAGTTACTCACATCACACCTGGAAGCTGCCCAGAACAAACACACAGTTATATTGAATAATCCGGCGTGTAGCCAGGGCTAATAAAGCCTCTCTCCTTGAAGAAATATATTATCTTATGGCATTTGTATTGCCATCCTTAATTCTGAACGTGCTATCTGCCATGTACTCGCATGTGTATTTTATTGCATTTTATTCTGCTTTTTATTGCACTATGCAAATTAAATGCTATCATTTGTGGCATTGTTCAGCTCAGTGAATATGCAATGCACATGTTTCTCTCCCTAATGAAAAAAACTAAAATATGTTTAACAAACCAAAACAAAGCCAATTAAAGGGTCCCTATTCTGCTCATTTTCATGCTCATATTTGTATCTTGTTCCTCTAGAGTCTACTGTGACATGTCTCCATGCTCTAATGTTCAAAAAGCTCTTTACTGTTCTCATACTGCCTGTGCTGCAGCACCTCTTTTCACCCTCTGTCTGAAACCAGAGCCCAGTCTGCTCTGATTGGTTAGCTGGCCGGCTCTGTTGTGATTGATCAACTGCTTAGAGATGTCCCGCCCCTTAACGTACAATGTGTTTTGAGCATTGACCAATATGCATGACACATACTAAAACTTAAGCTTTCTCTAAGGTTCGAGTCTTAAACGCCCACACACACACACACACACACACACACACACACACACACACACACACACACACACACACACACACACACACACACACACACACACACACACACACACACACACACACACACACACACACACACACACACACACACACACACACACACACACACACACACACACACACACACACACACACACACACACACACACACACACACACACACACACACACACACACACACAATACCGTAGACTCTTGTTTCTGTAAGACAGTAAAACATTTGTTTAACCACTAGAATCTGTTGATATATAAAAAAACAGATGATTCAAAGTTAGTCGATGCAATGTTCAATGTGACAGAACAGAAAGCAGGAGAGAAAAATCACGGTATCGTATATCAACACTAAAACTCACAACACACTGATATCTTAGCTGAGAGGGACGAGAAGAGACAGCAGACTCAAGCCTGCTGGAGGATGTGGATGTTCAGATGTAAGCTAGTGTTAGAGGAGGTAGACAGCCTGGGGCTCACACGGGGCTACGAGGAGAAAACATGATGCGGTGGCACCTGTTGATGTCCTGAAGCACCTGAAGAAGCTGAAAGAGCTGCTGGCCCCGAGGGAGACGACCCAGAAGAGAGAGGAGAAAGAAAAGAGAATAGATGCCGCTTTTTTCTTTAAACTCGATCTGGACTGAAATGTTGAACATAACTCAACACTTTACATTCCTCTGTTTTGACAAATGTGCCTTTTCCTTTACCTTTATGTGGAGCTTTTCATCTGCTGTGAGTGCGGCGGAGCAAAGTGAGAAAATAACAAGGAGGTGATTTCTAAACGGCGGCATCGGGAAAATAATTACAGAAGTGTTCCTTTTGTCAGCACACATCCAAGGACAGAAAGGACAACTTTATTTCAGCTTACAAATACTTCGATAATACCATCCGACCCACACAGATTAGAACCTTGTATTTTGTGGGACTAATTAATCCTTTATATGACGTTTCAGAATCCATTATAATCAGGATGAGGACTGCAGAGATGCAAGTTCACACATTTGATATATAAAAATCTGTTAGAACGATGTTATACTTTCCGAGTTTTAAACATCTTCCAAAAGAGAGCAGGCCCTGCAGTGAGGAAATATTGTGGAGCACGCACATAAAGGAACAATACCTGCAGCGCGTCGCCCCATAAACGCACCCACCGAGTGCAGCTATAACCTGAAAGCACTGCTGCCCTAAAAAAATAACAAGCAACATGCGCGCCAGAGCTGATAGCAACAGCCCACATGATTGAAGTCATGAGCGAGAATAAGACTGCATGAATATAAACATTTTTTTTAGAGCTTTAAAATGAAGACTTGCAAATAATAGACGAAGAAGTGACAGCTTTTCCTAATGTGACGGTCAAATATGCCCTCTCCTGTTAAGTCTACAGCAGAAAATGCAAACAAACATGTCATTTTAAATGTTTACACCTTAGCCTGATTCAGTCAAATAACTCGGTGAAGTCTTCAAATCAGGTCCTTAAACTCCTTTTAAAAAACGAATGAATTAACAGTAAAAGGCCAGTTTTAAGCACCGCAAATTCATTATGTCTCTCTGCCTCAATGTCATCCTCACCAGCAGTGTTCCTTACGACTGACTGAGTTTCTTTTGAACACCTGAGTGCAACACTGCAGTCTCTTTACTCCCCACCAAACAGCCATCACCCGCCTCCAAAACCCAAAACACACAGGTTCACTTTGCGACCTGCTTTCCAGTGGACTACTTCCCCAAAAGATGACAACAGCGTGTGCCAGTACAGCTCCCGTTTCCACTCCATCACCCAGAGTCGGAAGGGGAAATTATTACGCTGCTTGTAGTCGTTCGTCATCTTGTGACCGTGAGGCGGCTCAGCCGTTCCTCACTGTTTAGAGAGGAGCAGATTTATTATATCGTGTTGAAAGGAAATACACTAAGATTCAAATGTAATCCCAGATTCACACTTCAGTACTACACACATTTATTTTTTGATAGTGTGACTCCAGCATAGCAACTCGAATGAATTCAGTTCAACTCGGGGCTCTGGGGGTACCAATATCATCATCTCCTCGCAGCGCAAATCTCAAACTGCACTTAGGCTAATTCCCCAGAGAGAAACCCTGCTTCACTCCACGCCACTTCTGCCCCCTTTCAAGTTTGCTTTCTCTCTCATCATTGCTAAAATAAATCAAAGCTACAATAAATCAGAGTGTTAAAAGTGTGAGTGTGACTTCTACACAGAATGGAGAGCTTTGAGCAGCTTTAAAGACAGAACAGGAATACAAAATTGGGATTTTTAGTCGCGTACAAGCCGAAAAATCAGGTTGCTGAATATGAACAGATGTAACTCGATATGAATTAGGGGTTTTGCTCTCGGCAGTAATGAAATGATGTTAGCAAGAGATTTACGAGATCCAAGACGCTAATTGTTCCCAGGGAAGATGAAAGGGGGAAGAGGTTTAAGCAAGTGTTGACTTATGAAAATCGGCATTAACAGCAAAAAAATGCAGCAAGAATCAGTAGGAGTTAGAACGTCCAATGTTCTAACAGGCGGGATGAACAGGAGGATGAAAGTGAGTGAGGTTTTCTGTCAACAAAGACTTGGCTGCAGCCCGACCTCTGGGCACCTCGAGTCGCTGCATTTAAGTTTGGTGACTTGGATTTTTTTTTTTTAAGTGTTGGGCCACTCGCCGGAGCCGTGTCTATTATCAGAACGATCCCAGTTTGAGGACAAGACACTAACAATGTCAGCCTCACTGGAGTAGCATTTGGTGCTACAAGTAAATGTGTTTTTTTTCCAGAGCAAATATAAGACCTTTAAGTTGATAAATGATGACCAACAAAGCAAAAAACGTAGCATCTTTCTGATCAGGAGAGATCTACAGCGGACTGAAAACACTCACACACTGCAGGAGAACAGACAATAAACCGTCTTTTCTTTATGATATTGCTTTAGAAAGTGAGAGCATATTGCACTGCAGATCATCCCAAACTGTCAAAACATTCGCTAGTATAAATATAAACTCTGTGCTACTTCACTGCACAGTTTACACCAGTGTTTCTTCTACCAAACGTACACTCACACGACACATATAAACATTTTAGCCAAAGGTGACACCGCACATTTCTGATACATATTTAAAATCAGTGATGGCTGTTTTGTTAGGAACCAAAATAAGTATTTAAAAAATTTAAACATACTTCTTTCGTGTTGTTAAGAAATGGAACTGTCGTGTCACTAATCTTAGCTACACCATTTCTTTAATTTTGATATGTTTACATTATGTATTGCTGTTCATGTTTCTGTGTTGAAATATTGTTACAAATGTACGGTTAAATAAGTGTAAGTCTGGTTCCCTAGGCGTTGGTCTTAAGGCATCACACAGTAAAGCAGCACACACTTTATGCCGAGTTCACACTCCACGTCAGATCTATGTACTTCTCACACTACACAACGTGCTGCCTTGTAATCGAGAGTCTTGAAGTTGTCGTGGTTTTCACACTACATCACTGACCCGAAACACACCGGGTCACACACACTACAAGATCTTTCACCAGGAGGAATCCCCGATGAGTATTTCTGTTCTCCAAACTACATGAAAGAAGTGACAGGGGAAATGATGTAACACCATGTA
This sequence comes from Pseudochaenichthys georgianus, assembly GCF_902827115.2. NCBI lineage: Eukaryota > Metazoa > Chordata > Actinopteri > Perciformes > Channichthyidae > Pseudochaenichthys > Pseudochaenichthys georgianus. Next base: position 22,263,396 of record NC_047521.1, on the reverse strand, counting down.
CAAGGTATTTCTATTTCCTCGAGGAATCCGCAGAACCTTCCTTGTAGTTTCCACACATCTTTACTATTTATAAGATGTGTCCTTTGGGTGGAAGAACAACATGTATTCCGATTGTTGCAGTGGACCAATCTTTACCTCCAGAGATATTTAAACAGTTAGATATCTGGGATGCTTCTGCAATGCATCTAAAGCAGTTCATTCAAAGAGCTCAAGTGCCAATTCTCCTCAGATTTTTTGCGGGGATCTCCCAAAATTGAGAGTTTAAAATCAGGTGTTATCTGTGCAGTGTGAACCAGACATTAGGAACCACCAGTTAATATAATACACGTGTTTTAAAAGACACTCACCGGCCAGCACTCCTGCCATGTATAGAAGACTTATCCGTAATATGCCATGGACCATCTCCAAAGGAACGCCAATCATCAGCTGCAGTAAAGCATTGAACCCCAGCTGCTCCAAACTGAGGGGAAACAAAGAAATAGGATAAATAAAGACATTTAATAATAAAGCTTTATTTAAATAGCACTTTTCATACATCATTCAAACACATTTCAAAGTGCTTTACAAAATGACACATCACAAGCTAAAAATAAACAACAAGAAATTACCCTCAGATTATTCGTTATGAACTTTAAAAGGTACATGCAGCAAAATATAACATTTTATCAGGTTAATAGACACAAGGATACAAATCAAATAAATAATGATTTCTCTCTGACGGATAAGACGCAAGACAACTGAATCGATGCAACAATATAAAACCCCATAAAACAAAGTGACAGAAATAAAATAAATAAAGCAATATAAAAGTAGGTAAATAATAAAGACTAAAAGAACATTTAAAGTGGGGGGTTGCTAATAAAAAGCTAATCCAAAAAGATGTGTCTTTAGCTGGTGTTTAAAAATGTCGGCCTCTCCTCTCATTTGTTGCTAGTACAGCTGTTGACATGAGATAAGGCGAGGCTCGTACCCAACGTGCATGAACATGTAGCTGAAGAAGCGCCACACTTGAGCTCGGTGTCCGGGGTGGTAGACCAGAGGACTCTTCATGAAGTCGGGCTGGTAGGTCTGCAGAACCCACTTGTTCAGCATGATGCCGTAGCACATGAACACGATGATCTGCAGAAAACAGGAATGACACCAAACTGTCACTTCTTGCTGACATACCAATTACACGTTCCCTCTGCAGACTGCCGCCACAAACATGCACAAATAAAACCCATTGTGCTTAATGAAAGATTCATGACGTTTTTTCTGTATTCCTCGGCTGATGCTTATTAGTCTTGAGCAGACAAATACCGCCGGCGGAATGAAAAATATGGCACATCTGGTTCAATTCCATTCATTTCTTTTCATAGAATAATGATTCATTGTCTCTGTGAGTTAAATGAATGTGAACCGTTATTATCACATTGTCATTGTCATTACAGACCATTCAGAGGCACTGTAAAAGCACTTGGCTTTCTTTCCTCTGAATTAGGATGATTTCAGGGGGAATGAGGAAGTTAGGTTATTTTAGCGACGTAATCCTCGACCATTTAACAGAGGTCCGTGAGGGCTTCTGTGTTGGAGGTTGTCTCCAAATGAATATAATAATAGGTCATTTATTGCCACTGTGGTGGGCAGGGTGCTTACTGACCTGGTTTTTTAAAGTTTCTAAATTAGTGACTGAAGAATTCCCGCCATGCAAGCAGAGTGAGGGTTTCAGCTTGGAGGAAGGGCATTAAAGGCACCCACTAAGCCTCTGACTCCCAAATGTGTTACCAGCTCATATCGAGCTCGCAGTAAAAGCGTGTGATCAAAGGCAGGAAATCTCCTCAGCGGGTCTGAAGCGAACGACTAAGCCAAGAGAACAGACTAAATCCAGGGTTGTGGGTTAGTAGCACATGCTCAAGTAACATTTTGCAGCACATGTTTGAGGAATATTTGAATCGGTAGAACAGTTCAGTTTATTGTCTTATTTTTGTATTTATTAGTCAATTTATTGAACATGTTAGAAACAAAAAAAACGTGAAAAATCAAAACACGTTCCATTAAATTGTCAAATAGTTTCCGTCATGTTCAAAAGGGGCAAGAAAAAGCTTAAAAACGTTTCTGGTCCCCCTCTAGCGTACATTGTTCACGAAAATAAAAGTTTAGGTCATCGTCATCAGCATCCATGATTTTAAACAAATCATTTCTTTGTACAAAACAACCAAAACCAAATAACTTTTACAACGACAAGAAATAGCAAGCATCACTTCACAGGTCCTGCTCATAACCGTTCAGGATTTGGTTTCTAAATAATAGTTTTAGTTTAGATAAAGTTGCACAGTATTTCAGCTCATCATTACAGTCATTCCACAGATGAACATCTTTTGTTTGAATGGGTGTTTTTTTTAAAATGCAGTTTCCTCTCAACATGTGTACGTTTTCGCTCCGTGGGAAAAGTCCCTCGACATTATGAGGTAATGGTTGATTTACGGCTATGAACATAATTTGGATAGTTTTATAGTCAACCAGGTCTTGTGAGTTCAGTGTTTTTAGTTTGATAAATAATCGATTTGTTGGTTCTCTGTAGGTAAGTTATATGTCTAATTCGTATGGCTCTTTTTGCAGGATGAAGATTTACTTACAATCTAAGTCCTGAATCTCACCTGTACGATGGTGACGATGGCGATGAAGACCGGCGGGGGACACAGGCGGTTCTGGTGGAAGTACCAGCGCCGGTCCGTCTCGCAGGGCAGGATCTCGTAGGCCACATAGCGGACGAAGCGTTTGTACAGACCCAGCCCCGTCTCGTCCAGCAGGATCTCCCTCTGCAGCGTGCGGCGGCCATTAGCTATGGCCCGTCGGAAACTGCTGGAGCGCTTACTGCTCATCTGATGGAAAGATGAAGAAACATGTATTACTCAGAGCAATATCTGGTGAGCAACTGCTTGAAGTTTTAAGGAACGTAGAGGAATGATTAACTTGTTTTCCATATTAGACCGATGGAAACACAACACATTTTCATTGGAATTAAAGAAATAGTTCCACATTTAAGGAAATGCGCTTAGTTGCTGAGAGTTAAATGAGAAATGTGATGTCACTTTCGTGTCTGTGTACGCTAAATATAAAGCTATCTCTTAACTTAAATGAACATCAAAAGTACAAACCAGGGGTAATCAGCTAACCAAAGGTAATACATCTGCCTACAATCATCCATACACTTTAGCTAACTAACACATACATATAGTTTTACTTCCTGATTCCTTAACACCACCATGAGGTTGTGATCAAGGTTGGCAGGCAGTTACTTATAGGTCTAGGAGAAGAAATACTTGTATAATTGGCAGATAATCCTCTGTTACACCACAAATTGTTGCAATTAAGCTTCAATTTCTGTACAGATTAAACAAATGAGATCTAATGTGTTAATTAGTGAGCTTAAGATACAGTAGGGGGATTGTGTACCTTTGCACACAGCCATGCTGTTCTCCTGTCATTATGGAAAGCTAAGCTAAACTAAATGTACATATAAAGATACAAGGGTTGTATCTTCTCAGCCATCTTTTAGAAAGAGAGGGAAATGCAGTTTATTCCCAAAACATCTTCAAAATAGACAACATTTCTTTTTTTTAGATGACAGACTTGTTTTTTGTGACTTAGAAATCCACACACAGCTGAGTCCCTGTGTTTGTTTTGGTGCTACTGGAAGACTCAATGTATTTGTATTCAATAAACTTGTCTTGAGTTGTTATATGAGCATTACTGTCAGCAGCTGGAGGACAGACACCTCGCCAAGATGAACAGATCTCATCATTGCCTGATGTAGAATCTTTCATTTTAGCAATCAAATATAAAACGTTCTCATGCTCATCCGAGATGGCGAGCCAACGTTCATAAAGTACGGATTTCTTGTGGGAAAATAAGACGGGTAATGTAACTTCTGCTTTTATAACCAAAAGGTTAGGGGAACGAAAGTGTACTTATATTAATGGTAATGGTTGTACTTCTTGCACATCGCTGCATTCAATGGATTAATTAATTTGACCTTAATGTTTCTGGCATCCATTTATTTGTGCATATCGACTAATGAAAATCGCTTATTCAGAACAGAAAGAAGAAGATTTAGCTGAGAACTGTTTTCAGACAAAGTGATTAATCCACATCGTAAAATTGCTCCATTATTACAATTTAACACAGAGCTAAAAGATACGCTAGTTTTGAAAGCATTATACTGTACTGTCTATATATCAGCATTAAAACTAATTACAGTAAAAATCTTCCACTGCGGGTTTCACAATAATTAAGACAGACGGTAGTCGATAAAAACATTGTACTGAATAAATCTATCAAATTAGTGCTAGAAGTAAAATGTCTGATTCCTCATATTTCCCAGTAGCTATTAGAATATTAAAATAAAAGCCATGTTACTTGTATAAATAAGTGGTGAACACTTTCTCTACATGAGAGGTGACATAACTGCAGCTGAATATTCAGGGCCGATAGAAAAACACAACATATAAGTGGTTTTTGGTTTGTGGTGTGTGTGTGTGTGTGTGTGTGTGTGTGTGTGTGTGTGTGTGTGTGTGTGTGTGTGTGTGTGTGTGTGTGTGTGTGTATTCATGTTACCACTGACTCCAGGTCTGCTTGGTGAGCAGCAGCTCTGCAGCCTGCAGGCCAGTGGGGCCCTCTCCACTCCTGATACTCTTTAATAGAGTTATAGAATGAAAACTACCCCAAAGCAACTATTTTGACAGTCGGTGCAGAGAACTGCCGGGGTAACAACACAGAGGGCACTTTCCGCATGAGTTACTAGTATAAATACTGTCCGACCATTCGCCCACAGCAGGGATTCTTTGGCGTTAATGCCTGCATTCCATTACACAAGACAAGCGTGCATGCTTCACTGGTAACTTTACTGTTATGCTTTTTGGGGTTTTTCATTTTGCCTGTAGTCTGATAGGTTTGTTTAATGCATGTAAATGGTCTGCAAAGGCTAAAATCCCAAAGTTCCCTCAAGAGGGAGTTTGTCACAGTAGGCACAAAATATAAATATGAACCTGACAATGAGCATAATACTGTGGGTTTTCTCTGGAAGTTTTTCCTTGTACGATGTGAGGGTCTAAGGACAGAGGGTGTCGTATTGTCATACTGATATTCTGTACACACTGTGAAGTCCACGGAGACAAATGTAGCATTTGTGATATTGGGCTATATAAATAAACATTGATTGATTGATATGTCCCCTTTAAGAGCTGAAATGCAATACTTGACGGCTGAAGTCTCTGTGTAGCGAAAGCATTTAAGCTCCTCTCTGGACAAGCTGCTAACTATGCAATTATCTCTAAATCAAAATGTGTTATTATGTGAAGTGACAAGGGCTCTGGGATACAAAGAAAATCATAAATCACAATATATAATCAGTAGATGGTGTTAATGTGACGGTTTGGATGTTTGACCTGTGATGCTTTTTCAAACTATTAATACAGAATTTTGATAAATAATCAGTAGTAATGTGGATTTATGACTAAGCAGGTAAAAGCAAATAACAGAACAGCTAGGAAAGTACATACTTTTATTGTAATGCAGCCTTTTAGACGAGAAGAAGTAAACATCTAGGATACCACAATATCCCAAATCTAAATATATGTAATGTCTTATTACGATATTCATATTATAATTATGTATTGCTCAAGCCCAAGGAGAGACATGTTATGAAGATAAGTGTGCAGAAAAAAGCAGTGAAGCAGATACATATGGTCAACAGATGCAGTTTTTAACCTAATGAATCTTCAACAGCAGACGTTTTGTATAGGTTTCTAATAATAACAACCTCAGAGAATATAGCAGCTTCATATGAAATGTAATAAAACCTCCAGAGGGGACCTGCAGGAAGTACAAGCGGCCATTAAAGTTCACTCCTCTGGACTCATTAGTCGGGTGCCGCTGCTTGTAGACTCATTATATGAAGACACAGCAGGGGGCATATTGATATGCATTACGGGTCAATATCTATAAAGGCTAATGAGCTAAATGTACTGGCGAAAAAAGACTAAATAATCACGCAAATAATGAAGAAGTAAGAAACAGATTTCAACACAATTAGAGCTGCTGTTTTATTCCCCAACCCCCCCTTCAAGAAATCGCTCCGGAAAAACAACAGAAAAAAAGAGAGCTAATCCCTTTTGGAAACAGGAAGTGGTAACTGCCCTGACTGTGTGGGTAATAATGCTGGTGGTTGTTCAGTGAGAGTGTGAGGGCCTGTTGCTGCGTGATAACCAGAACGATGTGGAGCTGGGCTGCTGGCTTTCCCACAGATGGAGGGATGCATATTTAGTATGGAAATCAGGCCTGGAAAATGCAATTATACTACACTTGAGGCAGGGAGTGAAAGGAGGAGGAGAGGGACTTTAGGCGGAGAGGGGCGAATTAAGACGGAGAGATTGCTGCATGTGTGAGCTCCATTCTCTGATTCTGCATGTCACCGGAGACATCGCCTCTCACTTCTAAATATCTTCATATAATCCACAGTGAGAAAGAGGAAGCGTAGGTAAATATAATTGTGTTTCCTTCCTCTGTTGGCTTTCATCTTAGAGTTTGTGTTTCCGAGTCTTATTTCATCTGCTTTTGGCTCGGTAACAGCACCTGCTGTCTCTCCACCTCGCGCTGCATTCTCTCCCTTTCATAGCACCTCTGTGAAAACATGTTCCCATGAGACGCGGCTAAGCATAGCTTTCACTCTGACATGCAGGACCGGCGCCTCTAAAGAGAGCATTAGCCGCCTTTTGAAGCGACGACATTAGGAGAGAGACGGGCGAACAGACAATAAGGCACACGAGCAGCGGAAACATGAGATGAGTAACGGAGAGCAAGGTGCATGGGGGGGGAGGGGGAGGGGGGAAATCCACATGTCACCACAAAAAAAGGGAGTACAACCTCTGACCAGGGGCGCCCAGGGATTTTGGGCCCCATGAAAATATATCACATTGGGCCCCACCACCAGACACAGGCCACGCAAACCAAGCACAATTGCTGTAACCACACCTCCAGAACCCAACTGACTCATTTATGCTTTAAATATCTCTATCTGTACAGGCTTTCATCTATCTTAGTCCAATACTAACTGCACAATATTTACTGACACTGAGCTGTGAAAATATAACACTGTGCAGACTGCAAATTCTACTGCAACATTCTGCTGCAGTGGAATTCACTATTTAATATAACACTAACATTCCTGACAATATAACTCAATAGTCATCTTTTATGGTGGACATGCCTTTTTAATAACATTTTTGAATGGAACATTAAAAAATCAAAATAAGTATAACTTAAATATACATGACCTCTTAAATTAAAATAAAGTGAACATTAACACCAATATTATCATTTATAACATAACATAAGCAGCAGATTTTCTAATTAAATATACATACCAACTACAAAATAAGCGAGTATTAAAGTGTAAATGGACAACATAACGGAAATGGAAATGAAAATGAAAAGGCCTGATGGTGGTGCTAAATCAGAGCAAAACTCTCTTGTCTTTCTCTCCTTTCTTTTCTTTTTTGAAAGCCTGACTTTGTTAGTCGTTGAGACATCATACACACGTAAGTACTCGCATCCCTGCCTCACATGCTCTCACTCTGCTAGAAAATGCGGTGCCGCACAGCGTTTGGAGACAGGACCAAACCATTACATGTAAATAGAGGGGGGTGTTCGATGCTTTGGATAATTAACTTTTTGAACAAAAAAGGTGAAATGAATCGTAAGTTTAGTGAGTACATTATCAATAATGTTATATTAATGTTAATTATTTATGATTGATGAAAGGTTACTTGAAAATGTTTTCTTAATGTTCTACAATTTTTGGGGCCCCTATCAGTCACGGGCCCTTAGAATCGTCCTAACTTTTCACCCCCTTATGGCGCCCCTGCCTCTGACCTGTGCTTCGGTAACGGTGGAAGTTTCCTGACAAGGCAACATCTGCCAGGGAATAATTTATGCTGAGGCTAAGAGCATGGGAATAAAGATAGTATTCCCATTTAGGGGCGGCTGAATGGGCCAAACTGACAGAACTGTGTGTGTGTGTGTGTGTGTGTGTGTGTGTGTGTGTGTGTGTGTGTGTGTGTGTGTGTGTGTGTGTGTGTGTGTGTGTGTGTGTGTGTGTGTGTGTGTGTGTGTGTGTGTGTGTGTGTGTGTGTGTGTGCGCGTGTGTGTGTGTGTCAAACAGCAAGAGTCCATCCTCCTCCTCTTGGTGTCCTGCCTACAGTAAGTGCTGCTCTCAGTTCCAGTCAATTGTCCTTGATGGATTAATTAGCCACACCACATGGTCAATACCTACAGCTCAATACTCATTAGTAATAATTATATATTTAAAAAAAGAAAACCTGCTTCAAAGGCCAATCCTGCGTCTGCATGGAAGACACAAATAAAATCCATAAATGATTCTGATATTGCTCAGTTTATGGAGGCGACCATCTTTCACTCACATGCCTTAGCACACATGATAAATAATGTACCGTTATTCACCGAGCTAAGTGATTCACCGCCAGCTGACTAACAGTGTCACTACCGCCGTTTACTATCTCATTTCATTGAGTCATTGAGATGACCAAATCCCCCTCTACCTTCCTCTCTCTCTGACACATACACACTTCCTCAGCAGAATCTAAATCACTGTGCATCGCTGATTCTACCCTGACCCAGATACTCACGTTCTTTCTTGCCCAAATTCTTTTAAAATAAAACCCAACCTTTATTTTCCCCTCAGCAGTTTGCGGCCACAGCCTTTCTTCATGGTTTAATCATTGTGGTTCTAAAACTCTAGCGGTAAAAAACCCCCACAAACCTTTTGCCCATGACACTTTAGCAAAGTGCATCATTTTTTATCAGGCAATCCATCTAAAACAGAAAGCCTTGACAGGGGTTTGGTGTGGGATGTGTAGGTACGGTAGCATCTGTTTCCCTGGAGACTGATGCACTCTGGGCACTTAATGTGACTTTAAATGACTTGAAAACTTGAAAACACTGTATATCAACGACAGAGTGTTTCTTGCCTGGGACTGTAAGTGAACTTCTGCTTTCTGGAAGTGCTCTCCGTATAAATACTGCTTGACATGTGACCAGACTCATTCAGTAGCAAGCGGAACATTTTAGAACATATTATCCAACTTAATCTCCTGAAGGAACAGGAAATGGAAGAGCAGCATTTAGGCAGTACGGTAAAAATGAAGCACAAAGCAACAGTCTTCAAATCCTCTAACCTGAACAAAGAGAATCCCCCGCCATAATCTCTAAAATACACCCTCTACCCGTGTAATTAACCATGGCAGCCATTTTGGATCAGAGTCGAACATTAGCCAAATTACCACCCGAAGGAAAACAAAGACACACTTCTTCAGTTACACAGCTGCTACATGATCGTAGGAGTCAATACTTGCAGGAATATATCTTCAGGTTACCTTAACGTCACTAACAGATGCTCGTATATCAAAGCACTCCCCTTTCAATCCCACCATGTGTGAACTTTGCCACCTGTGTCTTTCAGCCTCCTGCATCAGAAAAATCGGAGTGCAGTTGTGCATAAACGTGTCACTGCCTGCGTTTCTGTTGCTATGTGGGATGTTGTGCAGGATTAGTAGTCAGATACAAACTCTTTGTAAGTGTGTGTGTGTGTGTGTGTGTGTGTGTGTGTGTACAGTTTCCCAAGAGAGGTTTTAGCAGAGCTTTACTTATTCACCCCTCTGGCAGAACTGATGGAGTTCTCTGGCTGAGATTGCCCTGCATGAAAGATATATACACACACACACACACACACACACACAAAACAGAGAAGCTGTTGCCAAACGGTGCGATACAAACATATTAACACCCACCGAGGTCAGCGTGGATTCAAGCTGAATGAATGTCGAACAACAAATCATAAAAAATGTTGAATACACGTTAAGAAACACAAAAGAGAGCTTGTTGGCTGAAACACCAACAAGGCATTGACTGAGCGCGCGCAGATACACACACACACACACACACACACACACACACACACACACACACACACACACACACACACACACACACACACACACACACACACACACACACACGCTATTGATGCTTACAGGTTGTAATTTTTGGTCTTCTTTTCTTGCTGCACTTAACAATGTCCATCAGATACTAATTCATGAGTTATTCCAAGGTTTGAAGTATCTTTTAATTGCATCAAAAAGGCATAGACTGAGCATGCACACGCATTCTTGCCGTGTCCATTTTAAACGGCACAGGGGAGCTCCTATTTCCATCGAGGCCGGACCACAAATCAATACAGACGCCGCACTTCAGGCACTGACTGATATAATGGCAGCATTGAACTTTCCAAATCAAAACACGCCTGTCATCTGTCACACACTGCGGAGGGCTTCTCGTAAATCTGAATGAGATACTGAATTGTGAATGCAGATGGAGAGGGAAGAAGACACGGACAAAAACAGCCAACGTGGGCTTGAGAGGTACAAATAATAAAAGTAAAAGAGAAGAAGGAAGAAAAGAAGGGAGGAGAGAAAAAAGGCCGGGGGTATTCGTTGATGACCTGGTTGAAAATGTCTTGCTACATGTGCCACTTTCCCAGCTGCAGCCTGGGGCTCGTGCTAGACAACCTGCTGAGTTCACGCACCACATGCTGCGAGACGGGAGGGCCAGAGTCACATCAACATTTGAATATCCTCTAAATTAGTCAGCAAATCCATACTGGCAGCGCTCATGTGTTAGAATAAGAGCCTTGGGGAGAGGAGAAGTGAGACAGACAGAGCGGAGGTGTGCAGCTGCTTTAATTATTAATCAAATGATTGAAAGCGTTTGAATATATGCCAATAGGAAGCATGTGGGTTCACGTGTGTATCAGACGAATCTTTAAAATCAGACCTGAGGGTCGATAGCTGTGTGAGTCTGGGCGTTCTCAAATGACCTCAGATTACTTCCTGCTACTACCAATGCTGGGCTAATCGAAGGCAATTTGCATTTGGCTGATGGGCAATTTTAAAAGTGTTTCCCTGATGCTTTTGGAGGCGAGGCATTTTTTTTCCTTCCACCTAACATATGCTCACGTCTGTAGAATGAAAGAGGGAAATGGGATGAGATGGTTCAAAAAGGCAGGTTAGAAAAAAAGAGTAGGGTGGGTTATTACATTTGCGTGAGGAAGGGAGGGAAGATGAGCAGGCACTGAAAAGAAAATGCTTTAAGAATGGTGGAGGAACATAGCTGTACTGACGAAGCAAACCAAAACAAATTCCTTTCGAGTGGCACAGACTTCAGAAACATGACCGGCTGCTACGAGTGGCCTCATGTTATTTCAAACCACGAGCAGCACAACACGAAAGGGAGAAAGATGAAAAAGAGGAAGGAAGTGCAAAGATGCAGGAATTGAATTGATCTAACCTTGATGATGCTCACACTTAGCTTACTTACACAAAATGTGCCACAAGCAATGTAGAGAATCAGCATATACAGAGAGTTTCTATTTAAGAATTGGTAACCCATAAAGGAGAAGGATGAATGAAGACCAAAAGGAGGCAGATAATAAAGAGCCTTGCTGTTTCAAAGCAGAGGCAAAGGACTACAACTTTTGGCAAATAAAGAAGTACACATGCAGGCTGTTTTAACCACAGTATATTCAAAAAACTACATGTTACAATATTTCAATCACATCAAGAAAATGTATTGCTTTAATACTGTGGTCCTTCCAGCTCGGTGTTTTCTAGTACTTGCTGTGCACGGCTTGTGAGGTTAAGTGCCTGGATTTACCGACACATTAACCGGACAGATTGATCCCTCTTTTGCAGGACAGCAACCCGAGTCAATTTTCGCCACTGCAGAGCTTGCCGGCTCTGCCTGAATCAATTCTGTAACCTTTCGGAAAGTGGGGAAATATGGGTGTGTGCTGCGGGACATGGAATGCCTCCAGCGACTCCCCCTGCATCGCTATCTGTCTCCAGATCTGTGTGAGGTCTCCACTCACCAGCTCGATGAGCTCCTGGTAGCACACCTGCCCCTCCTCATTGCTCTGGACCAGCGCTAACAGCATGTCCAGTTTGGACGGGTCCAGCTGCAGCTCATGGTGCTCCACCAAGCTGGTGAAGTTCTCCACTGCGATGAAACCGGTGTTGTCTGGGTCCAGCTGGAAAAATCAAAGAGAACCCACTCTTAGAACATTGGGATATGATACTATGTAAAAATGCAGTACTTTGCAGTCAAGTGTCAAGACAAAAAACAAGGAATCAGACATTTATCATAACATTACAATCCATGCAGAGAATATTTTCATGTAGACATGTAATACAAATAGAAATCCGAAATTGAAAATGAGCATAACTTTAACAATTGATCTGGGATTTAACTCATTATTTATTTGTATCGTATTGACTGGTGCACAAGAGTTTCTGCCATACCTTATTAAATGGTAGGACCCTGTTTCTAGATTGCAACAATTCATATAAAATTACATTTCTGATAACACATGTAGTGAAGTTGTTATTCCTGTTATGCTTCATGGTTCTTTAATGATACGCAGCACTGCAGTGATACAGAGTGAGATTGCCCTGAGGCAGGATAGACACACACAACAACACAACTATACACATAAAGACAAATGAGAGGGTTGAAGGCATAAACTCAGGCAGTGACACCAATATTAATGAAGCTGTGTTGCCTCTATGAAGAGAGAATTAGACCTGCCTAAAGAAAAAGCCCAATTCAACCTCATTAAAGGAGCAGCAGGTTGTTGACGTTGGGAGCAGCGAGCGAAGACAGGCGGGCATGTCATTCTAATACGCAGTGATCTGCATTTTCCCTGAAGACAAAAAAACCCTCCGCAGCTTTAAATGAGGTTGACTTTTCAGACTTTGTTTCTCTGGATGCTTCATTTGACAGTGTGAGTCCGACCTTGGTCTCATTTGCAGCTACTTTTATTCTGTAATCAACACTCTCAGAGACCCACAGCCTCATGGGTTATTACTGCTGATGTCTCTACGCCAGTGCTGCTCGTCGTAATTGATTTAAGCGGCAGAGTGTCGTAAAAATGGCTGAGTGCAGTTGTCGAAAATAGCCCCAGTTCAAAAATGGCTTGTAAAGTATAGGGTGGTTATTGCAAAGTGGGTTTTTTTGGGGGGCGGCAGCTTCAGCTACTTACTACTTGATTTTCTTCCCTCACCTCCTCTCAAATAAACCCAATCGCTCTGCAATGGAGCGTTAATTCCTCATGCCAGCTCTCCTTAGTACATCTGATTGTGTTTGTGAAAATGCGCCCGAGGACAAACTGGAGCAGTACAAAGAGACCACATGTGAAGGGCCCTTGCTGCTTCTGATTTGACTGTCTCCTGAATGCTAACACAGCCTCATTAGGTTTCAGATAGTAAACCAACAGCCTCTTGTTGCCCCTGGGAGGCGGGAGTTTTCAGATGTTGCGTCAGTGTGGAGTCAGACGGGCTGGATCATCGTTGCCCATGTCATGAGTCCACGAGAAGAATCCTGTCTGGCCTGCTCTGACATGGTAAGACAAAGGCGTTTCATCGGCTGCATGAGGAGAGCGGCATTAAGCTACGCTGCCTGCGCCGTGTCAGTCCCTACTGCAGGGGGCTCAGAGTTAAGGCTCGGCTGCTCAGCTAAGGAGCCGGGGATCAATCTGGAAATCCGTTGGTGCAAATGTGTGTGTGTGTATTTCCATCTGAACATGTTCACATTTATGAGCTCTGCTTCCCTCTACACTGTTTCCAGTTCTTAAAGCCATTAAGTAGAATAAAAGCAGCCCTTTCAATTATTTTAGCTTCCTGAAAATGTATGTTTTGATTTATCTGGGCAAAGTAGGGGCAGGAAGTAGCTAGTGTTATGATGCCTGACTCAATAAGTGTTTTCCCCACTTCAGTTTATGTAGTAAAGAAATGTTGTAGGTTATGATACTTTAGGAATATTTTATGTACACCCATGTGACTCAGTAGCATACTTTTTTTTTTTTTTTAACCAAGATTCTGTACAGACAACCATCGGTGTTTCTCGAGGATTTACTGATTATACTCTCCACGTCATTTACATTGTTTTATTCCACACAATTCTTGAAAACCTCCATCTTCGTCATTGTCCCTCACCCATTTCCGTATAATCTCAACCATCGGCTCCTAAGCCAGCCGTGTCAAGGCCGTCTGCAACGCACGAACAATGACATTGTTGGGAACGAATGAACCAAGATGGGAAAGAAAATGGCCTCAGGTTTATTTTTAGATAATCCCCTTAACTGTGTGTTCCATGGACGTTTGTTAAAACACGGCCACGTTCTCCCCTTAAGGCTGGCTGAGCAAAATGGTGCAGATACAGCCAGCATTTGTGATGAGATGGAAGGAAAGCACAATGAAAAGACAACAGAGAGGGTAGAGGTGGAAAACGGGAGAGGAGCGTGGGTGGTTGGGCGGTTGATGAAATGAAAGAAATGAAAAATTCTAAGTTAAAGAAACTCAAGAAATTGAGGAGCAGCCAGAAATGAAACAAGGACGCAGGGAGAATAAAAACGCCTCGCAAAAGTCTGATATTCTCCCGCCTAACCCAGCAGTCTGGCTATTCTTCTCTTGCCTATAAGAGGGCTGTGACACACTCCGGTGCTCTGCATTCACTCGCCACAGATAGATCAGATTGTAATGTGCTCCTGGCTCAGCGCGGGATGACAGGGGGAACAGAGAGCCACGCTGGGGACGTCTGATTACCGTCAGCCTCCATATGTCAGCACATCACTACACATACAGCAGCAGCACACACCCAGACACTGTATATGGCGTGCAAATGTACGCAAAAGCAAGTGTTGACGCTGAGCTGTCGGAAAATATTCCCTGTCACATGTCTGACCTTATTCAGGAAGAACGTTACACACCGTCTGCAGAGGATACAAGGAGGTGGAGGATTGGTTCTTGTAGCCAATTAGGGTTATCAATTAGCGAGATGAGGTACACTGAGATGAATGTGTGTTGGCAAGAGGAGGTTTTGTGTGTGTGTGTGTGTGTGTGTGTGTGTGTGTGTGTGTGTGTGTGTGTGTGTGTGTGTGTGTGTGTGTGTGTGTGTGTGTGTGTGTGTGTGTGCAGGCTGGTGACGTGCCTGAACGAGGGGGTGAGACAGAGAGAAGAAAGGGTTGGAAAAGGAGGGAATTTGCACCGAGAAGGAAGCAGTTATTGAAGCGATCCAACACTGGTGCGGGCGACACTTTGACAAGCTGCATGCGTTGCCTTGGTTACCAGCCGCCTGTGTGTCCTCCCTTTCTTGCATTCCCCCTCCTTTTCTCCCCCCGACATATTGGTGTTCAAGAGGCAAATGAAAGACACGAAAGAGAGGAGAGAGACAGAAACGGAGCGGAAAGGAAAAATAAAATACAGATGGATAGGAAGAGACCAATGAGAGAAAAATTGGGTAGTAAGAGGGGGAAGGAAGGGGTTTAAATGTGAAGGGAGGCGGGGCGGGAGATTATGGACGGAGGGTGGAGGTGTTAAGACACCAAACTTGGCTGGCTCAAGAGCAAGTGGGAGGAGACACATGGGAGGAAAATGTATGCACCAGCACGAGGAGGGGGAGGAAGAGAAGTGAGATGCTGACTGCAGGTAAATGATCTCAGAATTAACCCCCGGGACCTCCATTACCTCCACTGCTGAGACTTAACTGACCCAAGCACATTACTGACTTATCAGTTTGCTTCAGGGGGGCTCAAGAGGAAAGCCCGGGAACAAACCACAAAACACAGAAATGATAGACTTACTTGCATTTCTATTGTGTTATCTGCATTAGGTTGATATGACAACAACTGAACGGTACACACAGAGTTGTAGCTAATAATGAGGTCATATCATAGGAGGCAGAAAGTTGAAAAATAATCCCTATGGTTACACTATGCATGCAAATACCTAAATTCAACCAAAACATGATGGAGGCTCTTTCAGCTTTTTCTCTGGTACAGGTAATCTTATTGGATATCAAACGTAGATAACTGATCAATTCGTCAATCAGCACAAAATATATTTGCAAAAAACTTCTTTGTGTAGAAAAAAAAAGCCAACATTTCATGAGTTCCAGCTTCTGAAAGACGAAACAACTAAAACATATGAAGAATTTTTCTTTCTTTCTTTCTTTGTTTTCAGTGAATTTACTTCTTTTAATTGTATTTTTCACTGAAAAGATGAATTAAGAGGTAACCTTAAACAATCTGAATAGGGCTCGAGCTGACTTTAGGCACCCGTATTCCCAAATTGATTCCCACCACACTATATCTTAATGTAAGTATTTTGGTCTAAACAAATGGGCAAATCAACTGAAGGGCATTTAATCCCAACAAACCGGTACAGAATATAAATACACTACAAAGGATTCACTGAAAATATGTAAACTGAAGCCATAACTCAACTGAGGTCACACAATAAATGAAACATTTTCAGTCAAAGGGTTCGGGTAAAGCATGAAAAGGTTGATAGTTGTTGAATGAACAGTATCTACTCCTTGGGAGATGATGATGATGATGATGATGATGATGATGATGATGATGATGATGATGATGATGATGATGATGATGGTGATATAACTTCCATAAGGTTAGAAATAAGAACCAGCACCGGTCGGGTTCCCACTGACTAACCCAATGTCACAGAACCAAAACTACAGACTTCTTTGGTCTCAATGAACAAGACTGTCGTGCCTAACAGGGCTGCTGTATCTGCAGTGGTGCATTTACAGGGTAGCCAGAACATATTTGCATGGCATCAGATAAACCCTTTTGATTGGTTCTGCTGCCCTCCGGACTCACTGGTGTTCAGCAACAACTGGGCCACTGGCTCCGTAATTATAACAATGCGCGATTTGCTGTGCCGTTCATTACGCTCAAATGTTTCCACTGCGATGTGAAAGCTATACGATCAAAACTCCCTTCTCCTCAAGTGGAGAGACACCCAGGGGATTTTCCTTGATGCAAACAATAATCTGACTTCATTTCCTGGCGTTTAAACACATTCCAAACAGCCAGAGGCATTTTCAAATACAGCTCAATGCAAATCAGCATCAGAGAATGAGGAAAGGGGACAGTGTATGAGAGCCTGATTCTCAAACCTTGACATAAATATGTCAAAATAGTATTCAGAACCCAGAAGTCCTTGTGGGAGGAGGGGTATAAATAAGCCAGATAAGAACTGAATGACATTCCCTGATAGCATTTGAGTGGTGCCGACCATCAAGTTGCCCTATCAGTGGTGCTGCAAGACTATCAGAGAGAGTGCTCTGTTCATGTGCCTGCATAGGACAGAAATAACCTGAGCTCAGCATGGCAACCTCCTGCAGACAAAGACTAATACAAAAACTCAATCCTGTTGCCACTGTTGCTTTCTTCTTCTCTCCCTCTGCAGCATTTCCATGTGGTTCTTTGTGACACGGCTGTGATATAGGGGGGTATTACACCTGCAGCACTCATACAAACAAAAAATGCCCAGTTTTCTTCCAGTGCAAAACCGAGTAATATAGTAATAATTCTATAAAACCCTTAGAGCATGGAAGTTAAGTGCCATTATTGTGTTTGACTGAAGCTGGCCAGTGGTAGCTCAAGGCAACATGTTTATAGAGAAGGTGTAATGCAGGTTAAAAACCCTAGACTATAAAAACAACAACGTAGAGACAGAGTAATCCTTGTCCTTTCCAAATGGCAGCACTTGGGATGCCCTCAAGCAAAGCACTTGACCTCCAGGTGTTCTTGTGGATGTGCTTAGAGGCCGGTGGGACACTGCGGTGATTGAGGGAAACATCCAGTAAGTGTGATGATTCAAAGATGGTGGCCAGAGCTTAGAAAAAAAAATAGCCATGC
This sequence comes from Pseudochaenichthys georgianus, assembly GCF_902827115.2. NCBI lineage: Eukaryota > Metazoa > Chordata > Actinopteri > Perciformes > Channichthyidae > Pseudochaenichthys > Pseudochaenichthys georgianus. Next base: position 22,245,566 of record NC_047521.1, on the reverse strand, counting down.
TCAGCAAAACATTTTCCTGGATAAAAAATGTACCTAATGTTTATACGGGCAGCATGTTTTTCCTAAATACAAGCGCGCCTGTCTACAGTCCAAAAGCTGTTGGCTGCAGATGTTCACTTCTTTCTAGTTTAATTAGAGAGACCTTTTCTAAATCAAAGTCCACTGCATGGAGTCCCAAAGGCAGGAAAAGCCTGCCGTCAGCCAGAGTGAGTGATTTGGTCTAGACGTGAGCTTAATAGGACCTCAGCCTGCTCAACTGAGGCCTTTGCAAACTGTCTATATGAACATACTGGCGCAAGCAAGAGTAAACCCCACGATCAATAAAACACTGTTTACAGTGGAAGTGTATTGGCTTCCACCGCAGCCCAATGACCTGCTACATGGAAAACGATATTGACACAGATGAGTCAGCCTCTTTGATACCGCATGAAATGTGTCTGTGGGAGAATATGTGTTGTTGAGGTAATACTAGGTGGTTGTTATCACTGAAGTGCTTTTACAGTACATGACCACAGAGCATCTTCTCACTCGACCCACACAGGCTTCCTCGATTTTTTATGAAAACACACATTCATAAAAATGCGACGGTGATCACACACACACACACACACACACACACACACACACACACACACACACACACACACACACACACACACACACACACACACACACACACACACACACACACACACACACACACACACACACACACACACACACACACACACACACACACACACACACACACACACACACACACACACACACACACACACACACACACACACACACACCTCCCCAAGGCTCTTGAGTGAGTTGTTCAATGTGTTTCTGATGGGCCGCTCGTGACCTGTAACCCCTGCAGCTGATAATTGATTCCTCCCTCTTGGACAGAATGATTGCCCAATGCATCCGTCGATCAGGCAGAAACCCCCGTTCATCATCAGAAACACAAGACACGTTAGAAAGCTTAGAGCTAAATGCAAGACATGAAAACCAGCTGGAGATACACACGTCTTTAGGGTGCAGTAGCCGATTATAGACATCGCTTTCTGCCTTCAAATCCATGTTGGCTTGTTAATTTTGGAGATGGTAGACCAAACCTCAACTCAAACATAGATCTGGCTGGACAGCAAAACAGCAGTTTGGATGCGAAAACCAGATGTCAAGACAAGCATTTTTCACCAGCCAACATATGGCCACTAACATGTTGCTTTCCAGAGCAGGGCTGAAGAAGCAGGAAAAAAAGTTTAAAGCCAAATAATAATAGCTTCTATTCTTACAGAAAACCACCAACTGGACTTTCACCGGAACTGTTTCAGAGCTCGACCCTTGGAAATGAAAAAGCCAAATAATCTTGCGATCTCTTGTTTTTGTGACGCTGAGATGATAAGATGTTGGGTTGGGATAATCATAGAGGAAAGACAAGGAAAAATCACAGGCACAGACACATAGATCCATGCACATAGCAGCTGTAATCGACCATATTTCTGTCATTGCTCCAATCAAACCACCCATCCATCCATTCATACAGCATTTCTGCACACACACACCCCTTTCACCCTCCCTCCCTCCTTCCCATAAACCATGACATGTGCCCCCCCCCCCTTTGCTGTGGCTCATGATCTGACCTCACATTCTCTGGGCACACATGGCTCCATGATGCTTGCGTCCGTCGTGTTGTCTCACGCCCTCATTTTGCCCGTGCAAACAGCCCCTGCTATCAATCCTAACATCGGCTCGCCAGCCAAAGCCTCCACGTCTCAATCCCTGGATAGACGGCGAGGTGGCCAGGAGCCCGTAACCATAGAAACCTCTGCCGCCTGCCTGCTCACTCGCTTACCTGCTCTTGTATGAGCTGAAACAGGGAGCTTCTATCCATATACTGGCCAGGGAGGTGAGAGGAGCTGCCGAGGACAAGGGCATAGGGAGGAGCGAGAGAGGAGTGTTGGGAAGGATGGGACAAGGTGGAGGGGGGATATGGTTGAGGTTTAGCAGCTGGTGCCTAAATTGTAGCGTCAGACTCCTTGGTGAAATCTGCTGCGTCCCCCTTTTGGTGATGGAGAAAGCGTGGTGAGCTCTGTCCCTGGTTGTCCTTTTGCTGGGGGGTGCTGTGGGGGTCCGCGGTGGTGCTGAGAGAGCAGACGGTGATTCAAACGGGCCGTGACTCTGCTGTGTGCCGGTGCAGTGTAGAGCAGGCAGTACAACCCAGCTTCAGCAGGCGACAGGCAGGCGAGGCAGATCCAGCATTCACTCTCCTCCTCCTCTCGCTCTCCTCTATCCCATTGCACTGACTGCTACCTCTCTCTCTCTCTCTCCCCTCTCCTCCTCACTCACACACACACACACACACACACACACACACACACACACACACACACACACACACACACACACACACACACACACACACACACACACACACACACACACACACACACACACACACACACACACACACACACACACACACACACACAGCGCCGCCTGCATACCAATGAGGCAGGGGAGGGAGGTGGCTTCACTCTTCCAATTGTACACGGGAAAGGAGTGGCGATGGGCTGCGGCTCCTCAACCTCACTACGAGTAAGGAGTCTCAGGGAGGGAGCAGGGGATGGGCTCCACTGCGGCTCTGCGCTTACTACTGCCACAGACCACACACACACACACACACACACACACACACACACACACACACACACACACACACACACACACACACACACACACACACACACACACACACACACACACACACACACACACACACACACACACACACACACACACACACACACACACACACACACACACACACACACACACACACACACGTGCACACACAGTAAACAAGACAAAAGCTACTAACACTAAGGCTTATGTTGAAATCCTAACCATGTGAACATCATTTTTAGGGCTGCAGAAGACAAAAGGAGCTAACATCAAAGTAATAATGATATCCATAGCACCGATGCCCTCGAAGAAAAGTCTCTGCAGCGCTTTACATGTCTGTGCTAATTATAAGCACAGACACATTAGCACTTTGCATGCGCTGGTGCACAATCAAGCAGACTCCCACCCCTTAAACACATATGCACAAATTGAATTGGTCTGTTTGGATGGCTCCAATGCGCTCCTACTCCGACAATTAAACAATCCTCCGTACAACACTTCATTGTGAGTAATTCCAGAACAAAGGTTCTTTTTATGTTAATCTAATGCATAATAATGAGGCTGGCACGCAGGGAGCAGAGCAATAAGGTCAGATCATACGAGTGATCAAAAGGAACTTGTGTCGGCGGCAGGCAGGGCTTGATTTCACTGAAATCCCCTTTAAAAAGGTGTTTTCTCTCCGCACAAATGCGCAGTAACCCCTCCTCTTCAGGACAATGCCAATGAGGGGAAGGAAGCAGCAAGGGAACGTAAATCTTAACTCGTAAAAAAAAGTGACAGAGCCCTAAAGGCACTGGAGTTGAAGACGTCGTCAGATTTGGGAACCGGTGGTTACTTCAGTTTGCATTTTGGTGTTTCTCGTTCCCTGTGAGGTTCACTAACAACAGTGTAATCCAGCTGGGTGACAAACAGTGCCTCTGCCGGTTTCAGTGCCATAATTGCACCAGATGTTTACACTTTCATTTTCCTACAGTCCAAAAGGCTTTTGAATGCTTTATTTAAAAATGTCTGGACCTTGGCATTACCGTTTTTATGGCTGAGGCTGAAGCTGCTGAATATATGAAGCCCCGGCTGCATGTGTCCTAATGGGTTGGGCCTCGACCACCTTGCACATGGCAGAGCTCCCAGACTTTCATTTAGTCACCTCCCGCCATGCCCGCCTGACAGTGTTGTTCAAACAAAACCTTAATAACAACCCCATAATAATGTCAGGATTCCCTTCTCTGTGAGGAAGGACTGAAGTCACGGTCTTTGTTCAACTCAAAATCAGTGCGGATGAATTGTCTCCAATACTAGTTGTGAGTATGTATGAGATCAATCTAATTATAATGTCACAATTATAATTGCTAAACTGTAATAAGTGAGACGGATTGTAACAGCCAAAATGAAACTGTTGCCTTGGTAACCTCAGAGGACTATAATCAAACAATGATTAAGGAGTATCGCAAGCAAAAGAAAAATCCAGAGAAATGAAAGCAGAAAACCCTCTTAAGAATAAACACTCAGGCTCTGCTATACGTCAGAAAACGGACAGTGAGCGTGCTGTACGAACATCGGCAGAACACAGGCTTGGCTTTGTTTTAAAGGGGGCCTATTAAGCTCCGTTTCAGGTTCATATTTGTATGTGGTGCCTCTACTGTGATATAATTACATGCTTTAATGTTCAAAAAGCTCTTTATTTTTCTCATGCTTCCTGTGCTGCAGCACCTCTTTTCACCCTCTGTCTGAAACCAGAGCCCAGTCTGCTCTGATTGGTTGGCTGACTGAATCTGTTGTGATTTTCCAACTGCTTGCGATGTCCCCATAGCCTATCAGGTACAATGTGCCCTAGCCAATAGAAAGTGTAACAATGATGTCACTATGTTACAGAAGTAAACAAAGGAATCCAATGGAGGCGTTTCAGGCAGGGGGGGGGGGGGGGAGAAACTTGGGATTGTAGCCTTTGTAGATCCATGACATGCACACAAATCTATGTTATACTTGCCAGGAAAGAACCGAAGAAAAATGAAATCGGGCCTGTTTAAAGAAAGCCAATCGGCACTAGACGCAGGTACACAACATTCCCAAATACATGAACATGATGCCAACAGGGCTCACAGCCGCAGCGCGCGTCACGCCAGCATCGACTATCATTGTTTCGATTAAACTGCCACCAAGTGACATTATCCAGGTGACTGACAGAGCGAGATAAGCCTCCAGTGAAATACGCTCTTCTGCCGCCCGAAGCGTCCCCAGCTGAATGGTGTCCCTTGAGCCCTTCGTGTTGAATTCCCCCCCGGTGGATGGATGCAGACGGAAGGATGAACCCAGACAGCTTGCGCCTCTTTAACAAGGCCTGAGAGCGGCAGACAAAACACCGGTCTAGCCTCAGTGTGAGAATAACAAGGTCTTTCAGGGAGGCATTAATTAGACCGCCAGTCTGCACACTTCCTCACCAGCTTAATGACCTCGAGGTCCAGAAGGCAGGTGTTTATTTATGGGTGTCTGTGAGTGGATAGTTGTGTTTCTGTCAGGAAAACGGATGGTAAGGAGCTATACATGCGTGCCTTAAAGCGTCTTCATTATGCATAAGCTCTGCAAGGGTTTTAGCACGAGGGCTGCCTGCACGCTCACTTATGCAGCACTATGTTTATGCAAACTAGAGGAAACTGTTGAGGAGAATGAGCGCTTCCAACTTTATAATCTAAACGAAAGGTTGAAAAGTTCCACGATTGAATCACTAATTATCGTGCATTTCTGTTGCGCCAAAACTTTTAAAAACATTTTTCCAGTCGTCTTTAAACTTGGGTGACATTCAGCCTTGTTGCTTACTCTACATATTTAGATGTTAGCAAAACAAAGCTAGTGATTCAACGTGGTCTCACATATATGTTTCACAAATAATCTTTAAATATATAATAGCAATGCAATGTAGCAAATTTATAGAAATGGATTGAAATCTAGATAGCATAATGTTACATTTAAACATTTTCAAATGCTTTTCTATTGAATGCAAATCAATTTGTAATATTTCTTCATAGAATAACAGATAAACTAGTATTTTGAATATTTGGTCTATCATGTGTTCATCCTTAATTGTTTTTGCTGACTAATGTCTTGTCAGCGAATGAGGACATTTGGGGCAAAATACGTAAATAAACCAATCAATCAAACAATACCTTACACATTTATTCATAGAAGTTTTAGTCTGGCCTTTTCCCAGCAAAGATAATATTCTCCGAGCCTTGCTAGCTTATATTCAGCAAAAAAACAACTCAATAGACAGAATTACTCAATTCTTCCTTATGGTTCTTCCCCATATAAGTTCCACGACAGATGGCAATATCCAGGAGTTACCTCATGAGAGCCTAAATAAAGGGGTTGTTTATTATATTAGGGTTGAGGTTGGCCTAACGAAAACAGCCACACAGGATATTAGGATGCTTCTGACTGATCATGCAGGTGACTTGGAGAGCTGTGATAATGGAAATACTCCTGTAGTCTGACACTGTGAAGAAAACAACAATAAATAAATGTAATTTTACACACAGAGGAGGAGAGTGAAGAGCCTGAGAGCCCAACAGAGGGAATTCAATTCAAACCAAAGGACCTGACCACATCATTGTGAGGTCAAGGGATGATAACGCTCATAAAGAATGGCGCTCGTCTGTAAAATACAATTACCACTCAGCGTGTTGTCACTGTGCCGGATCACAGTGTAGCTCCATTGCTCTCTTAGCTGACCTAATCTTTTATAAATTAAGAAGACAAGTTGTTCTGGGGGACTTCTGGAGTCTGCTAGCCTCGACTAATTGTGTGAATTAAAATAGATGGATGGTGCTTCACGCTTAAGCCGCTGAATGCCAGGAAGTAGTGGTTGTGCAATAGAGGGAATCACCCGCATGATGAAAATCTGCAGAAAAATATGAATCAGGTCACTGAATGACACAGTTTTAGTTCAAACTGCTCCACTTAGAAGATCTCTTGGGCACATTAAGCGGAAGAAGCAAGGAAGGGGAAGCAGAGCGTTAGAGGAAGGAGGTTGAAAAGGCGAGAGGATTCAGAGGAAAAAGGGAGAGCCAAAGAAAATGAATTTGAAAAGAATGAGGGGTATATTAGCATTTCTGTAATTTTAACATCTCATAGCGAGGCATCTCTGCCTTCAAAAACATCACTTATTATTTTTACATTTTAGTGCCACAGTGCCATTTGTAGTTTTGTTGAACACAGGCTTTCTTTGCAGCTCCTTATGAAAGGTTTGGGATTCAAAGCTGTAATGTGGAGCGACCTCTGGTGGCTAAACGTGCCGCTGCATGCTCAAATGAGGGCCGTCCTGTTTCAAAACAAACCTCAGTGTGTCCGAGTTGCACTGACACAATTGGAATGAGTTAAACTAAACAACCAACTTTCATTAGGACACTTTAAGGACACCACATAATAAGAAAAACTTAACTTAGTGTCTTTAAAGCCTACATTCACTGTTTGAACTTGTATTATTATCTCATATAACTGTTTGACTTAATTATATCTCTTCAGTTTGTGAAGCTGCAGTTATTACATTTAAGCAAAGTCTTAGTTATATGGATTGCAAATAACAAATAACACAATGAATGACTTATATTTTAGCTGATACTGCCCTCTGTTGGTTAAATGCAGGTTCGATCATAGGTCACCAGTTATGAGGGGACTTTAAAGCCAAAATACTTCTGCCTATACATTTGGTAAATGTTGTGCGTTTTAGTATAATAAAAAGAGCACAGCAACTGGTAATGATATGGTAATTCTCACAGTTTTCTAAAGACTAAAAGGTGTTAAGGGTTATTTTCGAAAAGTGTAGTATTTGGTAACACTTTTATTACAGTTAATACGTCAAGTTGATTTGTTTTAAATCAATTTGATCTAGGGAATAATGTTAACCTCTGCACATGGTATCAACTGCAAGCAAAGTTGATCACATGCCGGTGTTAAACTTAAAATTACCACCATGTGGTTGTTTGCCTCCCCCAATATGATCAAGCTGTAGTTTACATCCATGTCTGTCCTAAGCATTATCACTTCATCATTTGATCATATTAGACATTGTTTTAAACCGTCTTAATTAGGATATTAATTCTTTAGAGTGATGGCCTTAAAACGTGATTTGTGAGGTCACTGTGACCTTGACCACCACATTGTATCTGTTCGTTCTTAAGATTAAGTAGACATTTGTGTCAAAGTTTTAAAATGTTTTTCCTCAAGGCTTTTCTGAGATATACGTTCAGAGAGAGGACGTATTAAAAAAAGGTGGCTGGTGACTTCATGTGTGTCAGAGAATGCGTAGAGTTGTCATTTGTATATACACGATTAGATTCCAACACAAAGTGCTAAAACTAAACAGTGAAAAGGTTCTGGTGATCCTCATCCAAGAGGCTCAATGCAAGCCTGCAGTAAAGAGGTGTCATTATTTCAACTAACATGTGTTCCAAGGCAAAAAGGTTATTTTGTGTAAGGATACACAAGGAACTTAGTAGGTTTGTGGTGAAATGTTCTTGTCTTAGCAGCTGTCCTTTGCAGTGATGGAGATATGTTTATAGAAACACTTTACAACAATCAGTAGTTAATGTTGTACGTTTTCCTAAAATAGTTCAATTCTATGCAGGATGTTGTTCTGTTGTCACTTTAACATGTCCTTTCCTCATTTTAGACCAGGGGTGCCAAACTCAAGACCCGGGGGCCAAATCCGGCCCGTGACTTCATTTTCTGTGGCCCCACAAGAGCTTGCAAAGAATATTATATGTTTATTATACGGTTACATGATGATTTACAGAAGCACGTTGCCCATAAACTACATGTCCCACAATGCATCTCAAATTAGACTTTTCTCTTCTAAATATGCTTTTTTTCTTAGAATGTGGCCTCTTCTCAGAATTTGACTCTTTTTTTTTTTAAATGTTACTTCTTTTCAAAATGTCACTTCCTTTTTTCACAATGTCACTTTTTCTTTTTTTAAATGTCACTTTTTTTCCCCCACTTTTATTCCAGAATTTGGCTTTTCTTTTTAAATCATTGTGTGACACTCTCACTGACTTGCAATTATTTGCCCCAGACTTCTGCTTTCAGACGTAGTTAATTATGAAGTTATTAGCCTATCTGATAATAATCCAATGCAGAGGCAATAATGTAATATAATACATTATATTTATATATGTATTTTTCTTAAAGTTACAACCGGCCCTTTGAGTGCAGCCCTAATGCTGATGTGGCCCACGATTAAGTTGAGTTTGACACCCCTGTTTTAGACACTGACAGAAAATAGATCACAAAGCCAGCAACATAAAATGGTTTCTTAACCATACAATGCTACATTTTGTTTAGCTCAGAGACACTTAGACATTGCATAGGGCTCATTTATAGTGTGTACTAAACCCAGAGAGTAAAGACAACTGTAGGTCTTCTCTGACATATATAGCTGCCTCATTTCACCTACATGGGAGGAACTTCACTATATAAATGTCTTGTTGAAGATAACTTAATTATTAACTAAAGGCTTAACTGATCGTTATTATTGATGATCATCCTGAAGTCTCGGCATAAAACATGGCTCAGGTTTAGTGGCAGCATGTTGGAGCAGCTTGCGTTTCTGATGTAGCTAAGTCTCCAAGTATTAGCAGGGCAAGGGTTCATGTCGGCATTAGGGCTAAATGTAGCATTCTTGTAATGTATCAGATCACATTAGAAGTGATAGGAGTCTGCTCAGGTCACATGGGGGAATAATCATAGATAGTACATACAAAGATAACAACTAGAAATAAGGCAGCAACTCTGTAGTATACATGTACACATTGACCAAGCTGCACACATTATCACCATTACTTAATCTACCATCCTTTTTTAAGTAATTAACATAGATGTGTAAACATTTGAGCTTTTGGCAGGCTCTTTCTAAAGTGTAAAGATATTCAGTCTAAAAAAAGTATCTTCAAGATTACATTTTATTGAAACCTATACTACTAAAAGAGTGCACTGTACATGTAACTCATTTATAAACATTTATGCACCCCTTAATCTAGTCTAAACTATTTCTACCGCTATTAATGCACGTAAATGAGTTAACTATAATTTGTAGATCGCATAACCTATTACAAATTATCCAAATGTGTATTTAGGTAATTTGATAAGCTTTCTGCATCCACTAAAATGAACATAATAACTTTCAATGGAGCACCTTTAGTTAAAAACACCATTTTAACGGTTACAACGTAATTGCTGTGTCATAATTAAGCATGAGACACAACAACACAACACAATGGAGTAGAGTGTGCTGTTTGACTGACAGCTCACAGGTGCCCTGAACGATGCGCCCAATGACAGGCCTGTTATACGAGTGATGGTTAGACAGCTGACATTGTGGAAATAGTTACCTGCTCCACATAAAGAGATGATGGGAGGGGGGGGGGGGGTAAGACAGTTACAAAGAGTGCCTTGGTGTGGGCGAAACTGACATGTGCTTATTGAATCAGTTATGCAGCAGTAAGCACAGCACATGGCCGCTGACACCTGCTCCAACATCCAAGTGTTGTCACAACTGTCGAAACACACACAACAGTAACTACAGAGCTCCCTCACACCCCAGCTGGCCTGAGGACAAGAGTATTAAAACCACGAGTGTGTCGATGCCTTGTCCTCACTTTCTATTGTCTCAACATGGCACGCTGTTAATTAAGTGCCGGTCTAATCACCCAGACATTAACGGTGTTATCTGTGGCAGTGTAATGGGCAGCAGAACTAAACGATGTCCAGCTCAAGAGCACTTTAAAACTGTTCACAGTCACTGCTAATTGTATATGCAAGAAGGGAAGATGAGAGCACACAACTCCACCAAGGCCAAATCCCCTATCTCGCCATGTTGAAGAAAGTCAAAAACAACGTGTGTATCCGATTTGGATTAGCTCCAAAATGCAACAGGTTCGTCATGGGCTCTTGCTTAAACCTTGACATACGTTTCATACAAATCAGACAAGTAGTTTCAAGGTAATATTGCTGACAAACAGGTGACCAAAGCCAAACAGTTCTTTTTCTATGGATTCAGACATTGTTGTCACTACTATAACAAGTATATATTTTATGTTGGTTTCCTTTTTAGTTTGACTCAAATCACTCTGCTGTATGGATTCACTGTTACACCCTGTCAGATGATTGGAGAAACAAGTACACAGTATAGTGATGAAAACCGATTGGAGGTATTTGATGGAAACAGATAAGTTGCTAAAAACAACAAAAAACATCTTGTTTGAAAATCCCTATACTTCACTAATCTTATTTTTTTCTGATTTTGGATACACACACAGTCGATCAAAGAGCTATTGACTCTATACTAGCGTTTTAACAATATACTGTTTGTGAAGGAGTAACCTACAATGATTTGAACAAGAAAACAAGGATCAATCAGGATTAGTATCTATTGTATTTATTTTGAAATTATGAACCCATATCAATGTTGACGGTTTCTGAAGTAAATGCTTACTAAAAGTGCTCTTATCTCTGGATTTGACTGCGTAGGATAGGCTCTAGTTTACAAAGTGTTTATAATATAAAATGCACAATAAGACTGATGCGGTCTAAACAAATATATTTTGAAGAAACAGTGAATACTTTGTGAGATCTCATTATGATTCTCACAACAAAAAGGGGAAATCATCTTATCTAAACCCTGTCTCCATACCCTCTTCTGTTGCTACCTGAGTAAATAAAAAATATCTGATTGAATCTCATGATATCAGAATTCCAAAGCCAGAGTAAACAACGAGACAGTCCTCAAATCAGGGCAACTCCGAAATAATGCTTTTAACTGAGAACAAGTGCGATCATGCGCCGGATAGATTTGGACCTTTTTGACCCACAGCCCTGATATGGAGCACACTGGGCCTTCAGTAGCTTTGGGCCAGAGACAGGACAAGACTTGAGAGGTGGTTTAGGCGGCTACAATTACAAACTGGAATCAGATACATTTAGAGGTGCAGTGCTAAAACGCTCCTGGCAGGATGGTGTGGCTGTCTTCTGTAAATATCGTGTAATATAGCTCCCACTCAACAAGCAAACCATCACTGGGTTAAACATTATGTAAGCTGATATACAGTATATTTCAGACTCACACATGACTAAATATACAACTGAGGAAGCTAGGTTGCAATGTGTTGGCAGCAACAGTGCACATATAATATTCCATTAAAATGAAGTGAGTACAAATATGTCTGTCATTCAACTGGTAGATCATTCAACTACTCTTCTGAGCAGAGTAAACACCAATCCTAAAAAGACACACACTGGGGCATAATTAAAATTTTAAGGACAATATCTGTTTGGTTTTTCACAATTCTAAAAGTTATCTATTGGAAACATCTGTGTTTTAAACAGTATGGAAGCTGGCAAAGCCTACAACAAGCAACACAATTATGTAGCATGACACCAAATGGGTGGGCCTTATCGACATTCTTTAACAAAAAATACTGCTTACAATCCCAAGCTCAAGCCTGATAATGAATAATTATAATGAATATTATGTTAAATGCTTTTGACAAGGGACTTTTGTATAAAATATGCTGTTTTTCTTATTTGCGTTTTTTCAAATGAAAGCAAATCTCATATCTACTAAGTGTTTATAATGTGAAAAATGCGGAATTACACTGAAAACATTTGTTCAAACCACTAGGGTATAATTAGACAATTTAAGACCAACCACTGGATAACTCTTAATTATGTCAAATTATCGCTATCCTTTGACAAAAGGGAGGCTCTGCAAGCAGGCTTATACAATACACTGGTCATTCAGTGACATCTGATTAAACTGATAATCACTCTGAAATGCAGTCAGTGTGGAGGAGGTCCCTCTGTCGGTGGATAAAGGGAATGGTCTAATAACGGTGTGGGGAGGGGGGGGGGCTTCCTAAACGAGGCACACGCGGCCATGGACAAAAACACACCACTCCGGATTATCGGTGACAAAAACAACGAAGCAGTAGCCTACCTACAATACATCCCAAAATTACCAAAACAAGCCAGAAGCTGTCCCTGCAGCACATGACCTGATAAGCAAACAATGTGACAATGTGGTTCAAATGACCATTCAGAGACATTACTGTTACTTTTTGTTAATAAGAATAAAAGCAGCTCCTGCTCCTCCCTGCATTATTCACAATAAAATAATAATAAAAATATTTGCATTCACTCAGTCACTCCAGCTGTATTTACTCATTAATTCCTTCACTCGGTCATCTCTTTACACCCGCCCTCCCTCTTTCTATAATGCACGTGTCCTCTGTAGTAGCTACTCACCCTCTCATCCACTCCCTCCCTCTTCAGTGAAAAAAATTCACTCACTCCTTCATTCCTCCCTCCCCTTTTTCACTCATTCAATCCCTCCCACTCACTATACTAACCCACCTAACTCACCCACCCTCCCTTTCAAACACCAAAAAACTAAACATCAACTCAGTGTGAGGACACAGCTGGAGATACAGTAGAGTGGAGTAGAGATATTTTCCTCTCTAAATTCAACTTTATTTTTATTATTTGCACTATTCATCACCCACAAAACATATTTTAAAAACTCTGGTAGGATATAAAGGTAATTAGGCATAATGTTATTTTAACTAAAGTTCATTGATTCTACACTCCACTCTGCACTGTGAGGACACTCCACTGGTGTTTTGTTGCACCATTGATGTGGATGAGTACAGAAAAATGGTTATTATCTGAAAAAATAGTGTCCATTACTAAGATTACCATGACAAAAAAGTCGAGAAAAACACTACTCCAGTGGATGTGACTTTCATATAGGAATCAAAATGGCGTTGCAGGGAGGGACATCAGACCTGCTATTAAAATAAGGAATAACACAGTAGAATTAGGGTAAAGTTAGTACATTTTGAGTTTTTTGAAGGTCAGCACCAACACCATAGACCCTCATAAAAATGGGGAAAGCCAAATGTGAACGCTTTTATTGAGTGAGCTGTGATGCGCCAGTTCCTGAACAAAAGAAAGCCATCACTGCGCCCTATATTAAAGGACTCTGCTTTCGGATGCGGTCCCCCTCACAGCTGGACTCACACCTGGACACACAGCAGCCAATTACACCTCTATTAAAAATATTCTGATCAATTTTAGGATCCAATATGAGAGTCCCTGATCTTTTGAGGTGTTGGCAACTTTCCTGACAATGGAGCTCGAGTGGCGACTGCCATAGTGACGGTTATAAGCAATTCTGTCCAAATAACAGCAAACCCATCCACAGTATTTCAACCTATATAAAGCCACATTATCATCCCAAGTGTCCCCTGTCACTTAGGTGTCGTGACATTTAATTTATAGGAGGTTTAACAGCAAATAATCTCAACCACGTCACTCAAAGTCAATGGCCGGACTGTGTTAGTTGGGAAAATGTATCGATGTATTAAAAGCAAAAACGAAGACGGAATCCGACCGAAGTGCGTGCATCCGTTTGAGCATAGATACAATTTCGATATGCATTGGATGATTTGGCCCGAGGTTCCGTCTGTTTGGGTCAATTTAACGCGAATTGTGCAAAATTGTTCACAGCCCGCGTTACTTCCAGCGGGTTTTCCTGGAATAAAAGTTGTTCACCGGCGCGGATGAATACGGAAAAGTGGTTCGGCGTGAAGCTCAATGTCTCTGCTATCAGCCCATAATGTTTTGTGTGTCAATATTCAGCCGTAGCTTTTATATTTGCCAGAAGTTGGAGGATGAAGAAACACAAACGGGACGGCGCCAGTTCCATGTAGTCCACTAGATCAGCTGCTGGCAGTTGGTGTTCTCAATCACGTCCGCAGATAGGCTTCATAGGCTCATCGAGGCGCCTGTGGAATAAGACACTTACGAGATCACGGCTACTGACACGTCACTTTGTGTGGACAACAATTATATCGTTTTTTTTCTTGAAAGGGGGGCATTGTCTGCCAACTCGGACTTTCTAAGGGGAAGCTTTTATTTCTGGCTGCGTTTATTTCTCCGTTGCTGACGCTCAGCTGAGCAGGGTGAAATTACACCCCCTGGACTTTCTTTTTGTTTGTTAACCAACTCCAAAGAAAAAGTCACCATGGCAGAAACGTCGTCAACTCCAGCCAAATCCAAAAAGACAGCCAAGCCTAAGAAACCTGTGTCTCATCCTAAGTACTCGGACATGATTAAAGCGGCCGTCGTGAACGACGCCAGCCGGAGTGGCGCGTCCCGGCAGTCCATCCAGAAGTACGTGAGGAAGACCTACAAGGTGGGCGAAAACGCCGATGTGCAGATCAAGATGGCCCTGAAGAGGATGGTGGCAGCCGGGACTGTGCGCCATACCAGAGGCGTCGGTGCGTCCGGATCCTTCAGGCTGACCAAACCAGAGGACTCCAAGAAGTCCACCAAGGTAGCAGCATCTGCCAAACCAAAGAAGGCAGTGAAGGCAGCCAAACCCAAGAAGGCAGCCAAGCCCAAGAAGGTGGCCAAGACTCCGGAGAAAACCAAGAAGGCAGCTCCAAAGAAAGTGAAAAAGGTGGTGAAAAAGGCGACGCCAGTGAAAGCCAAAAAGGCACCAGCTAAGAAGGCAAAGGCACCCAAGCCCAAGGCGAAACCAGTCAAGAGGGTCGCCAAGCCCAAGGCAAAAACACCCAAAAAGGCAGCCAAAACAGCGAAAAATAAGTAAAAGGACACTATTATAAAGTCACTGTAAATACTTAAGGAAATGTTTTCGTATATGTATTATTTTTGTAAGGTCTCATGAAAACTTATGCTGTTTATACCAGTAGTTCTCTTCATTGCACTATACACGCTGTAGAATTAATGTTGAGCGTTTTTATTTGGCGTTAATAATAAGGTTAATTTCTGTCTGATCCTTGGAGACAAAAAGACTAGACTGGGGTCTGCCTGAAGAGGAAGAACATGTACATACAGCTGAACTTATGAATAGTTATTGTTAGTGCACCGGGTCATACTGAAAATACAAATGTGACAATGGTGATCATTGTTGAACCTTTTCAATGTGCAGACCACAGGCAGTGGACGTCAGCTAGATTTTATTTTAAAGGCTCTATAGTTGTCATTCAATCTCCATTCTGTATATTTCCTCATGTTCGGACGACTCCTACTCTACCAACATCCCACTGTGATCAGTCACTTTTAAAGACTGTTTATACTGTAATTCAATAAACCTTTGTCATCTTCTACAACATGTGTGGGTCTACTTATTGTGCGCATTTTACGCGTGCGTAATTACACTTAGCCAATTGGATGGAGGGATTTGTGCGCATATTTTATGGAGCCTCAGATGAGGGATTATATTGCATTGCTGAGGCAGGATACACAAAATAAAGACACGGTGGTGAAGACTGAAAGGTATTATGTTATAAGTTAGACTTTAGTGTTAACTGCTTAACAACCTAGTCCTGAGGGCAGGGATGGACTTTCCTAGAACACTTTGTGATACGAAGTGAACGCTTGTATACCATAGAGAATCGGTTGGGAAGCAAAAGTGCACAGGAATAAAGTCCCTTAAGGGAATAAAGCCGTAGTAAACAAGGCCGAGAGATGGACATGAACGCAGATCAAAACATCTAAGTGCAAAAACTGCCCTAAATAGAGGAAATGAAGGTGCATTTTTTTTTTATAATTTTACACCCTGGTTGTTCTTGAATATCAAAATACACTCAAAATCTAAACATCCTCCTTCCCCAGAGTGAGGAGGAGGCTTTGTAGACACACCCAGCCATCAGTTCCCTGCCTCTCACCTGAATGACATGCTACACTGCCATCTTGTGGTGTCTTTTGAGAACAGGCGACTCCTCTCCACTGCAGTTGGGACCAGCACACAGACAGACTGGAGTCAAACTGATGAAAGTCAAGATGACAGACACAAATTACCCTCTGTACAGTCATTGTGTCTTCTTTATACAGGTGTAAAATGTTAAAACACCTTGTTGAAGTGACCTAACTGGAACATCCGGATGCCAAGAGAAGCGGTCTTCGCCTTTTGACATCCCATGTGGAGAAGTAGTAGTTGTTGCTTCAACACACAGTAATCCAACATACTAGCACAGCAGAAAAACAACTTCAGAAACAAAGGTTTTGCGATTAAGATATATCTGGAACAATAACAATACTCAAATAGCCTATAGGTGTTTAGAACAAAATTGATCCGTTAGCATCACTTTAAACTAGTAATGCCTCATTATCACGGTACACACTAATGCGGTACATAAAAAAAAAGTGCACCGTCAAGTTTTCGAAGTCTGATAATAGTGTAGGCTATAAATGCTGGAAATAAAAAAAATACAAAACAAAATCCAGTTATAATTTATCAGCCATTACAATTAGCTGCTAGGAATTAAAAAACTGAATTTGGGGTAAAAAGAAAGCACCAAATGTCAGGCATTTTAACTTAAAGCACAGCAATCACCTTCCATGCAACATCCATAACGTCTTTTGGGTAAAAGGTCCCACCCAGTCTAGTCTGGTCTTTTATTAATCATCTCAAATCAGTTCAATTTCAGTAAGAAAAACAGCCATATTTTAAAAGTCAAAGTGTATTCTGCAGAAACAGCAGGTCCCCAGCTGAACTGAGCAAGAGAACGTACCTAACATGACTGACTCATGTCGGAAAACAATGCAATGGCGGATTATGTAACAAGGTCAAAGTGAATGCACAGTGTCAGGTGTGTGTGAATAGAATAAAATCACAGATCATCACGCTATTTCAGTCTATCAAAATCAACCATTTCAATATGAACAGAAGGAAGCTGATTGGAAGCAGAGATTAATTCGACCAGATTTTTCGTTTAACATTTTGTAATTTTTAAAGGTTTGCTCGTGTCCTTTTTTCAGATGCATCAACACACCATTCTCCTCATGCACATTTCTTCCTCATCACTGGAGGCCTTACTGCTAAACACTTTAAAATGTTTCATTCATAGGCAAAAATAACTAAGCTAATAACATGCTATGCCTTGTCATTGCTGCTGGAGTCATTTGGCAAATCAGATTTGAACATTTAGTATCAGAGGGAAGAGTGCGAGTTCATTGGCGGAGATTGAGTTGCAGCCAATCAGAATGCTAAGTTAAAACGCTCCATGTGTTGCCCTTTGGTTCTTCAGTCTAGTCAATTTGGCATTTTTGTATATTATACTTAATAAACACTGCATGTACTTAAAAACCTCTCCAATCTCACCATTAACATTTCACATATAATTGAGGGGAAAGCAATAGATGAAATAACTGTTTTCCTGCATTTCCTCCTCTCTGATAAAGCACCTGATGTGAACAGTTCTTTGTGCATCAATGCACCGAGGTTAGCTCCTACTTAACCTGGTTGGGCAACGTGAGGCGAAAAAAGCAGCGAGGGCAATAATATGACCACTATCTTCCAATTGATTTTGTTGCGATCACCTGACTCAGAGGGTAGGATAAGGTAAAGAAGAGCAGAGATATGAAGAGTTTCCTGGGAGGCTTGGAGGTGAAAAGTAAAATGATGTGACTCTGGTCTCTGAGGTTTGGTCTTGATGGATGGATGGAGCGTCAGCTGGTTGTTGATCATTTCAGTCTGGCCACGGCTCTGTAGATGGCAAAGCCCAGAACTGCAACCACAGCCGAGCCCAGCGCCACTCTCAGCCAGTACGACGTGTTGCTCATGTCTGAACCATTCAGGTGTCTGGAGATGGGAGGGAGAAATCATTAGCGGTACAAAGCAACAGCTGATACCATGAGAACAACACGTCTAGCTTCTCTACCACACGAACCTTTAATCACTAAATGTATGCAACCACATTTGCATGTAACTCATCTGTATATGTTACAGGCTTTCTGTAGGATGTCCTCAACAAGGCCTGGGACCTTCAGGATCTTTATTCATCCCAAAGACACAATGCATTACATTAAGGCACATTGTGAGCCATTTCCCTTACAACCTTACCATTATATATATAGAGTGCACAATTTTGTAAAATACTATAATATTTTCAAATTGCACAGCTTTTCTACTTCAAATCTAGCACAGTGCACATATTCTATATTATAATTTATGGTAATTTGTCATATTCTTGTTGTACTAACTTTCTTGTGAACAATACATTTTTATTTTTATTTATATGATAGTTGTTATAATACTTCTATATCTACTTATTTTACAACTTTATTACTCTTCCTCTGTTTACGCACCATTACACACCAAAACAAATGTATGTGTCAAATGTGGCAATAAACCTGATTTGATTCTGATGTCACATTTATCTCAAGACCAGTAGTTTGTGTGTGGATGACGTACGGATACACTGCTGCCCACGCCAGCCGGGAGTAGATGGTCTTGCTGGTGGAGTCGAGGAACAGGCTGGAGAAGGGCAGCGGGGGAGGCAGCTGGTGTTTATAACAGAACTCGGCCGGAGTCATCCCGTGGAACTGCTTGACCTCAGGAAGGTCCACCTTGGAGGCGACCAGCACACATGGGATGTTGCTCTCCATGTAGTGTTGCTGAGTAACACATTGGATAAAGAGGTAAAGCTCAGTTGTGAGAGAAAAAATACATTTTTAAATAATGAATGTCAAGTAAAGCTTATTGCAATGCGTAATAAATGTATACAAACTGAACAAAAATCTGATTTATAATAACACATATTTTTCAAAGTTAGAAAGGTTACAGTAACGGCCCGTCCACACGGCAGCGTGCGTTGCTTCAACGGAGAGGCTTCCCATTCACTTTGAATGGGGTGACGTCAGGCTGTGCCGAACTGCATTGTGGTTCCGTCGCTTTGCCTCCGTTGCTCGCTTCGAAAGTTGAGAAAAGTTCAACTTTTCAAGCTTCAACGGAAGCGTCAGCCAATCAAATAATATGCCAGTAAAAGCACTAGCCAATCAAACCGTGTGCTTGTGTGTCCGGGGCGGGAGATTAATGTGATTGGTTGTTGGCCCCGCGCCAGACACGCCCACCGGCAAGCTTCAACGCACGCTGCCGTGTGGACGTACCGTTAGTACGTGTTTATTTAGTTGAATTAAATAGTAGAGACATCCATTTCTTCCTGTGTCAAGTATCAGTAATAAAGTGAAACAAATTGTTTGGATTATAAAAAAAAAAGGTTTATGTAAACAAACCACCATGAAATTAGAATAAATAGCAGGCAAATAAAATCATATTAATTTTCATTCCATCATTTGTTTAAGTTAGAATACAGTATATCTTACACATACAATTTCACACTCACCAGAATCAGCTATTTTAATTAAAGTCAGTGTTAGAAACTGCTAAAGGGAAGCAAAGTGAGCTGTAATAATGCTTTATTAGCAAAACAAACTGTGTGGAAAGACCAGCACACACTGACGGACAGCTGATCTAAAGGGCACACATTTAAACCTTTCTAAATAATATTTCCAGCAATGTCAGTGGAACTTTTGTGACTGACCTTGTATATACTGGCACAATAGTCAAAGGAATGTGGGTCACTGGCGTCATACATGAGACAAGCAACATCACAAGAGGCGTCCGATGCCTTCAGGAACTCCACCTCCACATCCACCTCATTGAGCTGCAGAAAGAGAAGAGTGAAGGTCACAGTCCTTAGTCAGGGTCAGAGGAGAAGGGTCAGCATTAGGATTAGGATGGAAGGTACTTACGATGAGGTACTTCTCCTGGTTGCTGACTTGGACAGTGTTTATTGCATAGGGGGAGAAGGCACTGCTGGGATTTCCCTTATTCTGTAGAAGGCAAAAGAGAGAGAAAAAAACAACAACAAACAGTCACTTTTTAGCCTCAAGAATGTTGACGAGTGCAGATTTAATATTGTATTCTCTCCAGACTAGCAGATGGTTTCATACCTCAACGCTGCGACCCACAAAGGCCTGCAGGAAGGCCGTCTTTCCTGTCCCCTGCGGTCCAATCACCTTGCAGAGAAAAACTGACCGCTGTGTCTGGTGCTCCTCCAGGTCCACCTCTTTGTCCTGTGTAACTGCACATGTAAACAAACACTAGATATAAGTACTAGGGATGCTCCATATCGGCCGATACTCACTCTCTGCCGATCGATCGGTGCTCTCTAAAAATGCAGATCGCGAGAGCCGATCGCATGACGTAAAATACATGACACTTTTCTCTCTGCGCGGCAAAACAAGCTCGCCAAAATGGCTTCACCGGTCTGGCAGTATTTTAAGGTGTCCGAAAATGTCAATAAAATAGCGGTATGCAACGTGTGTGAAGCAGAAATCCTGCAGCTCCGCCCGCTGTGACGGACCGGTGAGCAGAGCGAAACACACACTAAGAGTTAGACCTAACACACTTAGCTATTTGATCTACCTCTGGAACAAGCTAAACTAGTTCTTCACTGTTGGGTCACTCATTACTGGATCAGTGAGCCGCATGAGACGGATACTGACAGGCTGTCAGGAGAGAGAGAGAGAGAGAGAGGAACAGAGAGCGCTTCCGCTCATCTCTCCCGTGTTATTCTCCAAAGTTAATGTAAACCTGAATAATGTGCTTCATTTGAATGTAATAATTATGTTGGTTGTTGTTTGTGGAAGCGCCAGTGAATGAGCCCCATTGACTGAGTTTTAAACATCACTTTAAATGGAAGATCCCCATAGGCCCCGCTTGACACACAAGTCTTCCACCTGTCATTTGTCCAGCTTTCACTGACCGTAAGGCAAAGTTAGAAAGATAGAAGTTGTCTAAATTACAATAGACAATATTTTATAGATAGACATTCCTATTAATAGGCCTGAGGTTAGAGGCCAACCAGGCCAGAGAAGAGGATGCCATTCTTGCTCCCGCTTAGAAAAACAACCTGCCATATGAGCTGTTTTTTTTAGCACTTCTACACACATCCAATGAGTCTGTTCCCGCCTGTTTAATCACCGTATCCCAAACACTAATGATACACAAACTGTAGTATGGCCTGGGGTTACTGCCACAGGAAAGTTATATCAACAGCAATGATGGCTTGTAGGATAGCCATTTAGGATATGTGTTTCTCATTCGTCAAACTCTATACTGCCAGACTTGAGAATTGTTCATCGGTCAAAAGTGTACTTTGTTAGCCCCAGCTGATGAAAAATCACCAGTTTAAGAATTTGGCATTTCTGAGGTAATGAACGTTTGCTCCAAACACTGTAGAAATCCATCCAACAGTTGTTGAGATGTTTCACTCAGGAACTAAACTGATAATCCAGCTGATAGATGATTAGAGCAAGCATCTGAGAGAGCTACTGCTGGCATAGCTAAACATAATTCTATAGTCACAATTACCAACACAAATTGGTTAAGCACCGTTAAAACTAGTCCCCTTGTTACAAGAGCCGTGTTAATCTCTGTGGCTTTCACCTGACATCTGTGGCCTCGCCTGACATCTAAAAGATGCTCCCCTCTGAGACAGAATGTGTTTGATGAGCAGCACTGAGACATATTACATCACACTTTCCAATCCTTTCTTTAGTTCACACACAGCCTGCACAGAGACACCACTACCGTATAAGAACAAAACAATTAAATCAGTAATCATTGTTCTTTTAGTTAATGCTTACACAAAACAAAAGGTATAATATGTGTGGAAAGTGCAATATATTTCAAACCGTGCATGCACAAACGTGTGGACATGCATGCAATTAACAACTGTTCCTTTACATCTCAAGGTCGGATGTACATCTATAAGGTGACAGCGGACAGGATTAAGAAGAGCAATCCTCTTACAGAAACGTGTTTACCTGGAAAAGTGGTAATTACATTTTGTATTTCAACCTTTCTAATTGATATGCTGTTTGTGGGATTCTCTTCAGTTAAAAGACACAAACACACACCTGTGACTGCGGCAGTCTGGGACTCCTGCTCAGTGAGGATAGGGTAGCCTAGATATCCTAGATGCTCCAGGCAACGGTGGATGTCAAAGTACGCAGAGAGCCTGCATGTGAAGGGATTGACATACATGTGACCTTTGAACAAAAAAAGTGCAGAAAAGTGCAATAGTAATGCATGCAAGCTCATAAAAATCATTAACAATTGTGTGAGGTACGTACGTCCACTGACAACGGTAGCCGTGGTTGGAGATGTAGCCATCGTCTGTGGTGGGGACCGCCAGGTAGACCTCGGCCCCCCACGGCATGTAAGGACACACACAAAACAGGTTCCTAAGCTCTGCTGGGGACAGGGCTGAGTCCTTGTCCTGAGAGGGAAAACATGTATCTTTGTCAGAACAAGGAAACCTCCATTATTGAATTTGTATAAAACTGATAGTCGTAACTTGATATTTACATATATTATAACATTTCCCACAACATTTCACTGTGCAGTGGGATATTGTGACAGGCAGCTCGGATTCTTACTCACTTCATCATACTTGTCAAACAGCCGCTGGAGGAACTGGTAACCTAAAGGATTGAGCTCTGTGGTGCAGCCAACAGGAACTTGGATTCTTACAAACATAATGAAGAACAAAATACTTAATACCTCAGCATAAGGGACAAAAATGCACAAATGTAAAAAAGTTAAATGCAGGAGAAATACGGCAAATCTGAGAACGCAGGGACAGGTATATCTATTCTAAAATACTAATCCAGAACCACCTGTTGTAATGTTATAGTTATCACCAAAATAAAAATGTATTATCTGAATTGAAAGACACAGTAACGTAGTGTCAGTAAACATACTCAGGATAAAGGAAATCATCAGTGAGCTCCAGGTTGTCGTCATAACCAAACTTCCTGAGGATGGTCCACGTGGTTTCATGTCGGCCCCTCTGGATAAATAATGTATTAAGGAACAGGAAACCTGAAAGAGAGGACATAGAACACATGGGAATTAGCTGAGGGTGACAACTCTGTTTAAAGACACAGGTTGTTATTCTTTTACCATTAAGGGTCAGGCCGTTGTCCTGCACCCCATCGCTGGTGTTCTTCCAAACAACAGTCTTCACGTCCTCTAAGGCTTGAGGTGCCAGAGGATTCCCAAAACAGGATTTCTACAAATAAAGATGGATTGATTTTATTGGTAACACTTTATATTAAGTTCACTAATAAACTAACTAACTAAACTAATAGCTTATTGGTTATGAACAAGACTTCACTTTAAAATAGGGAACATATTCTTAGATATAAATACCTCATTTTGAGTTATTTAGACACAATTAACACTTATAGTTTCATGTCTTGTTACATAAGAAGAGATCATATTTGTTAAGTGTTATTATGGGAGAATAACTATTCTTGTGGTACTACTGCCTTATTAGGCCCATATTGAGCAGACCATATTAAGACCGAAACTCATGTACAACAACTTCCTTACTTGCAATACATAAGCACTAATTAGAGGGTTATTGAGGAAAAACTCTCAACTACTGGCTTATTACTTGTAGAATATGGTCATGTAGAATAAGGCATTAATAAGTGTTTTATAATGACTAATAAAGAGCCAATATACTGCTAATATGCATGTTAATTAACAACTAGTTGATGGTTAATTTGTGTACCTTAATATAAAGTGTTACCATTTTATTATATTTTGCGTCAAATGATAACTGAGAAGACCTTATGTTAATTAAGTGATTTAACTGGCTGACCTGAAAGCAGTTGAGTTCTGCGTCGCTGAGGATACGGTCATTGTCCTGGTCGGAGATGTAGAATATTCTGCTGAGGGCTCGGACACACAGGGGCTTCAGCTGCAGGAACATATTGGATGTTTTGATGTTGCATTATTCAACCAACCATTTGCATGTGCATACAGAATGTAAATGGGAAGAAGAGACACATGCTGACTCCATAGTTATATTAACAAATCCAAAATGTCTGACCTGTTTGTCCTCAGGGTCATAAAGAGGGGCAGTGGGGTGCAGAACCGCCTTCTGTGCATAGTAGAACAGCTCAGAAATGTTTTTTAAGTTCTTCGCAGAACACTTGAAAAGAAGAAAACAGGAGAAAGAACATTTCATTACATTTGCAGTCTAGAGGTCATATTAAGTGTGCATGTGTTCATATTTGTTTGAAACCAAGCAGCCATGTGTGTATCTCGATGTTAAGGTCAGCAGGTGTGTACATGCTGCAGTGATTAGCAACCGTTCAGTCTCACCTCGACACACGTCTCAATCTCAGAGAACTGGTTCATGATGGGGAGAATGGTTTCCATCGAGCTCCCGCAGCGCAGATCAGACTTGTTCCCCACGAGGATGATGGGAACTCTAGAACATATGGAGACAGGGTATCGCTCAATATGAGATTCAGCGATCGCAGTCTGTCTAAGAACTGTAATTGAAAGTGCACAAAAACTTGTATGTACGTTTACTTTAATTTGGAAACACTATTAACCAACTTTAATAATTTACATTTCTCCAAAACGGCACCAAGTTACAGGACTATCGCTCAAAACAAATTCTAAATTAAAGTGCTCCAGAAATAAATATCATGCATGACATCATAATAATACAAAAATCAATACATCTGTCAGCAATGCTCTCTTACAGAAACACATCATTGATTAATGATTATTGCTCTTTTACAGCAGCAAATACAATAACCTTTCTTTGTGCATGAGAAAGTAACATTCAGTTTTCCCGCACGGTGACTGACTAAATGTGTGCAAATGACAAACTAATTAAGTCTTAAAGCACATTGCCGATGGGCTACGGTTGGTGTTACAGCGACATATAACCTGACCTTTTGTTTTTCAGTGGAGTGAAATAGTGGAAGTATGTTGCATTATAAATATTATATTAGCTATATATTATAAAAGGGGACTTAATGTCCTTTTTGGAGTTTTCCCTTCCCTGTAGTGTGTTATATAGGTTTGTTGTGTGCATGTAAATGGTCTGCAAAGGCTAAGATCCCAAAGTTCCCTCCAGAGGGAGTCTTTTTAAGTGTATTTAAGTAGAAACACACACAAACACACTATTTCTGAAAAAAAGAATTACAAAAATAAAACCACTAACAGGGAAGGTGTGTGCTAGCAAAGAGGCTTTGCCAAACTTCATTGCATCACATCAAAAGGTGTTAGTCTGTGAAATATTGTACAAGTCTTGGAAAAGTAATTTCTTTCTGATTGTTTTGTAAAAAAATGAACAAGACAAACATCTCGCCGATGACCTAATATTTTATTTATAAGGAAAATGTATGCTGGAGGGGGTAGGACCAGAAACGTTTTTTTAAGCTTCTTCTTGCCCCTGTTGAACATGACAGAGACTATTTGAGAATGTATTTTATTTATTTTTTGTACTTTGTTATAATTATTATTATGAGTGAGAAAAAAGAAAAAAAAAGAATATATATATTATTATTATTATCAGTTTTGTTTCTGACATGTTCAATAAATTGACAAAAAAATAAAATACAGGCTTGTTACCATTGATTCAAAACAACAAAAAGAAAATGAATGAAAATGAAAGCGTTTTCATTGTAAAGTATTTGAACCACAAAGATTTTTCTTGTCTTAAAAAAAGTAATGAAATGCTAACATTCTGTCAGCCATAAAGGATGTTATTAAGTTTTGTCTATAAGCATCACAAATGTTATTTTGTTGTTATTTTTCAAACTAAAGCCAAACAGTGACATCATCACGTGACATAACACCAGCTTTGGTTTTGTATTGCATTGAATAGCAGACTCTCAGAGCTGCAGTCCCTCTTCTTTCCAGATCGGTGAGCGTTCAGTTGGATCAGATAAACCTTACAGTCTCCTACAGAGAACACACATCTCCACCCCAACACAAGTCTACAGACTGTGCCATGGATAGGAGAAGCTATTCAAACAACAGGTGTAATACCAGAGCAGATGACCACGGAAATGCAGTGGAAGAATCCCTGAACAAGATCCACTGGAGAAATGGTAAGATATACGGCCTGGCTGATTTCCGCAATGCATGTGATTGCGAGAAGATGACTTTTGCCCACAGGATGCGCAAAGAAAATGACATGGTGAAAAGTCTGGAAGAGGATGCTTGTAAAAAGAAGTTTGAGAGAGAAGACCTGGCTCTTAAACAGAGCAGGGAGAAGAGAGAGCTGGAGGAAAAGTTCTCAAAGATGGAGATGAAACTGAAAGAGATGGAGAAAAATGACCTGGCTGAAAAACACCTGAGCTCCGAAAATGTGGTCAAACAGTTGGTAGACCAGTTGAAACAACAGGAGGAAACGTTTTTCAAGAACAAACCCCAGAGCTTGGAGACCGAGCCTACAAAGCTGGAGATCAAATTGAAACGGGTGATGAACACAAATATCCGCCTGGCCAAAAAGAACAAAAGCTTGGAGATAGAAGTCAAAGTGTTGAAAGACGACAGGCAGGAGCAAGAAGAAAGGGTCAACAAAGACCTGGCCGATCGACACCAGAGCTGGGAGACTGAGCTAAAGCAGGAGATGATGATGATGAAGAAGAATGACCTGACGAGGAGGAACAAAACCTTGGAGACGGAAGTCCAAGAGTTTAAAGACCAGAGGAGAGAGCAAAAGGAAAAGGAGAAGGAAAACCTGGCTCAGGAACAACTGAGCTGGGAGGCAAAAGAGAGAATGGTGGAGGATGAACATCAAGTCCTGCAGGACGTGTTCTTCAAGAGGGCGACTGAGGAAAAGGTCATCCCTTTGCAGAAAATGCAAAGCCGGAAGCCACAGAAGGACAGGGCAAGGGGGGCAAAGATGGAGGAAGCGGAGGCAAGTATAAATGCCACAGAGGAGACGGAAAATATGGAGGTGATGGAGAACTACGGGGAGGGTGTGTGGAGCTGGACGCACCAGAAGTGACAGCGACATGGAGTGGGAGGAAGCTTGAGAACAGTAACTCCCTCCTCTTCCCTCCTCCACCCACCCTAACACACTCCTCCATTTCTCCTTCAACCCTCCCCTTTTCTCACATTGGGTTTTGTTCCGGACCCCAGGTTTTCCCGCAATCCATATCCTTGGAATTAGGATTACAAAAAAATAACAGCCAACTTCCTTCTCCATTTACCTCCCCTCCTTCCTCCCACATCACCCTCTCTCCCCTTACTTCACCCACCACTCCATCCTCCATTTACCTCACCTACAAACTCCCCCCCTAACTCTACCACCAACCGAAGAGTCGCCAAAGACCCATATTAAAAATAAAATTAAGGTCAACAAAACTTAAAGGTTACCTGATTCGTTATTGGCTGATTGTTGCACAACCCACAAAACTGTTGTGACATCACAAAGTGGCCAAAATCTGACCTAATTTTCAGGTTTTTATATACTCTGGTGTTTTTATTTAGAAGGTGTATGTATAGATTGTTCTTGGTGTTTTTGTCTCACTATACAGGTTCAATTCCATTGTTTAAAAAAAAAAATGTGTTCATTTCATATAAGCTGTTGAAATCAAAAGGTGTTCATCAGGCTGCAAGCTTTATGTCTTCTTCACCTGCAAATTGTGTATGTGCAGCTGTGTCATTGTGGCCTGTTCACATGTGTAGATATTAAGCAGTGACCGATCAATCGGTGCGTCTCTATTCTCATTGCAACACTATCATGGTTTATTGTGTACAGACAGGTATTCCTGCAATATAATATGTGAATCAGTTGACAATCACAAACCCCCAGCACTCCCATATTGGGCATGCTGCTGATACTTTAAGGTGTTTTTTTGCGCTACTTAAACACGCACAAATCCAAGATTACCAAGTTTACCAACATTACGTGCTAACAGTAGGGAGGAGTGCAAAGTTCCATCACATATAAGAGACCAGGTAACATACACCCGTAAACAGCTGATACATACTTGTTTCCTTTCTCTGAATCTCCGTTGACTAAAGGGATCCATTTAGTTTTAATCTGAAGAACAAAAGCAGAGACAGGCAAAAATGCATTAAGTCAATGTTATACATAGTATGTGGAATGCTTATACAGTAAGTTACCATGTAAACCAAGTATTAGGTACTACCTTGTCTATCGTGTCCTCGTTGGTGACATCGTACACAACACACACCACATTAGCCTGTGTTGTTGAAGAAAGAACAGGTTTATCAAGAAGAAAACATTGAGCTAGAAAACAACTAAGAAAAAGATGTGGATGTTTATGTTCCTGGCATGAATGATGCAAATACAAGGCCTTGTAGACAAATAACCTATGTCTTAACAAATTATTATCCATAATTATATTAATTTATCTGGATCCAAGTTGTTATTCTAAATGAGGGAATATCACTAATCATTAGCCAATTCAGTCCATTAATTGAAATTGTTCAAACGGATGACATTAGTGCCAGGCTTGGATTTTCGTCATTTTAGGGGCAAGGCCATTTGGCCTTTGCTGTCACACATTTTTTCAGGGCGCAAAGGCCACATGCCAGGGCACAAAGGCCATTGAGGGAAACATTTGGATTTGGAGCTTACAAATAAATAACATCACTTTCTGATAAGAAAAACACACGAATGACATGGAAAACAAATCACTTTTTTAATATCAATAATGTCAAACATTATATCATCCTATAGGCCTATGCCTCCTTAGTATTACCGTATATAAAATAAAATACTCTACTTTGAATAATTAGTGTTTGGTATGTTTTCTATCTACTACCTCTCCCATTCACAAATCCAAAATCAAATCCAAAAATCTAAAATTCTCTTAATATGTAACACACATATATTCCATTTCAGAGCAGAAGAAACAGCCTTCAAGGGTCAAACTCTGCACATAAATCATTCAGCAGTGCACAGTGAAGTGTGTGTGTGTGTGTGTGTGTGTGTGTGTGTGGTGTGTGTGTGTGTGTGTGTGTGTGTGTGTGTGTTGTGTGTGTGTGTGTGTGTGTGTGTGTGTGTGTGTGTGTGTGTGTAGAGAGTCTCTTTAATCAACTCCTCACAGCTCTGTTCAGAAACTGAATACAATCGTTGCTTTAATTCTGTCTTTAGGACGTTGTTGTGAGTGTGGACGGAGCAGCTGCAGGTTAGTTTAGCCTGATTGATCCATTCAGAAAACACGCATTTTAAAAGATTTTTCGCTTGCCGTCTGTCTGCAGACTTGTCAAAGCATTAATTCATGTTTTTTACTAACCGGTATCAGTATGTAGTTACTTCAGCACCCTTTTGAAACGTGTATTACAATTAAATCACTGTAAAATAGGTTACATTTGTCGTAGTTTCCACCCCAGTATTTACATGGAAATAAGCCCCGCCCCCTATCCAGCACGTTCTGTTTGAATGACAGGAGTAAACACAGCTGACAGCCGAGGTGAAACTCCAGCGGTTAGAGCAATGCGAATATTCGCATGCCATCGCGTCCGTTGTGAACGCAGCATAATGCAGTTCAGAAAACACTGTTCTGTTTAAAGCAACTTCGAGATGTTAACAGTGTGAGGGGCCCAAAGGCCATGGTGGCCGTAGGACGTACAATTATTTGTGGGGCATAACGGCCAGACAGAGGGGCTACGACGGCCATGGCCGCCGTGAAAATCCTACCCTGATTAGTGCTGTTTGGTGTACTTACCTTGATGATCTCATTTTTAAGGACTTCATCACTCTGCTCTGTTTCTGTTGAGGGCAAACAACATTTGTTTTAAGTCATAGTCAGAGCAATCCAGTTTGACAAACCACACACAAACACAAACAGACACAGAGGACTGAGTAATGTTGTTGTTAGCGTTCAGGTCATGTTACCTGAGTAGTCCACTATGTGTGTGGGCACTTTCTCTGGAGTCACGTCAGCAGGGATGGTGATTTCCTCGGCTCTGAGAGGAACCTGTCCGAGATTACATCATGGATAAACTGTCAAACGTCCCTAAATCAGGCTACAGCCTCCAATAACACATCTTCGATTTTTCATTAAGCATGGACAAAATAAATGACACATTTCAGTTTTTTGAAAACTATGCTGGGGTATTTTCACTTTCAGATGAAAATGTGTTAACCTTAGCCATTATACGAATTAATAGAATATTCCTCCAAATCATTTTTGAAAAGTAGCACACTACTTTGTATATAAAGTGTTAAATATTTGCCAGCAAGTGCAATAAAACTTTAATAAGCCAAAACTTTCCATAGACAATACTACCCCAGTACAAAGGAAAGTAACAAGTAGCACAATTAAAAGATAAAAACCTACTTTGATATCAACACAGTTATTCTAGTCAAAAAGGGGATTAAAACAATAACAGTTTGTAATATCATATATCTTAGCCTGCAAGTAATTTTTGCAAACATAGTAGAAAAGCTGGGGATATTGTCGAGTAAACAGCAAAGGAATTTAAACTTGAAACCTGCGTGAACATCAACAAGCAACAATTAGTTGTCTTCACTGCACACACATAAACCAGTTTGCTCTGAAGTGGCTACAATAGAGTAACTGTGGCTATAATTAGCAAATCATATTATAGATATTAGAGTCAGCTGGTGTAAATGTCCCAAGTTTTCATGGACATACTCCTTTAGGTACAGCAGCATCGTTAATCTGACACTTACCTCTTCTGGGAACTCCTCTCCAACCAAAGACATGATGAGTGATGTCTTCCCCACCTTGGCTGTTGGAAATAACGACATGAAGAGGATGAGAGGGGCTCCCAGAGGAAGAATAAAAGATCCAGATTGGCTTGTGTGAAAGAAAAAAAGGCAGCACCTACTGTAGAAATAAATGTTGTAGAAAGTTAGCTGGCTAGTCCTTATGTTATCATTTACATAAAACCCCTGATATGGACTGACTAGCTCATTATTAGTACAATATCTGAATACTTCTACTTTTACTAAAGTACAAGGTCTGAGTGCTTTATCCTACTTTGACTGTTAGTTTAGTAGCAGCCGTTATGTTAATGTTAGTTTACATGTCAATAATCTCAAACTAACGGATAACTCAAATATCAGAAAATTAAATAAACATTACATCTGTTTATTGGGTAATGTATATTTCAGTGGACGGCAGCTGATAATTTTGCAAATAATAATAAAACATGTTTACTAACTTCTCTATGGCAGCTAACTAATAACCGTTCAGAAGTTACTGAGCTAACGGTTAGTTAGCATTGCGGAAATCAGCACTTGGAAAGCGGCCAATTCATAAAAAACATATAGTTTAATAACATAGAATACAGTGGGTGTAGATATACATATTAGGACAGTTTTCGACACCATGCCACCAAGAGTACCCGAGGTAAATTCAGCGACAAATTGCCAAGTTAGCTTAAACTGCTAATGTTTGCTAGTCTTTTAGCTTGTGGTTAGCTGTCAGTGAAATGACTCACGTTCCCCCAATAACAGAATCCTGACGTCCTGCTTCATGTTTCCTATCTGTTTGACGAACAGTCCAACACGCTGCGGTGCTACAGTAACATTTATCTTGCATTTGAATGTCAAATTCTAGATTAAATCAAACGTGTGGCTGCTCTCCACACTATATGCACCAAGGTGAAAGCATATCATTCCGGTTCACGAGGAGGCGGGGAAACATGCCCCCTGCTGGGCAAAGGGACACCCTGCAGACACTGTTTACAGCACATTGTATTGAATGAGGTTTGATTGTAGTCTATAAAACAAATAAAGTATCTATTTATCTATCTATAAACGTACATTTACACAAGTACTGTACTGAAGTACAATTTTGAGATACTTTACTTGAGTATTTTCATGTTATGCTACTTTGTACTTCCATACTACTCCACTACGATTAGGTAAACGTTGTACTTTTACTGCACTACATTTATTTTATACCTTTAGTTACTTTACAGATTTTGATTAATGATGTGAAATATAATCAACAATTAAAACATACTTTAGTTACACCTGGAGTAGATTCACAGGCTACCCTGCAGTATACAAAGTTATTAAAACTAGCTGCACCTTTACCAGCTTTGATAACACTTTAATGATCAATCATTATAATCAAAACATGATATATATTTATTTCTGAACTGGACAAATCTGCAGAATGAGTAGTACACTCTGGTACTTCTACTTTTCTACTTTTACTCAAGTACCAGATCTGTACATTACACCCAAAATGTTACATAACTAACCACAACATTATTGGTTAATAATTTGCTGTTTAAATATAAAATAAATGAAGTAGCCAATATTTTGTTTGATATCTATTTTAGAAAAAGCAGCAATAAGAAAGATGGATGTCTTATTTAATGTAATTATTACCAAAAAGAATGGTGCTCTGCCTGAATCTTTAAGACACATTCATGTGGGGAACATCATTTGAGTAATTACTGTTCGAATTACTGGGGCCTTTCCTCATTCAAACCTCTAGTGTTGCTTTAGGAAAAGCAACAGATTGTTAAAATCGGGGTTTATTATAGTGTCTATTCCTCAGGGAGATCACAAGGAGACGAAGTTATGTGTATTAAATAACAATCTCATGGCACAGACAAGAGAAGAAATAGACAGGATAATTTAAGCCCTCACAAATGATGTTTATTATAGTGCCAGAAACAATGACTATGGCAGCCTTCCCCTTGTATGTATGTATGTATGTATGCGTGCGTGTGTGTGTGTGTGTGTGTGTGTGTGTGTGTGTACCATCCAATCATTGTGAAAGTCATCTTGCATTATAGTTTTTTATTTTGCATGCTGCTTTTTATTTAAACCCCATACCATCCTTCAGCAGCCCACAAACCATAATTCTATCTACAACTGAAAAACAATAGAAATAACAGCAACGTATCATTATACAAATCTTAAATTTACAGTAAGAAAACCTTACAAAAGTTGTCAAAAATGACAAGAAACTGGACATACAAATCAA
Source organism: Pseudochaenichthys georgianus (assembly GCF_902827115.2). NCBI lineage: Eukaryota > Metazoa > Chordata > Actinopteri > Perciformes > Channichthyidae > Pseudochaenichthys > Pseudochaenichthys georgianus. Next base: position 22,212,254 of record NC_047521.1, on the reverse strand, counting down.
TCTCTTAAAAATTGTAATGCACGTAAAAAAACAATCTTTGTGGCATATCTACAAAAAAACCTCTCCACAAATTATAGCTCGACTTGATAAGAAATAAATAAATATGGAACAATAAAACTACAGAAAAAAACCATTTCAACTAGGCACCTGGGAAAGAGGATACACCTACAAGTGTTTGAGGGTGAAAAAGGCCCTCAGAGGTCCTGCACCTCCCACAGCAGGATCTCATTATAAGCTACAGTGAAGAGAAGTTTTCCTGAAGGCGAGAAGCGACACGTCTGCAGCGAGTCGCTGTGCTGCAGGAAGTCCTGGAACCTGCCGCTGGACGACTTGATCAGCTTCAACACCCGCCCTGATAAGACATTAGATATATAGTGAGACATCAAAACGTATCCTTCTTTAATATAACACATTATTAGAACCATATGGTGACACATCATTAAAAAAGTTCACCTTTTGATCCCACAGCTATGAGTTGGCTGTGACAGGAGAGGCTTAAGCATGTGGCCCAGTCAGGAAGGGCAATCGTTTTGATTATCTGTAGTAAAAGAGATATCATTTTATAAGAGGTAACACACATGTCTTCCCTCTACAGTGACAGGAAACATCACACACAGTGGTAGAGGAGGGAAGCAGGGGGAGCTGTTGTACCTGTTTCTTTGCCAGGCTGTAGAACGACAGCTCTTTCTCCACTCCATAGCCGGTGTAGACCACCAGGCCGGGGTCTGCGGGGCAGAAGGCAGCCAGGCTGGGAGGTGGGTTGTCATCCTATAGCATCAAATATTTACAGATTTACATGTATTAGATGTGCAAAGGTCAAACTTAGATTGAGCTTCATTCGGTAGAAATATCCTAAATACACTGCAACAAAATGCTGAAAGAACGCTGAAAAGAACGCTAAAATCTCAAGACACCTAGAATTTAGAATAAAATAGGCTGTTAAATGCACATGTGTTAGGTTTGTCACTTTCCTGAGCTAAGACCCCAAATCAAGAAGCTCATTTAATTGAATCCTGTGAAATTACAAATAACATTAGATTCAGCAAAGACAGTCCTGAGTATTGAATGAATAGAAGGGTTAGGGGTTGAATAACAGCCTTAAAAATTCATGTTAATAAGTCATAATGAAGGCTAATATGAATTTATTTGAGATGGAAGATAGAGTATCTTTCGACATTTGGAGGTACATTTTTTGTCATTACCATGTACTACTACTTAAAATACAAACTGTACCCCGATATAGGCGGGAGCAGGAAATGTCAGCCAGTCAAGTAGATCACATTTGTCGTTCAGCCAATCAGCAGCCCACACACTGACGCGTCTGTCAGCACTGGCAGCCAACCACATCTCCTTTCCTTCGAGTTTGAGATTCTTACACTGAGGATTAGGAGATAACACAGGCGTCAGAAAATGGCAACAAAGGAAACCAGAGCGCACATGTGAATCAATGTCAGACAGTCATTTGTATATGATGAAAGCAGGAAACATGTCAAGAGCACTTGTACTCGAGGAGCCAGGTGGCACTTCATTCTCCAACATACAATATCTGATCAATTGAAGTGCATATGAAAAGATCATCAATGCCTCTCGAATAGAAAATCAGGCTGCTATTGATTTAAAATTCTGCATGAAAGCCACAATAATACATTTGTATTTATTTATTTTAATCATTTATTTGGCAGGGACAATGCACAGTAATGAACACTGAAAACATTAAAATGTGTCAGCGTAACAGTGCCAGATTTAGCTTTGAGCTCATTTCCATCTGCAGTCCGTCACATAATATATTTAAGAAAATTACATTTTACAAACATAGCAAAAACAAAATACATGATATGCAAAAAGTGCAAAAGAGCAAGAGCAGCATACACAAGTATTTATGACATGGTAATACAATATAGCAGCAACGACAAATGACTAGGGATGTAACGATACCAAAAACTCACGGTACGATAATATCGTGATAAAAAGTCCACGGTACGATATTTATCGCGATATTGAAAAATAAAGGGGAAAAAATATGAATTTTTTTTTACTTGAATTTTTTTTCTTTATTAAATAATAAATCTGATTTGTACAGCATTTTAGTAGGATAGTAGTATTTTAAAGTGTCAACAATATAATAATCAGACCCTGCAATAGAATAAATCAAGTTTCACTTTAGTTTTTCAAGTAACTCAACTCTCACTCACTCACTCACTCACTCACTCACTCACTCACTCACTCACTCACTCACTCACTCACTCACTCACTCACTCACTCACTCACTCACTCACTCACTCACTCACTCACTCACTCACTCACTCACCATCATCATCAAGGTTATCCGTTAGGAATATGAGCATGTCCACATTTCCAAGTAGAAGCTGGGATGTTTGGGAGTTTGCAAAATCCCCTGCTGTGGAAAACACTCTCTTGCTTGGTACTGATGTTGCTGGGACGGAGAGATATGCTTTGGTCATGGGGGACAGCAGTGGGTCAAACTGTGCATTGTCTCTCCACCACTTCAAAAACAATAGTTTTTGCCAAGAAGGCGAGGCTTATTGACAGGGCGAGATACACATATACTGTTGGTACTTGTCAATGTCTCTAGGTGTGTACATGTAGCCCTGTAAATACGATGTGCTTTTGTGTTATCTGTTGTTTTATGTTCATGTTGTAACCTACCTTAAAATTATTATTTTTTAAATTAAAAAAATTGCGTATTTGTCAGTCTCACGACGGTATTGAGACATTTATTTACCGCGATATTCGATATATCGTTACATCCCTACAAATGACCAATGGCACCTATTTAAAGTGATCAGACAGAGCTAAATCCCAGATCAAATGCACGCTGAAGGCTCTTTGAGCATGTTTTCTCTCACTGATTGTGCTTTATGTTAAATGTTTGTTGTTTGTGTTTCATGTATCGTGTCTGGATACTTGTCTGTTGATGTTTGGACATGGAGCTGCTGTGACGCAAGTCAAATTTCAGACTTGATCTGACAAATAAAGTATTATCGTATCGTATTAAAACCAGTAGTGTAGTGTTTAAACGATAGGTGCAGAAACTCTCAGGATTATATTTCCTATTCGATTGACTTGTATCCAATCAGAGGCCATTCTCACCTCTAACCTCCCTCTGTGTTCCTGATGGCTTGCTCTCATTCAGTACGCTCACCTGTTCATTCACACACTGGATGGTGGTAATCAGGGCTCCTTTGTGATCCCGGATTATACGAATAGTTGCTCCATTCATCGGGCTGCTGACAGCCACCAGACCATTCTTCCCCGCTGAAAGGATCACATGACCTGTAGGGGGGGTCGGGTTATTAGCTTCAAATAAGTGCAATAGTGCAATAGTTTGAAATCAGTCAAGTACTACACGATTGTATTTATTATTTGTGTTAATTGGCCAAGGTGAAGTGGAAAAGGGCGGTTTTCACTCTGTAGGTGCATGGCTCTTCTCTCAAAAGTGTTAAAAAGGCATGTAAGATTCACTAAAAGAACTAAACAGAGACAAGGAAGACTAAGGAAAAGACAGTTACAACAGTTACAGCATTTCATCATGAAGTTATTCCTCAAAAGTCAGTAGCACAATCATCAAAATAAATAAATAAATACATTAAATACAGAACAGTAAATTCTCACCGTCAGCTGAGTACTGGATGGCAGTGACGGCCACTTGATGAGGATGCAGCTTCATCTCCATCTCTGAGGAGGAAAGCCTGAAGATCCTCAGAGTCCCATCGCTGTATCCTCCAGCCACACATGCACTCTCTGTGCTGGAAGAAGGGCTCCAGCACACACAGCCGCAGGCCTGATGCACAGAGAGGAACAGGGGGGCAATATTTGAATAATGTTATGATCAAATCAGAATATATTTTTGTTTCACCACAATATTTAAATGTGCTATGGAGTAGAAACAATGGGAGACCGCCAATCAGTGTAATTCCTTCACTTAATATAACAGTAATCTCTACCCGAGAGATCACTGAATTGATTTTAAAAATAAAGGAAAGGGAAAAATAATTTCAATTAGGGAAAATGATTTCCTGGAGACATTCATATATTTAAGAAAGAATAAAATACAATATGTACCAAAAAAAAAGGCCTAGAAATGTGCAATGAGGATAGATAATTAGCTAAATAACATACAGATATGTAAAACAATAAGGTAATATTTAAATACATTTTTCAGAAAGGGCTTTAGAGATAAAAATATACAAATGAGCGTCTGTTATAGAGAGGACACACAACACTATCATAGCACAATTCTTCTGCTATATTTGTCTTTTTGTAAAATTCCCTGATATTCTCCAATTCCACCATCAGATGTACAGTCTCAGATCCTCCATGGAGGTGCCCATTAAAAAGCAACAAGCTCCTTCCATACATTACATTAACTCGGAATACTTCCTCACCTGGTTGAGCACCTGGAACTGCACCACCAGCTCGTTGCTAGGCGCCGACCACACCCTCACACTGCCGTCCTCGCTGCAGGTGGCAAAATGTCTCTCGTCAGAGCTGAACACCACATCATTCACCTGGAGAGAACACACACACACACACACACACACACACACACACACACACACACATGGCGCTGGTGGCTTTTTCATCAGTACATTGGAATGTCAGAAACAGCTGGTAATTGCTTCCCTGTGGTTTCTTTGATTTGATTTCATGATTCACACCCCTATGTTCTGTAATGCTTTGAATTAAATTATAATGTGATACTTGGCAGCTCATGCTGGTGTAAATACCAATTGTTTTTGTAGATATCTGGCCATATAATAAAAATGTTGAACAAATGATGGCGTTGGATTTCAGAGGTTCACCAAACTCAACAAGATTTAGTCTGTATATTTAATATATATCTGGACTGAATGTCATGACGATAATTGTTTTTAGATTTGAATAAAAGCCATGAAAATCTACTTTTCGCAAGAGGAAGAGTCAGGGGAGTGACAGAATGTTAATATAGAATTTCATGAAATCATCTCATGGTTGTTGAAGTAATGAAGTGGTGGACAGTAAAACTGAGACTTTGACCTAGAAACCTCAGATTTTAGGTTTAAAATGATTCAGAAAAGATATGCAGTTCCTATTTCAGCATTACTCACAGCAACAGTTTTGAATCGGGGTTGATACTTTATTTGTAATATTATTTGTTTTTACTATTATAGCAGTCATATTAATGCAGACCATGCCATGACCCTATAAGGAACAAGGTGAACAACACACACTAATCCCAGTTATAAGCTGTATGGAGACACAGGATGTGCATACGGTTATTTTTTGTTTCACAGATCTCTCCCTGATACCTGGGTCTTGTGCCCGCTGACCAGCCGGATGCTGCTGCAGTCCGACCAGTTGATGTACCAGAGGGTTCCTGCTGTGGTGCCAATGATGCCCATGTCCATCGAGGTATCAAACGCAGCGCTGACCGTCGTCCCGTCCAGCATTATCTCCTGCTCCAACACCACTGAGGTGCCACTGAGGGACAGAACAACAACAATGGGCAGACCTCGTTACTTAAGGATGAAATGGAACCGTATTTCCACTGTTTTGGTTGCTCGTTTAATCATTCATTTAATTTTAATCAATCAGTCAGGTCTAGCAGAAGGGAAAAGCCTCATAAAACGGCATTAAACCACTATATTTAGTACAAAATATACTTTGGGTTTTGACATTCAAAATCCACAAATATAAATACTTATTTGTCATATTGAGTGTGAGTACCTCAAAAACAATTACAAGAAATAACACATTTCTTCACGATGCTCCAGCTACTTTACATTAACTGAATTTTGAGTGGAACATCCATCTCTCCATGAATTACCCTAAATGTGCCGTTATTGTATCTCAAATGGAAAACACCTACCATCATGATGAGGTACAATGGTAGGTTCAATGTATAAAGACATATATTATGACCTTATACCATTATGTTATTGTTGCCCTTATGCAAAATGTTATATAGACTGAAATGAAACAACGCAGGTGTCCCACTGTGTGTGTAAACTGTATCCGGACGGCATCAATGCATTCATGCCACAAGATAAAGAGACATGTATACGGTCTGGATCTCCACAGGAAGAATAAAGCTGAGCTACAGACCTGTCTTCCCCGCTGCAGACCTTTTCCTGAGGCTTCATGCCCCGAACAGCTTCTACCTCCCACAGACGCAACCAGCGGGTGTTGCTGCCCGTCAACAGATGGGTCCCCCGACACAGCAGCACTCCTACACGAAGACACCAAATCATCCCATTACAACTGGTAGAAACCCCGGACCGGAACAAATGCAAGCCACACATTTCAAAATGATGAAAAGTGATGTTTTAGGCATTTAAAAAAATTAAATAATCCATGAATACAACACAAATAGCTTGAAGAGAATAACACTTTGGTAGCAGACTCCTATAGCAGTCTCGTCTGATGTTTTAGCTTCACACTGACATAGTAACAGTTGGACAGTGTCAGCGTGTAACTATGGAAACATGGCATTGAGAGGAACATTTTCCAAGGAATTGTGGGTAAGATTTTTCCCCTGTGAAAACGTAAACGACGCAAACGTTTAGTAGTCAAACACTATTGTGAATGTGTTAACTGTAAGAACAATAAAAAGTATTAAGCAACATTTTTTTTTATCCAAATTAGATGGTTAGAAAAAACCAAAAGGTCTATTCGTACCAATCTCTCCCTCATCAGCCTCCCAGGTCATGAAGCAGCGCTGTGTGTTTACGTCCCAGACGCAAACGTGTCCTCGATTGGTGGCGGTGAACAGAAAGGAGTCGGTGTGGTAGCACAGCGCCGTCAGCTCCACCTCGCCCACCTCTGAGGGGGCTTTCACCCTCTGCACCTACGAGTGTGAGGGAGATGTCAATCATTACCATTACCCAACAATGAAAGTACAGAACAAATACTTACCCAATCAAATATGTAGTTCTGACGTATTATGCTAGGGCTGCACGACATGGAAAGAATTACTGATGGTGATTTTTTTTAACGGAGATTTCAATCGTGATATGATTCAAAAATAACAGAGGGATTGATCATTTTTGCATCATTATTCTTATTGTCATGATATGTAATGATATGGTGTGTTTTATTTAGAGGATCCGTACCAAACAAAGGTATTTAATCAAGTTTTTAGAATGTGATTTCTAGGCCGGGACCATACAGTCGGGACATCTATGCAACACCACAATCAACAATACTGATATTTGTATATACTTTACTACATATTGCACTAGCCCATATAACCATTTCAATAAAATGCTGATTAGTTGTGCAGCCCTATTAAAGATAGTTTCAAAACACTTTCAAGGCAACAACGTGGAAGATCAATTACGAATCAAGTTTTCTCTGTGGTCCTTTACCTTGAGGTCTACATCTGAACCCTGTGTGTGGATCAGGCAGAAGAAAACCCCCTGGCGGCCCACGCAGGCCAGCTGGCCGGCTGCGGAGGGGTTGAACGCTGCGTCATGGAGCGGCCCCGACATACTCACACTGGACAGCAGCTGGAAGGTCTTACTGCTCCACAGAGCCACCTCTGGCTCAGAGAAGTCTCCTACGGGGCAAGAATCAGGGGTCAGTAGAAGCAGAGTCACATGGTTGGCCATGGCTGAAACATTGTCCTAATTTTAAGAATTTAACTGACAGAAGACAAGTCAAACTTTTCTATGAATTACTCTCAGGAAATGCAATTTGATTGTACTCTAACTTTGCTGCAAGGTAACTAACTACTTTTGCTGAAGCCATTTGCTGCATTAAAATCACATTGGACAGTTATGATTTATAAAAAGGCAACTAACTTCCCGAACTCTATATTTTATGCATGGTACTCTGGGACCTGTAGTATACAACTACATTTCCTGTTCCATATCAAAACAGGACTACAATATTAAGGGTTGCCACTTTATTTGGTCATGACAGTTGAATGCAATCTAATTCATATTTGACTGACCAACAGAGAGAAAGAAGCGATCGTCCCTTGAGAAGGCCAGACTCTGCACTGCCCCCCTGTGGTAGGAGATGGTACTCCGACAGGTTCCATTCTGGACGTCCCAAATGCAGATGAGGCTCCTGCTGGCGTTACTGCCTCCAGCTGCTGATGCCACCGTCTGAACAGGAAGAAAAACATACACACAACACTTTCAATTTATATTACAACTCCATTAGACTCAGGACTAACAATGCCGAACACGAGAAAGCCTGCTTCATAATCCTTGACTTCTTGGGCCCAAACTTTGTGGAAATATCATCCACAGACATTAGATACAGTACAATGGCTTTTGAGAAGACTTTTAGAAACCCACAGACTATGTTGGACAAATACATACATTTAAATAGAACCACTTGCTTTAATACTGCGATGACTAAGCCTTGTAGCCATTAACAACCCTGGTCCATGGTTATCTAACTTAATCGTCACATCGAAAGTGTCAACTTCTGTTCTATAAGAAGTCTGAGTGGTAACACCCTCCCATGGCAAGTGCTGAACACAAAGTGCTCCCACAGCATTGAATAAACCAAGCAGTATATCAAAGTGTCAAAATCAATCTTTCTCCTGAGCAGACATGCCATTTTTTGTCCCCTGTTGAGAATGGACTGACGGTGGTCGCATTGCCTGAATGGAATTGCCAACCAGCTAATGTAGCCAATTTTCTTTCCTGCTGAACTTACCTGCTGACGACTGTTAAGCCAATCACTGTCAAAGAACTGGGAAGTGTGGAAATAAACGTACCTGTGCATCATGTGTGACTGCGAGACAAGAGATCTCCTCGCTGTGGCCCTGCAGGTGTCTCTGACTTCCTGTGTGAAGATACTCCACCACCACCACACAGCCACACGAGTACGCAAACAAACCTGCAACAGAAAGCCATTCCTGATCAGGCAAAGCAATAACTAATACATTTGTGTAAATCAATTTATAATACCTTATTCTATTAAATCTTGCTTTAGTTAGAAGTTAGACTGTGAAGCATTTTAAGTTTAAAAGCTATATTTCATATTTTTCAAATCTGAACATTGATTAGAATGAGATTCAACATTAACAATAACCTTTAAGAGAAAAAATATATATTCAAAAATAAAGATATATACAGTATGGATACACATATAGAGCTTCATGTTGCAATATGAGAATTTCTCTGTATACATTTATTATTCACTAATACTAGGAATATTACTGCATAACACTTTAAAGCAATAACCTGGTTTCCAGCATTGATATCTTTATTAACACAAAACTGTATATATTGGAATATACATATGTTTACATATTTATTTGATGTAGTGCAATGTGGTTAAGTTCTTAAGTTCATATATATATTTTTAGTTTATTCTAAATAGAGCAACATGAAACCCAAGATTTGACGGACCGATTCCTCACAGTTTTTGATTTTACTTTTAATATAATAGTATCTTATAATAACCTCGGTCAGGGCTCCACACCATGTTGCTACGGCCGTTTCCATTGTAGCCGATGACTGCTTTCAGCTTTATGCCCTCTTCTCCTGCCTGAGGAGCCACTGCAGCCTGGATCAGAGAGGACATTAAGACCGGACAGAAAACAAACCAATACATCCAATCACTGCTGTCATTATACAAAGTGCTCTCTACCTGATCCAGAGTGGAGGTCTTGAAGCGTGGAATAAAGTGCCTGTAACAATCAGGACGTACTGGCTTCTTTCCTTTCAACTCAACTATATGGAAATGTCACATAATTAGAGATAAATACATTTGAGAAAGGACAATTGTGCCATTAAGAAGAAAAACAAATTGCAGAAAGAAGTTAAGCTTTGGTAGTTAGTAGGGATGCTCCGATCGATCAGCCGCCGATCGTTATCGGCCCATATTCACTCTCTGCCGATCGATCGGTGCTCTCTATAAAGGCCGATCAGGAGAGCCGATCACATGGCGTAAAATACATGACACCTTTCTCTGTGCGCGGCAAAACAAGCTCGCCAAAATGGCTTCACCGGTCTGGCAGTATTTTAAGGTGTCCGAAAAAGTCAATAAAATAGCGGTTTGCAACGTGTGTGAAGAAAGAAATCCTGCAGCTCCGCCCGCTGTGACGGACCGGTGAGCAGAGCGACACACACACTAAGAGTTAGATCTAACACACTTAGCTATTTGATCTACCTCTGGAACAAGCTAAACTAGTTAGAAATATATTAATTCTTCACTGTCGGGTCACTCATTACTGGATCAGTGAGCTGCATGAGACGATACTGACAGGCTGTCAGGAGAGAGAGAGGGAGAGAGAGGAACAGAGAGCGCTTCCGCTCATCTCTCCCGTGTTATTCTCCAAAGTTAATGTAAACCTGAATAATGTGCTTCATTTGAATGTAATAATTATGTTAGTTGTTGTTTGTGGAAGCTCCAGTGAATGAGCCCCATTAACTTAGTTTTAAACAACACTTTAAATGGAAGATCCCCATAGGCCCGCCTACACTGCGTTACTATAGTTACTACCCCAGTTACTAAACTATAATGGAAACGCAGCTTAAAGTGAACCTGGCCTACCAAGGCCAAACTAAGCTGTGCTAAGCCGTGCTAGGCCCTGCAGTGGAAAAGCGCCATTAAATACATGACTAATGCTAGCTTTAATGCGGAACAATGCAATGAGGCCCTTTACCAGCGTCCGTAAGACTTGAGTTGAGTGGAGATGTGTGGGTCAGTTCTGTGACTCTGAGGAAGGAGGATGGAGGTCTGGGGTCAGAGGAAGGGTCTGCAACTGAAGCGGGGGGGACTGTTGGGGGGTCATCACATATCGACAAGGAGCCCAAAACTGCAGGAGGGAAACAGGAGGGAAACGACGACTCAGGGTTACAATAAATGATCATCATCAAGCTCATTGAACAAGTATAGCAACACATGCACTCTTGAAACATGTGTTGTGAGTAAATGTTGGTGTTTCTAAAAGAAGTGTGTTGCTTGGCATGAGACATTTGTTTTTAAACTGGAGATTTCATTAGACATTTTGTTGTATATCTATACACTACGTCAGCAGGCATACTTCATTGTATATGCAAATAAAATCAACAAGCTCATGAAAATAATTCAAGTCTTTAAAAAATAAATCATATAGGAGCCGGAAATAATCCTGAAAGAACAATACAATCATTTGGTTCAACCGTTTCCTCCTTCAGGTAAAAACAAGTTAATATTGTTTGAATGTGTTTGAATCCCTCATAATGACGTATCAAAGGAAAGTGCTTTTGTCAACTTCTGAAGAGCTTCATAAATGGCAGTTACAATTGAACAGTTTTTCAAATCCATATTGGCATTTGAGAAATGACATTCAAGAAGCACACAAGGAAACACAATAAGTGTTGTTAGTGATATTTCAAGATTAGGGTTTAATGAATAGTTACAAACCTACTAATTTTAGATTTTGGTAAGGTAGATTTGTCTTATTTTGTTCTTGTGCTACTGGACAGAATTTAGCAAGATGACGCTACAAGTGCTTTCAAAGCTAACCATACAGATCACAGTAGATAGGGTGTGTTTGTAGGTCCTTTTAAAAATAGAAAAAAAATAACTCACCCCCCTGGTCAACTTGGTCGAGGGTGCTGATGTCGAGTCGTGGTGGCGGAGAGGAGGGAAGAGGAGCCGTGCGTCGAGGCATCCCATTGGACAACCGAACTCCATTCACTTCAGTGTGTGGTTGAACTAGGACATGAAAACACAAGACAAACAATGTATTACAACAAACAATTGAAATCCACTTAATCTGATTTTATTGTAGCATTAATACAACATTTCAATGAAATTACCTGATTTAGGGGCAGGGGTGTGTCTTATTACCAGAGGTGAACTGTGAGCGAGGACAGAGGGTTTCAGATATTCTGCCAATAAAACTACACGGTGTAACACACAGATAACAACATGCTACAGGGATTACTACCGGCTGTCAGTCAAAGAGTCGACAGCAAGTGCCAGGAAGTCCCAAAGGAAGATGGCGTCTCCCACTGAGACCACGCCCAGTTGGTCGGGGGTGAAGCCCACCTGGCGGATTGGCTGACTGTGGCCGATAAACATCTGGGTGAAAGAAACACACCTTTTAGTTCATTATTAAACAACATGAAACACTAATACTCCCACTGATCAATCCAAATTAAGACAATGTACTTGAATGCAACAGATTACGACATCATTACATTGTTAAAATCCTTTGTATTGTTTGTTTAAAATACAACAGAATCTGTAGTTTATTTTCCAGTGACTAATACTTATCGTAAACTATAAACATTTTAACGACCTGTGAGTTTATATGGAGCTGCATGTTGTAATCCCACACTTTGACAGCATTGTGTCCCGCCGTCAGCAGGAACCGACTGTCCTCACTCACAGCCAGGGACGAGCACTGGTGTTTGTGCACCTTGGACACCTGTCGGGACAGAAAGACAGTCACCAACAAACATTGGTTGGAAAAAGAATAACATGATTGCGTAGGAAGTAGGAACAGAACTGTACATATTAACACTCACTGATGTTAGTCTACTCTATTTACAGACATCTTTTACACATTTCCTACAGCAGACACAGCGTGAAAGTACTTTCAGGTAATTACCTCTCAGACCCTCTCAAGTCCCGTATTGATCTGTAGTACTTAACATAACATAGAATTACGTTTATTTATATAACACGTTGTTGAATAAATTAATAAATACATTTGCGAAGATGAAACATGACAAAAACATATAAGATAAGCCTTAATTTTCGCTAAATTGATTGATCAACTTTTAATACTTTTTAAGACCCCGCGGACACCCTGAATAAGCCATAAGAGGCATTTTTAATTAAAAAGGGAGAAACACAAATACTAACACAAAAATAAATTAAAGTTGGCCGTTTATAAAACACATTAAACTTAAAGCCTGCAGAAAAATAGACAATGTTATAAAAGAGGAAGATAAGAAGAAGATTAACCTTATTAATCCCCCTAGGGGAAATTCAGTTTTTAAAAGACCTGCCATGTGTAGAGAATTTTAGAGTAAGACTGAATAATGACAGGAAGGCATCATAGGGGTTTTATAAATGTGTCCTTATTTATATATAATAATCTGCCTGGTGTATAAAGTTAGCCTGTTAACACCTTAGGAAGCAGCTACTCCATTTGTAGACATAGAGTAAGGCGTTGTGGTGCAGTGGGGTTGTGCGTTGGTGGTGGGATCAGGGGAGCACAGGTTCAAACCAGGGTTTCCGTTAGCCGGTAATTACCGGTTTTTAGCTGGTAACATTTATAAAAAAACCGGTAAATTCAAAACCTGACGGTCAAAATGTCTGGTAATAATTAGGGATGCTCCGATCGATCGGCCGATATTCACTCTTAATAGTTGATCGGTGCTCTATATAAAGGGCCGACAGGAGAGCTGGATCTGATCTTATATGGACAGAAACGCGAGTGAAGTGTAACCGGAGCGAGAGAGAGATCAGATCAGCTGCTGAGTCTGACCGAGACAACGCAGCTCTGCAGGATCACCTGAAGCCCCGCCCTCTGTTAGCGAGCTGCAGGAGAAATTGACGTGCTGTCAGGAGAGAGAGAGAGGAGAGGATCCGTTTCTCCCGTGTTATTATTCAAAGTTGATGTAAACTTCTGAATAATGTACGTTATCTACTACAAGTAGTTTGTTTGAATGTAATAATTATGTTGTTTGTTGTTTGTGGAATCATTTATTGAAAATGAATCTGAATTTTTCGATCTGTTACGATTATAACTGAAGCAAATAAAAATGAGCCCGTGAACTGAGTTTTAAACTGAAGCATATCTGCTCATAGTCCGGTAATTACCTGCTAACGGAAACTCTGCTACACAACTATTATTATTATTGAAATATGACCGGTAAGTTTCAAATTAGTCCGGTAAAATAAATTCTGCCCGGACATTTGACCGGCGAGAAAAAATCCTAGCGGAAAACCCTGGTTTCAAACCCCACTGCAGTCAGCATGTCGTGTGTCCCTGGGCAAGACACTTCACCCCACATTGCTCCTGTGGGGCATTGTCCACACAGTACTGAGTATGTAAGTTGCTTTGGATAAAAGTTGTCTAACAAATGACATGTAATAAAAGTAAAACATAAAGTATTTTAAGAGTGATTTAGTTTTACTGGGAGGACAGTGAAGAGAAGTAGAATAGGAGTGATGTGTAAGTTATTCTGGTTGGAGTAGTGTTTATGTTCTGCTAATGTTGTAAGGCTCAGCCCGGTTACCTCTACGGAGGCAGGCCGGCCCTTCCCCCTGTCTCTTGGTGATGACCCCAGAGGATCTTTTTAGAAGATATGTGTGCGTGACCAACATGTTCAGATGGAGGCCGGAGAGAAGAAGGCACCCTCCGAGCAGAATCCAGACGGGGGGCTCTGCACGTCCCAAAATATTCCACATCTACATGGAGCAACTAGAGGGAGGTGGAAGGGGGACACAGGAAGAGAACAGGTTAATTTAAATGCAAAAAATACTTTAGATCAGAGGTGCCCAGTACGTCGACCAATGCTGGTAGACCGCGAGTCATTCATTAAAATAAAAAAAATCAAGCTCCGTTAAATAGACAAAACAGTTTTGATCCCTCCTTCCTTGTCCTCCCTGCCACTTAATTCAGGAGTTTACTTGATTGACAGAAAAAGCGACCTATCGCTTTCCAGTCTGTTAACCCAGAATGCAAAGCGATATAACATCAGTCAAGTGCCGGGTAGTGATGGGAATTCCGGCTCTTCTTGGTGAGCCGGATCATTTGGCTCGGCTCACCAAGAAGAGCCGGCTCTTTCGGCTCCCAAAGGGCTCTTCAGTTTACCACATATTATACCTTTTATAATTAAATCAAATGCCATGCCTCATTTCGCTCCATTTGCTCTTTCCAGCGCTGTTTTTGCAGGGGGCTGATTCTGTGAGCTGCAGCTGACCACGCCCCCCTGCAGGAGAGGGGAGCGTGCTCTGAGATCAGCTGCTAGGCTGCAGCAATTGTGCTACTTTGTGCACATTGTGCAAGCAACGATGTTTTCAAATCTGTAATCAAAAAGCTCCTCAAAAACACTATCGAAGCAGTTCCTGCCGTTGTTACGTTAGTTCAAACAGTAACAACGGACTACTTTTCTTAGCGGATGCATGTTAATTTAAATCAAGAGAGAGAGAGAGAGAGAGAGAGAGAGAGAGAGAGAATAACATGCCTATATTGGACTGATTCTACTCGTTTATTGTATTCCTTGTACTTATATTTGTGTTTTATGTTTAAGATTTCAGGACATGGAGTGGTTTCTTAGCCTGCTTGTTATGTGTTTCTTAACAGAGAGAGAGAGAAATAGAGAGAGGTTAACATGCCATTTTAGTTTTATGTATTTGTTTCTGCAAGAACCCAAATAGCGTTGTTGTAGTTATCCCATGTATACATAACACGTGTTATTCAGCTCCTTGCAATTTGGGATTTTATTTTTGGTTGGTAGACCTCGGTGAGCTGGTCATTTCAAAAGTAGCCCACCGGCCCAAAAAGTGTGGGCACCCCTGCTTTAGATGAACCGTTTGGATTACGATTGCAAACAAGCCACATGTAGTTGTTATGTGGAAGGGCAAGAGGGGTGGGGTGGCCAAGGAACTACCTGTCGTATTTTCTCTTTGTGGTACCCTTATTTATATAATTTGTATGTGTATATTTGTGTCTCTCTGTACAGGTGACTGAAAAAATTCAAAAAGTTAATTTTCGATTGACACTTGCTCATCAGTGAAGATGATATTGATTATGAGATGATTATGATAGACTGTAACAATATTCCTACGAAAATCAACTACAAAGAGTAAGTTATACTGTAGCTAACGTAAGGATTGAAAGAAAAGGTAAGCTAGTTATCCAGCTAAAGAAAATGTTATTGTTTGGCAAAAAAATAACTTTCACACATCCCCGTAACATCGCTCTTTGCCAAACTTAGAGTGAGCTGTTCTTCAGCTCTAGTTTTAGGTAAGGATGATGCTCCCTCACCATTCCTTCACAACTGTTATGTGGAACCAGATCTTAATTTAATGGGCGTTGGGACAAATGGTGTGATGCCGACGTTGTGTAAGGTACCTCATCCAGAGAGCGCGAGTCAGCGATGGTGACGATGTACTCCGAGGGGCCGATGAAAGCCAGACAGCAGCTGTCGCTGCTCACAGCGAGAGCGTCTGGAGCGTGCTCAGTGCCTCGAGCCACCACATTACCTAGCCAATCAGGAACAGAGAGAATCACACAACAGTGATGCTGAACATGGCTGCCTGATAAACTGTGATTCAAACTGGTGATTGAGAAACTCGCAATATCAATCAATTGATAATACACAACATATCAGAAAGTGTGTGTTATATTTTAAAGTGTTCTTTCCATTGTGAGATTTCTAATGATTGTAATTATGGAATCTAACTGAGGTGTGTTTGTGCAATGTTGTGTGTGTCGCAGCTTCCTCAACGGCGTTTTTCACACAAGTTGCCCATGTCTGTGTCTCTTAAGAGTCTGGCACTGTGGGAAATGTTGTCTTTTATACTTCCTTGACTACAGAGGTCACAATTAGGTGAACATATTTGGCCACTTTTACAAAACAAAGACTGGCTCTAACTGTGTGCATACATACACACAACTCTGATCACGTTGAGGTCTTCCTCTGAGGCATTGTAAAGTGCCAGAGAGCCCTGAGAGTCAGCGCTGTACATGAACTCCCCGTCCGGTGAGAAGGCCAGACCCACCACTTCACCTCTGTGCTGCCTGTATTTTATTGTTGTGAAGAAAGAAAAAACAGAAAGAACATGAGAATAAAAGCAGTCATTACGCTTTCTCCTGAAGGACAGCGTCTAAAAGCTTTTCTATAATGCATCGCAGAAAACACACACAAACGTCCTTGTTTGAAATTGTAAGTGCATGAGGTCCATCTGATGTATTTTCACATGCCATACAATATTATAGTTACTGCGCCCACACAAGCTTTTAGAATCCCAGATAGAAGTGCTCTCAGTGGGGCAGCTTGAGCTTTGACGTTAGTTAAGAAGTACTTGTGTTCAGCCAGCAGCTTGGCAGCGGAGATGTCGAAGACTCTGACGATGCCGGAGCTGAAGCCACAAGAGAAGACCTGCTCGCTGGGATGGAAAGCCACCGAGCAGGGGCTGTCCTCTGACGCAAAATCATACAACTAAGCACAGGAGACAACAGACATTCAGTTAGGTAAAGGTAAACCAATGGTAACAAAAGCAGGGGGAAAGGAGGTTTAACTATACTCATTTGTGGAGCGCCTTCAAAGCAAACCTTTACATTATTTGATATAACCTAAATAAGTTAAACCCAAAAATGTGCTTCGTGGTTTAGTTTGCCACAGGTAAGACAGGAGTGTATAGTACAATAATAATATCTTCAGAATTCCCCATATTTATCAAAACAGAGAGTTCATGCTCAGTTTTGCCAAGAAATACAGAAGACTTAACACAAAACAGTCTGACAGGAAAAAAACATCGACCACGGCATGGCTTTGCTTCAACAGAGAAAGGACAGCTGATATAAAGCCAAATGCCACCTTTTTATTGTATTTGTTAATTTTACGTCTTGTCTGGTTCAACACATTGAAAGCCATGTTGAATGATTATAATCAGAACATTCAAACAGTAGGAGCTGATTATTAGGGGAACATTTGTTCTGAAAACTCTTAAATGTGGTATTTATTGACCTGATGCAAGGAATCCATGTTCCAAACGCGCACGGTGCCGTCGGAGGAGGCTGAGGTTAGATGCCGGCGGATGCCATCCACGCTGAAGCCGAGCACCGTGTCAGTGTGTGACCTCATCACCGTGTTGTAACCGCGGCTGCTCACATCGAGGAAACCCAGGTTACCAGTGGAGGTGGCTGCCAGCACCCGAAGGCTGTCAGAAGAGACTGACACCAGGCTCACAGGTCCTTCATGCTCTGTGAGGAAGCACATATACATCTCATAGTTAGGAAGGTCGGTTCACAGAATGATCCAATTTTGATGTAATAATGTAGCAAATCTCCAAAACTGTGTTTAATTTTCAAGTTATCTCAGACATTATTATAGGTTTATGTTAACACAGGGTGTATGCAGGAATCCTGAAGTCAAATGTAAAACCTTTTAAGACCTTTTTTAAGACCCTTTCAATACATGTTAAGACCTCATCGCCACTTGGAGTTTTAACCGGTTACCTTGGCGACACACTTCACCTCACATTGACTATATACAGTATTGATTGTCCTTCCTCCTTATCTTCCAACCATTTGGACGCAGACTTGCATTTCCCCATAACGATGTTGTTTAACTACCGGCGTAAACGGACCTTTGCGCTATCAAGCAGTGAGCGCGCGATGTCCTGTTCAGATGACGTCAAACCCAACACGATGCCATAAATAAACTCCACAGAATCACACTACACACCTACGCAATGATTACATTCAGGCACACTGTAGAATAAAACCTCTTTGGACCATTTATATACTTATTGAAAACAAGCTACAAAATGTAATACCTTGGAAAATGCCTTTTAATACTTTTTAATAGCCTTCATTTTTCGCAAAATTGCTTTATCAACTTTTAATACTTTTTAAGACCCCGCGGACCCCCTGGAATAGCTTTGTTTGTTTAAAGATTTATATCATTGCGGCCCTCTGCGGAGGTGAAAGAGACTTTTATGTGGATCATGTTTACTGAAATCAATCAGGATAATGAAATCTCCTCCATGCAAACTATAACATGTCTAAATATATTGAAGATTATACAAGGCTTATGCATGCATCACTCCCAGTGGACTGGGAGCTGAAAGATATTGTAATTTTGATGCAGGGAAATATTAATCCACGCCCCGCTGAGCGTACCAGCCTCCAGGAAGACAGCGGAAAAATCCAGGGGCCAGAGTCTCAGGAAGCCATCCTCAGAACCTGTGGCGCAAAATGATGAGGACACACTGATGCTGTTGATGGCAATGCCTGGACCTGAAACACAAACAACATTATGACATTAAAGGCTGTTCCCCCTCTACCCAACCCCTGTTTTAAAGGTCTCCTATTATACTATTTGTAGGCATATATTATAGGTCTCAGATACATAAAAAACATGTCTAGGAAGTGTTTTGTTTAAAATAACAAACCGATCACCCATTTTAGCCATGCCTCATATCCCTCTATTTCAGCCCTGTTAGAGAAGTGCTGATTTCTTTAAAAAAA
Organism: Pseudochaenichthys georgianus; assembly: GCF_902827115.2. Classification (NCBI taxonomy): domain Eukaryota; kingdom Metazoa; phylum Chordata; class Actinopteri; order Perciformes; family Channichthyidae; genus Pseudochaenichthys; species Pseudochaenichthys georgianus. Next base: position 22,193,083 of record NC_047521.1, on the reverse strand, counting down.
AAAAATACAGCAACGTCTCTGATAGGGCCGTGGCCGTAAAGCCAGCCCACATTTCCGATATTACGTCATATCGGCAGTAAATCTGGATCAGCCCCGTTGTACCCCCCGTTTTTAGGGTAGTGGGTAAGGAGGAAAAGAGAGAAGTTTTTTTTTTCGGATACTTTGTGAGTCTCCTGTCACACTGGGAACTAGGACTGTCCCGAATACCATTTTTCGGGCTCCGGGTATTCGGTAGTAATCAGCAGCGAATATTCGGCCCGCGCGGGGGCACAAAAAGTGCATTTTGCATGATACTGTAGGTCCCCTTTAACCCTTATGTTGTGTTCGGGTCTCCCGTGACCCGTTTCAAGTTAAAATTATATAATAACTACCCTTTAGTTTTTTTTATCAGAACAAGGCTTCATGATATCCTCCACAACAGATATATAAACACTACAAAACAGATTTTGACGATTTTGGCCAAGTCTGAAGGTCTCTAAAAAAGTGTATAATTTGGTGTTCGGGTCTGGGGAGACCCAGCAGAATTGTTTTGGGTGACTCGAGGTCAAATTTGGCCCAATCAAGATTCATCTTTGACTTTAGACCCCCCACCCCCTTCATCAACTGTAACAATAATTTTTCCCAACATGCACCTGGTCTCCCCTCCCTCTGCCCACCCCCCCCCCCCCCCCTCCACGGGAACTCGACCTTTCTCAAAGACACTAACACTTGAACCTGAACTCACACATGCAGGTGTGTAATATGTGGTGTAATGTGTTTTTGTGCCATAACATTAAATTACAACAGGATTGTACGGTTCTGAATGCATTATAAAAGTTAGTTATGATGTAGTTAAAACAATATTGGATGATAGTAATTCTTTTGTGTGTTTTGGACTGAGATAAATCATGACCCGCGAACACCATGAACGGCAACAGCTTTTGAACACAACACAAGGGTTAAAACATAAAAGCACAGACCTGAGTTAAAAGTCTGTTTCTCCCTGTGGTCTGCATGCTGCTGCTGAGCAGGTAACAGCCGCCTGACGTTTCTAACAACCATTCTGCTGTAGTCGATCTCAAAGATGTAGCCACTCCGACTGCTGGCAAATCTATAGGAAGAAATAATCTTTTAATAATCATGATTTCAGAGGATTTGGGTGTTAAATGAGATGTTTCAGGACTGGTTTGCTCTCTTACAGTGTTCGATCATCAAGATGCTGGTGGAAAGAGTTTCCCTCCTCAAAGGCCACATCGGTGAAGTCCAGTGAGTGGTAGTCACCCAGGTTGACGGGACAAGAGCGCAGCGTTCCATTCCTCACTCTCCACAGGCGGATATTATCCCGACCACATGACACCATCCTGAAACCAGCACAGAGTTATTATTTAATGACAAGTCTTCACAAGGCCTACTTTTCTCCTGCTTGAACAGCGAGCATCTTTCCACAGCTCTCACCGGGGTTTTACACCTTTCTTTACTAAGTGTGAGAGTGGACTCGAAAACACTTTGCAAGACCTTCTGCAAGATTAATAGACCTTCTCATTCTATACATGCAGTTGGAAAATAAACGTCCTCCTATTATTCGCTGCAGCATCCTGACATGACATGATACTCTATATGTGCAAGATGTGGATCATTGGCTGTCATGACATAATTAAATGGGGCAAAGCAGTTGAATCTTAACAGAGAAGTTGATAAATGCAAAGAAATGCAACATGCAATCAAGTACACTGCCAACAAATCTAAATAGAGGGTACCTTGTATCATCAAAGAAGGCCACCTTCATGGTGTGTATGTCCACATCTGTGTGAGCTTTGGCTATAATGCTCACTTCTCCACCTTCACTAACGTTCATAGTGTTCCAGACAACCACCATCTACAAACACAGACAGTCAGCTCACAGCTTTGTCGCTTGATTCTTATTAAGAGAATAACATTTTTCAGCCTTAGTAATGAAATAAAGTGTTGCTTAGCATTTTTTCATCAAGATCTAATGATACCCCTGGCTCTCCTCAGATTACGCTCAGCTAAAACTCATCACACTTGTACATATATTAGAAAAACTGAATTTTTATGTGAGAAATTTACATTTGTAGCACTTACAGTTTTATTGTGGCTGTCTTTACCCACTCCACAGAGAATACCACCGCTGTATGAGAAGCTTCGAAAAGGGGAAATAGCAAAAAAGACAACATTAGTAACTTAAACTTTGTATGTATTGTAAGAAATGTTCTGCAAATAATGATCTATTTTTGCATTACAGTGACTCACATTGAGAGACCTTCTCTAAATGATGACATTGACAGTCTCTTGAGAACTCCTGGTCATTATTTTTATACAGACAGGGTGTTATTTTTGAGCTACCGAGTTTTCATTTTGAGATGAACAAGTCACTATTTTGAGAAGGTTTCTCATTATATAGGGAGACTTAGTCATTATTTTGAGATATGAGGTCATTCTTTAGGAAATAAATGGCATCCAAGAGTCTCCATATAGAGGCGAAGTCCCTCCCTTTCCGGGGGAGCTCCATGGGACCTTATTTCGGAAAAAGTATGTATTGAAGTCAATGGCGAGAGAAAGATTATCTTTCGATCCCGTTGGAATTGTGCCACGAATTACACATAGGATGTTTGTCAATTTAAAAGATAATTTTGCAAGTCAATTTTTTTTAAATGTGTCGTAAAACTGCGAAGCAACACTTTTTTTTGTGTGAAACCGCTCAATGAACTACAACTCCCGTCTCGCACCACACAACAAGACGGCCGTCACGTTGGCACATTTCACTTCTTTCTTTCAGAATGAGGCGGAAAGTATTAAAAGAGGTGAAAATCACAACAAGTCTGGGCATGTCGAGAGCTGTGCATACACACAAGGGGAGTTAGTCGGTTCCGTAAGAGCCAGCATGCGGGACCGGGATTCTGGGATTTGTAGTCTTTCTAGTTGCGTATTTTTCATAGTCTTATATTTCAACAGTTTTACGACAAACTTTTTTTGACATGCAAATAATTTTTTACGATTGACACACATCATGTGTAATTCGTGGCACAATTCAAACGGGATCGAAAGATAGTCTTTCTCTCCCCATTGACTTCAATACATACTTCTTCCGAAATAAGGTCCCATAGGTCGGAAGTAGATGGGCGGGACTTTGCCTCTCTACTGCTTAAAGCTCATTGATAATGAAAGATATCTGTGGGTGTGTGTGACAGAGTACAGTACAGTATATTATGCAGTTGGGTACCTCAGAGAGGACAATGAATGAGCATGAATCCTGGACATGGCCAGGCACTTTCCCTTATGGTAATCCCACACTCTGACTACACTGTGGTTGCCGGTTTGTGCTGAGGCCAGCAGTGTTGTGTTGCCATTAAAAGCCAGAGCAGAGACCTACAGAGAGAGCACAAGCACAGATGTTAGAAAAAGACAAACAAACAAAAACTCTAGAAAAAACGTTTCCGATATTACGTCATATCGGCAGTAAATCTGGATCAGCTCCGTCGTACCCCCGTTTTTAGGGATGTGGGCAGTGGTGTAGTGGTTGATGGACGCCGGGGATCGCTGTACCCCCACTTATTTGGACCATGATTTTTTTTTTAATAGTCTAATAAATATAAAATCATTGCCAGTGTTATCAGTTGCAAGTGTGTATTTGTTGTAATAATGACTGTGTGTCAGGGGCAGCGGCGTGTTTGTGTGTGTGTGTGTGTGTGTGTGTGTGTGTGTGTGTGGGAGAGAAGCAGCGCTGTCTGCTTGTTTGCAATGACGTAGCTCAAGCATTTATGCAACTTGATTTGAAGCCTGTGTGTGTGTGTGTGTGTGTGTGTGTGTGTGTGTGTGTGTGTGTGTTTTGTGTGTGTGTGTGTGTGTGTGTGTGTGTGTGAGAGAGAGAGAAAGAGAGAGAGAGCACGCGCACCAGGAATAATACCGAAGCATGTGCATACAAGATCCGTTTATTCGCCATGCATGTATACTCAGATGTTACAAAAACTCTAGAAAAAACAATCTCTCTTTGGATTAGATTTACTATGTTGATCCTAAATTGGGACATTATTTTGTTACAGCATGTTTACAGGGCTTTGCATATAAGTTAATTCATTATATTTTCTTAAAACTAAAGATGTCCGTACAGCTCTTTAAATCATTTGGTGAGGAATTCCAGTTTAACTCCAACTACAGAGTTACTCATCTGTTTTAAAGTAGTATGTGCAAACTGATGCCTGTTGAAAATGTTATAAAATAAACAGTAAATATACATATTCAAAGTAGAAGTATATATTTCTATAGACTATTTTTAGCATACATAATATAGAATATACAGAATACTTTGTAATAGACCAACCTACTACAAAGGATACTATATACATACATTATAGAAGTGTGAAAGTGGCAGTTTATAGGTAAGTAAAGTGTGAGTTATTTTAAGCGAAAACAGAGTGAAATCTGTTTGTTTTTTTAAATTATGAAGCTGGAAGTTGGCAGCAAATATTTCCTGTTTCAGTTCTTGTAAAATCTTGATTGTACAGAATCTAACTGCAAAGACCAGGACTTGTGTGATGTTATTTAAGATGCTGAGTTGTTACCTTATCAGTGTGTCCGATGAAGAATCTCTGCTGGTTAGGCGATATCTTCATGGAGACGATGATTGCGTGACACGGATACACAACTTCATCACCCGATTTGCTCCACAGGGCCTGTAAAGTAAAGAAGTCCAGTTGTTAGACTCCATGGCATCAATGCATCATTTGTACCCTTTCAAACTGTACACGAGTCCAGCATGATGAGAGTCTAACATTCACTTTTCTTTTGGTGTGTCAGTCATCCCCACCAATCAGAAGTGTGTGATAGACAGATTGATCCAATCACCTGCCAAATATTTTTGAAAGTGCCTGCCCTTTCCATTTGGAGCTTTAGATGGTTTGGTGAAACAAACCATCTGAGTCAGGTTAGTGATGCTCCATCACATGTTTCTATTACAGGGTGAATCTGAAACTGAAGCTTGACTTTAAAGCAACCCAACGGAAGTTTCATGTAACTTTAGTTCTTTCACTCGTAGCTCGGGCTGCGGGGGCGCTAGAGACGTAAGCACGTTGATGCGACCTTCCTAGCCGGAGATATGGCCGCATTTTACAATAAACTTCCGTTGGGTCGCTTAAAAACAAATATCGCAAATCGAATCAGAAAAATCGCAATTGGATTATTTCCCCAAATGGTGCAGCCCTACTTCACATGAGCATACATATTTAGTAGTGGCTCCTCCGAAGCCGATGATTCGATTGAGCCTGAGAATGGGGTCTGGGAGCAGCTTCTAAGGAGGAGAGAGTAGAAAAAGTGATGTGCTTCAAACTTTTGATGGATCTGGTTTCACTCGGTACTGATCTCCTCTCTCACCTGCTGTCTGCTTTTGTTGGATGATGATGGATGCACCGGGCGTGGAACTGGAGTGCAAGCAACCTGGGAATATAACAAGAAGAGTGTTTACAATGCTGACATGGTGAGCAGGAGAGGACTGTGGTATATAATGACTTTTCTGTTAAGCTAAATTGAATGTACGATCTAGTGAAAACAAGCTTCACCTCTAGTTCACTTTCCTCCCCGTGTTGGCTGAAGCCATCCTCAGGATGAAGGTGAACATGAACGCCCCCGTCATCGGTGTCCCAGAAGGGCCTGGATGTGAACTGCTCTGAACTAGTTGTCTCCTGCTGATGCTGGTCAGTATTTTGGCCGAGGGAATCATCACTGTGGTGAGTAGAAACTAGACCTAGCTCTGGGATTTCAGTCACCACCATGGGAGGTTGATTCCTTGCGATCTAAGAAGACGGAAGGAGGACACTGAGAAGGAAACATATAGCAGCCAAAACAAATCTAAAGTCTGCCCTATTTTCAGGGACAAAATTCAAGCTGATTCGATTTTAAATACTTTATTAAAAAGGTAATCAAGTCTAGGGCTGCATGGTTTGTAAAAAAATAGATTAATTTCAAATATTTTGACTGATTTTGCAATTTGGTTCACAATATTGGAGGGACTGATTATTTTGTAATCATAACTCTCAATATCATTGAAAAATGTATTCAAGGATTATTGTGATTCTACTTAATTCAAAGTGAAGAATATTGCACTAGCATGTTATGGCAGAATCCTTATTACAGCGTATTTCTGGCTTATTCAGTAAGGTCACATGGTAAGCTACATCATGTGTGTTATTGCATTTCAGTCTCCAGAGTTAGAGAGGCCCATGAGTCTCTTTGCTAATTATCCATGGTCTTTGAATTATCAATAGATGCAGGGACGTGCACAAGTACGGGCTAATGTTGCCCGGGCAACGGCCCGTTCGCCATTTTTGTCTGACCTGCCCCTCTGGAGAGAGTGAGAGGTTTTTTTTTCTTTTCTGTTGTGGCCGAATAAACATGATAGGCCTAACAATTAGTATTGTAGCGTCTCGCTGCGGGAAACACACCGGAAGTCAGCGCTGTCATCTGCCCCCAGTAACGTGACTTAGTTTACAATCTGACGGCTGGAAGCAAAGGAAAGCCCTCCGAGTCCGGCCTCATATGCTATGGTGATCATACCAAATGCCCGCCTGGCTTTGGTGGCCAATCCCCCGGTCAATCTGTCCCCGTTCTTAAATATGCTTTTAAGACCACCTCCAGTGTCGGATTTTGGAAAATTGATTTTGAGTTTTCTCATGGCAGTTAGAGTATAGAGGACCAACCAGGGGACTTATCTTCCTCTTGACACCGTCGGTTATTTACAAAAAAACACCTAAATATACTTGTTGTTGTGCTTCTGTCTTTCTGTGTCGTTTCATCTGTAAACTCCCTCACCGCTCGCTCTCTTTTCTTGATCACCCTCTCACGGAGAACACTTCACTGTCCCGCTTCATTGTAGGATTTCTGCAATGTTTCTACTTCAGTTTGAGCATCTCTGTTATGAAGTGATGGAATACTAGATAAATAAGTAATTAGATACCTTACCGTTACTGCGCTCATAAAGAATGATAAGAATAAGAATGATAAGAATAAGAATAATGCGTATTGAACTGGTTTCATTAATGAAATTAAGTGAGAATTAAGTGAGTTTATTTAAGGTAATTAGTTAGAAGCCCTATGTTATCAGTATGTCTGCACAGCAGTTACAATGCTCAAACTATATTAAAACAGAATTGTCCCCATTCTCTCTTTAATAGTTTCTAACATTAGATATTTTTAATGAGATATGGACCACAAAACAAAAGATATCCCTGGTTTTCATTTAAAAAATCAAGTCACTGAATGCAAGTAGTTGCCTTAGCTTATTTTGTTATGAGATGATGATGTGAATTACTGTTCAAATTAGTTAATGTAATAATCGTTTGGTTATTTTATGCATAGCCTAATGTTACATTTCTGTGCTTAAGAATGCCTTCAAGAGGAGACTGAAGCAGAGAGAGAGATATCTGAAGGAGGCAGCTAAAAGGACTGCAACTTTGCAGAGCTGGATAAAAGGTGCCAGCAGGGCAGCTTCAGGTGAAGCACTGGGATTATGTCAAGCAACTACATACATTGGAGTACACTAATACAAACAATCAGTGATAAATGCAAAGCCTGTATCTGTGCTGAGTGAAGTTCATGTTCTGTTGGGGGCTAATCCCAAGCCTCCAGTTCAGAGCACATTTGAGAGACTGAACTGAACAGGCTGAATAACGAATTTAGCAGTTGGACATAAAAGTCAACTGAGTGTCACTTGCAATGAGTGTTGTGTTTTTATTTCATTAACCTTTTACATTAACAACAAGTTAGAATTTTCAAAAGGTCTTATGTTTTTTTTTGGGAGGGGAGGCCCTTTTTCAGTTTAGAGCAATAGCCCCTCCAAATGTCTGTGCACGCCCCTGAATAGATGTATTCATTTAAAGTGAGCTGATGCATAGGTCAGAGAGGCCCCATCGTCTTGTTATATCAGTCTTATGCCTAGTCACATGGTTAGTTAAGACAAAAGTATATTTGAGTTGGGTTTCCAGAGAAGAGGACCCATCGCCTCTTCCGTAATTATTAGGTGTCAGCAAGAGAGGTCTTCCTCAGATATAATTGAGTTAAGTGTTGTGAGTTGGGTAGGTTCAATATCCTGCAAGACTCCTAAAGACATCATGAGAATGACCTTTCGACATCTGGAATATACATGTGATAAGGATGTTTGTGTGGTTGGCTGGATGTTGTTCTCATGTGTGTGCGTCATTTAGAAGCTATATATGCCTATGTGAAACTTCTACTCTGGGGGCATTTCTGCGATTGGTTGCTGTGCAGCAAGGTAAATGTTTCCCCATTATTATTTGTTTGTTGCGAAACTGAATAATAATTAATCTCAACCATATTTGTGTTTTATTGATCTCTCTCTGTGTTAACATTTAAGGTTGGTGAGCCATAAATTGCACTAAGAAGCACATATTGCGATTTGATAAAATGTTGATTAATTGTGCAACCCCACTTAAGTCTTACTGATTTTGGAGCGGTGATCTGCTGGGTGAGAGGCACTCGGTCCTGAAGTGGTTTGCTGAGGCTGACAAAGCAAGGCTCCTCTCTAATTGGTCTTCTTTGGTCAGAGACACAACCTGGGGTAGAGAGAACATGCAGTACCACAGCTACAAGAAATTCCTGTGAGAGGACATGGATTCTGTCCAAACAGCTTTGATCCTGTGTATGGCAATAATAAAAAAAAAAAATCCCTAATGGCTCTTATATATTTTGATGAGTTAGTAAATCTACAATAAAAATTAAAGCAAATAGACAACAATAATACAGAGAAATAATACATAATAATATATATATATAATAATAATAAATAATACAGAGAAAATCATGGTGCAAAACACATTTTAAGTTTGAATCAAAATGCCAAGACTATGGCATGCAAAGACAGTAAAAAAGCTTTAAATACTGTATGAATGTTGAGAAGTGTGATAGTTCATGACTTACTAGCCTCGGGCCTGAGAGGGTCTTTTTGAATGGAGTCAAAGGGTAGCTTCGTTCCCTCTGAGGGAAACCTGTCGAGGAAGGATGAGATCAGATGAGAGACTAAATAGATGTAAACTGTGACGAAAGCAGCACCTGCAGTTTCCCAAATTCATAAATAGCCAATAATGGGAAGTTTGTATTGTTATGTTTTTATTCTGGTAATGAAATTATAGCTGATTTGGTCGATAATACAAAGCCAAATTGCTTTCATTGACTTAACAAGCACAGCATATACACACTGTAGGTGGTACCTTAAAAGTTTTTGATCAGCCAATAGACTCAGAGAAGAAGAAAACAACAACAAAAAACAACCAGCGCAGCACACTGACTAGAGAGCCCAATATGTTGTCACCAGTCTGGAGTAGAAATGAAATACATTGACATTTGAAGAAGAGTCAGGACTATTCTTTGTTTTGTTAACATCAGTGACAGGCAACAGGGATTATAACTGTTTCAAAATAAACTACCAAATATCACAGCCCCAAAAACGACAAAAAGGAGTTCAGGGTAGATTCTGCTTTTAGAATAATATCAGCGATGTACATTGAGTTTCCAGGTGAGGTTACCATACCTGATGTGATCGTAGAGGTCGTGCCAGGAGCCTCCTTTGGGAACAGGAAATGACATGTCTCTGGGGACGGGACTCGTTCCCTCGGAAGAAACCAGACCCATCAGCTTGGCTTCACTGAAGGAAAGACCTGTTGAGTAAAGATGTGATACAGGAGTCACTAAGAGGACACTATCTAGAGATCTGAGGTTGCAGTCTAATGAGGAATAAGATAAGACTTTATTTATCCCGAAGGAAATTGTTGTGCCAGAGTTACAAAAATACAATAAACACAGCAGCATAATAATAAAACGGTACACTAACAGTGCAGTAAAAAGAGCAATTAAATATCTACAGGAAACAGACGGTCACATAATTAATGTAAAATATTGTACATTGACAAGCAGTATTTAGTAGTGCAAAAAAACGTAGTGGCAGATACGTAATTGAACGTTATTATAGAACATTATTAATAATTAATAATATTGCACATGTTGTATCAGTGGGCAGAATGATGGGTATGAGAAGATTTTGTTTCCACTTAAAGGATTTGAAGTGTGCTCTAAATATTCTTGGTTATCAATGTTGTTTGCTAATTAAGATTATTTAATGAAATGGTTTGAATAAGCAATGGGTTTAAGATCAACACGATTTCTTTATATTAGAGTGTTTTTTAGAGAACAGCATTTGTCTTTTTTTTCACATGACATCATCTTGCTTACTTGTATAAAACCACCAGGGATATACACAACTATAAACAAAGAGGATATAATAATAATACTGTTAATATCTATGCCATCTTAGTCTCACCTGGATCTAGCAGCAGGTTGCTGGTGAACATGTTTTTCACTGCCATGTTGGCACAAAGCTTAATGCTCTTGAGTTGACTGTAGCAGCGGTTGAGGTAGACAGAGAGAGTGTACTGCAGATCCAGCGTCACACAGGTCCAACGCACTGACGTGGGAGCAGGACCCACTAAGCCTGGACCACAGAAACACAAATATTGCAAGATTATTTACATTATATACAAAATACAGCGAACTATCAGCAAAGGCATGCAACAAATGGATCATATCTAGATGAGTATGGCTGTTCTTGTATCTTACCATGTCTTGCAGATTTAGCTGTGCTTTCATAGACTGAATCCTTTGCAGCTCCGCACAAGAAAGGAAACTGAAGCCAGGTAGCCGTGGATTTAAATTCTTTGAACATGTTGGAAAAAGAGATACGGACCACCTGGCCCTCCTATATCAAAGCACAAGAGAGAAAGGGAAAGACATTTTTTTTTTTTTTTAAATCAATTAAATCTTCACATACACCATAGCGGCATTTATAGTAAGGCAAGGCAAGTTTATTTATATAGCACTTTTCAACACAAGGCAATTCAAAGTGCTTAGTAGATAGTTGTTGAATATTTTGCAACTAAGCAAATTGCTGTGGTTTTATTTTTAAGAGTTATATAAAACCAATGAACATCTCCCACTGTGAGAGCTAATTATATCCAACAGTGGGACATGATTTAAAGTACCAGAATCTACGCTGAAACCTTCATAACACACAAGGGGACGGGTAATAACCGGAAAAGCATGACATGGGACCTTTCAAAAAAAAGAAATATCGTTAAGATAGCACAAACATATCAATGAAATCTGATCCGATACCTCGACAGAAACATCCAGGTGGACCACAAAGTATTTTCCGGGGGTGGGCCTGAAGAGAAGGTAGAAGAAGCGACCGGTCAGCCCCAGAGACTGGTTGATGTTTTTGGGTATCTTGATGAAGCTGTTGGCAGGAACAGGCCCTCTGATCCTGAACACTGAGCACTTCAGGCGCTTGTCCTAGAAGATTTATCAAGGACATAAAGTTAATTCTTCTTCTCAGAAAACCAAATCAATCTGTCAATTTGTCTGTCCTTGGATGAAAAGCAGTTAATTTAGCATAAATATAACTTTTTCTACATACTGAGCCTACAGAAAATGGAACTATGCTGCAGGATTTGAAAAAAAAAAATGTATTGAGGGTTTTTTATCCCGTGTGAAAACCTGTCGCTAGCTGAAATGAAATTCATGCAAAGCTACCATAGACAAATCTACACTTTTAACAGTCACTTATCAATCCTACAGCAGTGAGTGATTGGTATATAAAAGATAGTTTGGGGGTCAAGTATAACTTGGGTTGACTAACGGCATTAACTAACATTAGTGTGCAGCAAGGTTACCGTGCATGTTGACACTTCCCCCACTTTGTCCGACCGTTTCCAGTCTTCAACCCTGACATGTTTGAATATGTTGACGTAAGGATGCTGCCAACCTGGGAAGTCAAAACAAGATGAATAACAGCATTAAACTATCAAGTTGTCTTACAATATTGGTTGCATAATAAGATAAGATAATATATACTTGTATTGATCCCAGTTTTTGAAATGATGTTGTCACAGCAGCATTGCACATGAACTCAACATTAAATGAAATACAAAATACACTAAAAACAGCAGATATACATGTATTAAGTTAGTAATACATAAACAAAAAAGAACAGTACATATGTATATATCAACAGTGAAATATGTATACCCAAAGTATCTCTATGGAATATCAACAATAATATACAGATTAATATTGAGAATTGAAGTCAATGTACTTTGATAGGCCAACTCATAAGTAACACATGTAAACTATTGACAATATAAGTTAGCAACGTATACTATTTGCGTTATAAGTTAACAAGTGAACAGGACAATACTTTAATTAAAAAGGTTAATTTTACCTTTGGAGGCCATTGATACACAATGCTTCAAACAGGAGATGTTGATGTCTCAGTGTCTGCAGCTGAGAACACGAGCAGCTAGTGGGGCTTTAGAGAGGTTAGCTAGCAAACAGACAGCTACATTAACAGTAAAGCTCCTTATCAGAATGCCACAGTGGAGAACTATGATAACACATTTAGTTTCACATTATTTGGAGATAAGAGACCTTTTCCAGTTCTCCCTGGAAGCGAGTGAACAACAGTTTTGATTTGACAACTACTAGAGTTGTATCCTTCCCGCTCCAGCCTCCGCCGTTGCCAACGACAGCACGACGCTCATGACGTAAGTACGTTGCTTTCCCTGGTGCTTCTGGGTAATGGAGTTCACAGAGCAAAAAAGCAATTCAGGAAGAAACTGTGTTATTTTAGCATAGGTTGGAGAAATATTCAGATTTTGTACTTAAATAAAAGTGCTGTAGGGTAGGATGTGCAAGTTACCCGATCTAACTGGTCTTATTAATGTGTTGTTACGAAATGTGCAAAGTAACTAAAGGTATTCAATAAATGTAGTGGAGTAAAGTACACCATTATCCCTGAATTGTAGTGGGGTCGAAGTACAAAGTAGCACAAATAAATAAATCCTGAAGTAAAGAAGAAGTCTCTCAAAATTGTACATTTTACTTGAGTAAATGTACTTATTTACTTTACACCACTGTTTTTAGTAATATGAAAGCAAAAAGGCTAACCCAATATTTGTTATAAAGAAGACAGTGCATATAGTTCAGGTGTAGATTGACTTAAAGTTTGACATTTATAACCTTTATCAAGACACTATTTCTGATTACTATAATGCTATAATTCTGTTCATTCAACATATATATCTTATCCAGTTGTAGGCTAACAGTTGTAAATATGCAGCGGGGTTTATTTGTAAATCATTTTGTATAAACACACACATTCTGTGTTTTATATTAAGTCATTCTGTGTTCTTCATTTTATTGAATGTTCAATACCTGACAAGGTCGGAGATCAGTGAGCGGAACCTCTGAAGTGTGGTCGCTGTGCTCAGGAGATTATTGTTGTGAGGACTCCCCCCCCCCCCTATATATTAAAGGCTTCTCAATTCTCTCTAATTTCCCCTCCTCGACTCCTATCCTCGTGACTTAGTCCCGCCCACAGGAGATGTGAGCGGAGGACTGAGGAGGGGAACCGAGGAGAGAGGAGGGGAAGCAGCAGGCGGTTAGAGAAATGAGAACTCCTCTCCTCTGAGCGGTCATTTTAAAGAGACGTCCATTAATGATGACAGGAGGCAGCAGCCCTCTGTCTGATTGACAGATGTGTTCATGATGACTTATATATTTACTTTTAATTCATTCACAGTGCGGTATAATGAGACAATAACAGGCTACAGATGCGGACATATACACACACACATATATATTTATAGAAATATACAATTTCAGAATCAAACAAGTATGAGAGCACTCTCATAATAACGTAACACAAACAGAGACGGGATTTTCCCTTTTTGTAAATGTTCCACGTGAGAAGAGTCACTGTGAGGGAAACCTAATGTAAAACTGATCATTATATCTGTTGTCAGATTGTCAGTAATAAAACAGAGATCGTCAAAGCTGTATGCTGGCTCGGGTCATCCATGAACAACGCAAAACACAACGCAGAGACCGCTTAACGACACCGGTTACACAGCGACCTACAGGGGCTACATATTCAATCACACATTAAACAATTTAGTGTAAACAAATATACGTTTAATTTCTATACTCCATTTGTATGAAAGATAGTAAAGTCTTAAATAATCACAAGTTCACAATTGTACAACTCATATAACAATTACTTATTCACAATTTTAAGTATTCACAAGTCACAACAGACCAAATATCATCTTAAAATGTACAGTCAATGCCAAAACATATTCAATCTGAGTCCATATTTACAGCATTTGGGAGTGACTCCACAGGGTCTTGAAGGTGAATGAGGAAGGACACCTGCATTGCCACTGACGATTGTCCAATGTCCTCCTGGTCCAAATGCTGCATAGAATTGTCTCGATTCACCACTGATGGATTCTGCAGCAAAGAAGCTTTAGGCTGTGGTGAAGTTGGTTGAAGTTGGCGTCTAGAAAGAAGTGAACTCTCAGGAGTCGGTGAACCATCAGTCATTGCTCTTATGGTCGTTACGGAGGATCTGTTGCGCTCTGTCACTTTGGCGTTGGAGAACGCTTCCACACAAGAGCCAAAAACAGCTAGTCACTGTCCACAGCAAACAACCTCAGCCTCTATCCTCCAGCTGCGAAACTTCCTCTTCAGCTCTGTCCTAACCTGCAAACAAAGTGGAGGTGAGCCATTTCAAATACCATTCACAATAGTATTTATTATGGTATTAATAAAATCCATTTCAGAGTGACTGTACTATTTGGTGTAACATTTTATGACATTTTCCAGTCCATACTGAAAAAATGAAGGAATTTATCACGGTATTTATCAAATCAAATACACACTGCCCACAAGTAGATGTCTAAAACAATGGGCTTTTCCATCCATCCATCTTCTCCCGCTTATCCGTGGTCGGGTCGCGGGGGTAGCAGTTCCAGCAGAGAGCCCCAAACTTTCTTTTCCCTGGCGACATCAACCAGCTCTGACTGGGGGATCCCAAGGCGCTCCCAGGCCAGCGAAGAGATATAATCCCTCCACCTGGTCCTAGGTCTACCCCTTGGTCTCTTCCCAGCTGGACGTGCCTGGAACACCTCCCTAGGGAGGCGCCCAGGTGGCATCCTAACTAGGTGCCCGAACCACCTCAACTGGCTCCTTTCGCCGCGAAGGAGGAGCGGCTCAACTCCGAGTCCCTTCCTGATGACCGAACTTCTCATCTTATCCCTAAGGGAGACACCAGCCACCCGGCGGAGAAAACCCATCTCGGCCGCTTTTCCTTCTAATGCATTCTTTAATGATCTGTCCAGCTGTACATCTCAACCTGACGACCCTAGATGCGGTTTCTCAATAAAGATCTCAACTCCCCATTATCAGGATTATTAACAATGTTTTAATATGATTTAAGACATACTTTTTCACACATTTTCTATATAGATTAATATATGTATTTCAGATAATGTGACATTGAGAACCTTCTATGTATGGTATAGAAGTATGAGATGAAACAACACACCTCTTTATTGGCATAGCAGTAAAGCACAGCCACCAGAAAGCCCTGCAGAGGAACCACAGAAAAGTCCTGTTTATTACGTTTGCTATGCAGGAACACAACAGACATTATTTTTGATATATTGGCAAAGAAAGCATCTCTCTCTGATTGAATTAAACCTACCTGAAATGAATTGAGAAAAAGGGTGAAGAAGACTTTAATGTATCGCAGAACACCTGATGTCTGCTCATCTGTTGCAAAGATGAAAATTATCTCATGAACACCAAACAGAGGGATGAGGGTGAGTGTTGCCTTGGCAAGCCTAACAGGACAGAACAAACAGCAGAGCAATTAGTCATAACACCATCACAATGCTTCTTGTCAACATTTGTTGTTGTGACATGCTGTAACAGCGAGAAAGTTCAGAGTTGAAAATATGAAATGTATCGTCGACATTGAAAAAAGGCTGAGACAACTTGCCTGAGTTTGTAATCCGCAAATCTGCTTTGGCTGCTGGCTCGTAATTTTGAAAGAATGACTTTCAAGATCTTGATGAAAATCAGAAAGTTGATCTGTTGAAAATCGTAATGTTAATTACTATGTTCTGTGTAGACATTCATATTATACAGATGTCAGATGATGACTCACTAGTGAAACAAGAAGGATGGGGAAACGTATGATCCACCAGTAGTTCATGTTGGAATTGACAGCCCAACACCTGACACGAGAAAAGACGCAGCTGTTTATTTATCTGCTCTCCAATATGGATCTGTGAAAGCAAAAATGTAATGATGAACAGATGGAAACAGGGCAACCACCTGCACATACTCTTACTCTTTGTTTTCTTTCAATTGCTTCATCACCACCCATGGAACCACAAAAAGAAGTGGAGTTCCTGCGACAAAATCAGAAAATATTGCAGGGTTCAATGTGGGTGCTTTTAAAAACATTTGGTTTGATAGGCAAGGCAAGTTTATTTATATAGCACTTTTCAACGCAAGGCAATTCAAAGTGCTTTACAAAAAAATGAAAGACATTAAGCATTAAAAAAGAAAAGCTAATAAAATAAACATTAAAAGGAAAAATACATGGATAAAAGTTACAGTGCAGTCTAAAATATGAATAGTTCAATTAAACATTAAAAGAAAAAGTACATGGATAAAAGTTACAGTGCAGTTTAAGATATGAATAGTTCAATTAAAAGCAGCGACAAAAAGAATGATAAGTAAACATACTATAACATTTGTTGAAATCTGGTATGGATATGGTATCAACCTGATTTAATGAGTTCATAATACCAAAAACGTGATTGTTATTTATCAAGCTACACTGCTGTTACAGGGGATGCTTTACTATATTCAAATTGATATACATATATGATGTTTTGCAATATTAGAAGGTAATGAATCCCAGAGAAGGTACTTACCCCAGCCAAGACAGATGTAAGGTAAGTATTTGTTGTTGTCGATGAACACTGAGGCAATAAGCACAGAGTACAAATAAATGGCCTCTCCAAAGAACCAATAGTGATTGGCCAGGACACAGTACTGCATCACTACCTGAGCTATCCTGCAGCCAATAGCAGCCTAAAAGGGATGGAAATAACACATACAAGTTACAAAAGGCTAATGTTTAAACTTCAACAAATAACAACAAACCCACCTCGTCACTGAGCATGTCCTTTACATCAGTTTGTTTCATGATTTCTCTTCCCCAGTGGCGGTCAAGCATGGTGTCTTTAATAATGACCGATACAGCTCGCAGGATGAGAGACAGGAAGAGGTTGGCATGAATGTAGTTCCTGGTGCAACGCAGATTCCTGTCAGGAGACATACAAATACCCCACGTTTAAATTTGGTATATCAAGGGCATTAAATGTGTATATTTATCTTGCTTCTCTGATCTTGATTTTGTTGGCATCTTCAAATTAAAATAGGCAGATTTGATTTTGCATCTTTTGTGTTGATTTGTAATGCCATTGTTTTATAACCCTTTAATCACTTCTCTTGTTTGACAGCTTACCTCAAGCTCATAAGAATAATAAGAGCCGTTATGAGCGTAAACAGCGACAAGGAATAGCCGAAAGTGTACAACATCCTGAAGCTCAACATCAGTTGTTTGAACCACAGCTGTGAAGACAAATCAAAACCTGTCAATTTCAGGGAAGAAAACAGATTGATTATTGACTAACGGCATTAAGATTAAGGGATGTAGTATCTGCAAATAATCATTTGGGTTTACCAACTGGTTGTGATTTACAAAATCAAGATATTTCAAATGGTGCTGTTTGATTTAAATTCCACCAGGTCTTTTCACTGCAGCTTCTGATAATGCACCTCAGGTGAGTGCAAATCCAGGAAAAAATTGTTTGATTCCAGATTATAAATCCTTTGACAGGGCAATAAAAAGGCAGCAATCAGCTCAAATTATCAGCAACTGCTAGACAGAAAACAGCAGGGGAAAAAACGAATAACGTTGAGACTCGTCATAACAGGAAATAGAAAGACACCAGATATTTTGTAAAATACAAGGTTTCCATCATATCCCTAAAAGTAATTAATGGTAATCATAGTGCTCATCTGCTTATTCACACACTGTTGGAGATAAAAGGTTTGCCCTGCCTTAAAGCTCGGATAGCCTTATCATGTCATACATATAAATAAGCAACAAGTAGCAACAAATGAACAACGGAGATGGAGACATTTTGGTTGTTGTACCTCTTGAGACGTGACCTCTTTTTCCTCCTCACACTGAGTCATGTCCCTCCACACCTGCCCGTTGTCCCCTCTCTCCCAGAGGCCGTCAGAGCCACACAGCCGACGCACAGCACCCTGCGACACTGCAGGAGAAACAGTCACACAGTCTAAAATTGGGGGGGAATGCAGTGGTTAATGTGTTGTTTTTACACCTTTTTTAATCAAGGATTCAACCTAAAAAATAAGCTTAGATATAAATAAGCTTTTGAGGTCCTGTGAGATGGATGTTATGACCTTGAAACAGATCAAGCTAGCAGCTCTGGCTCCCCCTGATTTCAGTCATCATTCTAAGCTAAGCTAATTGTCTGCTGGCTATAGTTTCTCTTTGAATGATAAATGGTGACTAGTTCTCAAATAAATAATTAGAAGGAAAAAAAGATCACAAATATACAGATTTCAGTATTCTGAGGCTCTGAGCCCCATTTATGTTCCAAAGAAAAAAACTCCGACATTATACACAATTTAAAATAAAAGGGATAGGGTTAGGCTTAGGGTAAGAAAATGTAAGAAAATGTTTTTATGAACCACACAGCTTCTGGTATTCCAAGACCCGACCGGAAAAAAAGCCGTGGTGCAGGCACAAAACATACAAATACATTGCTTTTAAAATCGTTCTGTGTGACACGAAAAAAAAAAAAGCGAAAATAGTGTTGGTGAACACGAATCAATAGATTAAATTAATTTCGTGACTATAACACGAAATGCCGTGAGACTGGGTTGAAATATAAAGATGTAGGGTTGCTAAGCAAATGTACATTTTGCCAGTATTAACTAATTCACTCATTACTGGGGTGAACAATCAATATTGCCCCACATCCAAAACATACTCAAATATAGACAGATAGCAATATAGTTATATTTCAGTTTGTTGAGCTGTCAGTCAGTCTTCTAAAAGTGTGATTTACCTTTGTCATACCAGGGCAGGTAGAAGGGGCATGAGATGTTGACCATAGAGCCGGCAGGAGCATCTGGCCAGCAGGCGTATCTGTCAAATGTCCTGTTGCAGAACAAGCCTGTTATAAACACAAACAAAAAGGAGCTAAAAAATATATTTGCTCTTCAACAAAAAGCCATCGATTTTAGATGGGAATTTGAGTAGCATAATTTGACATTTTCGTGATGATCTTGTCTTCACTTTCAACCTCTGCCATAATCCCTTTTGCTGGAGGAGTAAATGATTGAAGCTTCCCATACTGTACCTTGAGGGAGAGGCTCATTTTCTATCATTTTGACACAGTCATCTTTATACTGGACCCACTTTAGATAAGTCTCCTCTAAGACTTTCCCGCTGGCCATCGCACACTGTAGGGACATTTACAAAATAACACTTGTGAAAATACATTTTCATGTCAAACTTCCCGTAAAAATAAATCTGCAGTAGGGTTAAAGTCATCAAACCTTTCACGTTAAAGAAAGATTGCCATTGTGTTTGACCAAAAACTAACCTTTGGCAGTTTGAGAAGCATCAGGCAGAACAAAGCAGTTATCTGTTGTGCCCTGTCCATCACTGCAGTCAAATGTTCTTCCTCTTTGGAAACACTGAGGGGAGAAAAGGAAAACAAAACTGTTTTGACCAACCTGATCTCACCAGAATGCGTGACTCCACCACGACTCCTTAACACCGCATTGCGTGGTGGAGTCACGAACTTTGTTACGTTTACGTGTCTGCACCACGCAAACAACCCCAATGTAAAGTGAATGAGGCTCCTTTGTCGTGGTGCACACACGCATTTCTACAACGTCCTGCAGTGAGCTTTTATTCTATAAAACGTTTTTAAAATCTACTTTATAGCTTGTAGTAACTCACGGGAGGCTTCTTTTATTTTATTTGTATTCATAATAATTTAGATTTTTCGTCAGAATGCTGAAGGCTCTGGGTGTTGAGGGACTGTCATGGTTGACACGTCTCATCAACGTTGCGTGGAAGTCGGAAACAGTACCGAAGGAGTGGCAGACCGGGGTGGTGGTCCCCTTTTTCAAAAAGGGGGATCAGAGGGTGTGTGCCAATTACAGAGGCATCACACTACTCAGCCTCCCCGGGAAAGTTTACTCCAAGGTACTCGAAAGGAGGGTCAGGCCGATTGTCGAACCTCAGATTGAGGAGGAACAATGCGAATTCCGTCCTGGTCGTGGAACGACGGATCAGCTTTTTACTCTCGCAAGGATCCTGGAGGGGGCCTGGGAGTACGCTTATCCGGTCTACATGTGTTTTGTAGACTTGGAGAAGGCGTATGACCGGGTTCCCAGGGAGTTACTGTGGGAGGTGCTGCGGGAGTATGGGGTGAGGGGGTCTCTACTCAGGGCCATCCAATCTCTGTACTCCCAAAGCGAGAGCTGTGTCCGGGTCCTCGGCAGTAAGTCGGACCCATTTCCGGTGAGGGTTGGCCTCCGCCAGGGCTGCGCTTTGTCACCAATCCTGTTTGTAATATACATGGATCGGATTTCGAGGCGTAGTCGTGGGGGGGGGGGGGGTCTTCAGTTCGGTGGACTAAGGATTGCACCACTGCTTTTTGCAGATGATGTGGTTCTGATGGCTTCATCGGTCTGCGACCTTCAGCACTCACTGAATCGGTTCGCAACCGAGTGTGAAGCGGCTGGGATGAGGATCAGCACCTCCAAATCTGAGGCCATGGTTCTCAGCAGGAAACCGATGGACTGTCCACTCCAAGTAGGGAATGAGTCCTTACCCCAAGTGAAGGAGTTCAAGTATCTCGGGGTCTTGTTCTCGAGTGAGGGAACAATGGAGCGTGAGATGGGCCGGAGAATCGGAGCAGCGGGAGCGGTATTGCAGTCGCTTTACCGCACCGTTGTGACGAAAAGGGAGCTGAGCCAGAAGGCAAAGCTCTCTGTCTACCGGGCCATTTTCGTTCCTACCCTCACCTATGGTCATGAAGGATGGGTCATGACCGAAAGAACGAGATCGCGGATACAAGCGGCCGAGATGGGTTTCCTCCGCCGGGTGGCTGGTGTCTCCCTTGGAGATAAGGTGAGAAGTTCGGTCATCAGGGAGGGACTCGGAGTTGAGCCGCTCCTCCTTCGCGTCGAAAGAAGCCAGTTGAGGTGGTTCGGGCACCTAGTTAGGATGCCACCTGGGCGCCTCCCTAGGGAGGTGTTCCAGGCACGTCCAGCTGGGAAGAGACCAAGGGGTAGACCTAGGACCAGGTGGAGGGATTATATCTCTTCGCTGGCCTGGGAGCGCCTTGGGATCCCCCAGTCAGAGCTGGTTGATGTCGCCAGGGAAAAGAAAGTGTGGGGCTCTCTGCTGGAACTGCTACCCCCGCGACCCGACCACGGATAAGCGGGAGAAGATGGATGGATGGTCAGAATGTATTATGGTGCATTAGTTACGAATTTTTGTTCTCAAAAAACAGTGCATTGTGTGTAATACAACTGTGATTTTTATTACATTAGTTAGTTTTTAAGGAAGGCCAGAGCTTCAGCTGTGTCAAATAGATTGTTCCCTTTAGTTAATGTTTTTTAAAAGAACATTATATTCCGATTTGATCATGTCCCCTTTATTGTATTACGGAGAGCAATGTGAGCGTCCATTCCCATTGGATAACGCAGGATTTTACACCCGGAAACACCCGGAAGTAAGTATGCTCTTTACTGTCGATTGATTTTACAGTGATATCTGCATTACTCATCAACTCAAAAACACCAGATTATCCTTGTTGATTACAACATTGATTGGTTTAAGTTGTGTACAATGCTTTTGTAATTTTCCCCTTCGATTCGGAGAAACAAATATTTGTTAAGTTTAGGATGGCCGAAGACACTACACTACCCAGAATCCTCAGCTATTGTTCCGCGTTGCCTCAAACTCTGTGATTGGTTGACCTCCAACTGCATTCCATATGAAAAAATCGTTTCGTAAAAGATAAATCATACTTTATTCAGCAGTGCTTGCTTTACTCTTTGAAAGTCATCACATGAATGCATTGTAATAAATGGTTTGGCTGCATTAAATATTACACATCTGTCGTAGTTCTTTATTTGTATTTATCTACAGAGATCGGGCTCAGAATAGACCGGAAACTATTCTTTTACCGTTCTGTTTTAATTTCACAATAAAGTTAGTAGTAATAATTTGTTTTGATATTATTGTTTTTTATTAACTACTAGACGACTGGGTCATGTTAAGACCATCTTTTCTGTGTTGCTGTGGGGTTTTTACATCGCTTTTGTGTTACAAATATCAAAACAATAACTAAATATATCCGTTGTAAACTAAACCAGAAACAGCAGTATATTTTATTTTGTTAACACTGTAAACTTGACAGCTTTTTAACCCAAACCATCTACTGGTTAAAGCACGTTATTACACATTTAGAGTAATATTGAAATCTTGAAAAGGGATGTTCAAAATAGCAATTATATACAGTTTTTAATTAAATATTTGTAGAGAATAACGAGTAATGTATATACTTTATAGGGATCTGCAGATACATATTTAGTCTTCTCAAGCACCAACAATCATTACATTACATTACATTTAGCTGACGCTTTTATCCAAAGCGACTTACAATAAGTGCGTTCGACCAACAAAATACAACCTTGAAGAAAACAGAATCATATAAGTACATCAGGTGTCATAGAGCCAAAACATTTCAAGTGCTACTCAACTGGCTTTAGATAAGCCAGTCCTCCAATCAAATATCTCTCCTGATTGTTGGCACTTGACAATCACCTTCCCTGAATTGTACTCAGGTGTAACTAAAGTCTGCTTTAAGGGTTGTTTATATTTCACATCATTAATCAGAATCTGTAAAGTAACTAAAATAAATGTAGTGGAGTAAAAATACCAGGTTAACCTTAAAGAAAGCCCTCAGGATTATAAAAGACCCCCATCACTCCAGCCACAAACTGTTCTGTCTACTGCCATCTGGCACAACAGCCGCATTCTAGGAGAGGATGTGGCTGTTGTGGAGGACTATAGTACCTGGGAGTGCACTTATGGGCTGAACTGGAGGATCAACACGGACGCTGTGTACAAGAAGGGAATGAACAGACTCTATGTTCTGAGGACGCTGAGATCCTTCCACGTGTGCAGCAAGATGCTGGAGATCTTCTAGTCTGTTGTGGCCAGTGCACTCTTCTTTGCTGCGGTCTGCTGGATGGGCAACATCAGAGCCGGTGACACCAGCAGGATCAATAAACTGATCAGGAAAGCTGGGTCTGTCATCGGCATCAAGCTGGACCCCTTTGAAGCTGTGGTGGAGAGGAGGACACTGAACAGGCTGTTGTCCATGATGGATAACCCCACCCATCCTCTCCACCTGCAGCTGGACAGTCAACGGAGCTCCTTCTCCAACAGACTGCTGCAGCTCCGCTGTCACAAGGATCGATACAGGAACACATTCCTGCCCACTGCAATAACTCTGTACAATAAATCACCTCTGGCTGGAAAATAACTCTCTGATCCATAGTTTCTCTTGTAATACAACCTCGCTGTACATTTTACACATAATCTCTTCAATATTTGATATTCCATTGTCATATATTTTTGAATATGTATATTTGCATATATAATATCTACATGTATGTTTTCTATTTCTATTTTCTTTTCTTTTCTTTCGATTCTTGTTTATTTGTGGTTTTGTTTATTGTAAAATGCCTTGTCTTTTATGCTGCTGCAACAAAAACAATGTCCCAAATTGGGATCAATAAAGTACCATCTTATTAGATAAATCTAATCTTATCTTATCTTACATCCGGACTAAAACCACCAGACTTCATCCCACAGGCCATAAGACTATTAAACACCTGAACTTTGAAATAACATCCATAACATTCATCTGGCTGCTACTTAGAAATGATTTGTCTAATATATATTCCAATCACTTGTATAGACTCTTGTTGCACTATTTCACATTTTACTATTTTTCTTTTTGTATTGACTTGTATTGAATATTTGTTTCTCCGAATCTAAGGGGAAAATTACAAAAGAATTGTACACAATTTATACCAATCAATGTTGTGTAATCAACAAGGATAATCTGGTGTTTTTGAGTTGATGAGTAATGAAGATATCATTGTAAAATCAATCGACAGTAAAGAGAATACTTACTTCCTGGTGTAAAATCCTCCGTTATCCAATGGGAATGGACGCTCATATTGCTCTCCGTAATACAATAAAGGGGACATGATCAAATATACAACAACCAACAATATAATAAAAATCACAGTTGTATTACACACAATGCACTGTTTTTTGAGAACAAAAATTCGTAACTAATGCACCATAATACATTCTGACGAAAAATTTAAATTATTATGAATACAAATAAAATAAAAGAAGCCTCCCGTGAGTTACTACAAGATATAAAGTAGATTTAAAAAAACGTTTTATAGAATAAAAGCTCACTGCGGGACGTTGTAGAAAAGCGTGTGTGCACCACGATAAAGGAGCCTCATTCACTTTACATTAGCCGCGTTCACACTGCGGTACTTTTCCCACAAAGGTTCATGCGAACTTAGTTCATGCTCGCGTTCACACCAAAAAGAGCCGGTGTCAGTACCAGATGTGTTCGGGGTACCAGATATGTTCGGGTGTATTTCCGTCGCACCCGTCATCCGTCATATTCGTCTACTCACCTCCCTCTGCTCCCAGCGCTCTGCTGCCACACATCGGCCGTCTGCGGAACTGCAGCCGGAGGAACTCGGTACAGCTTGTTATGTGTGTGTACTTGTGCACATAAATAATGTTTGCAGCCGGAGGAACTCGGTACAGCTTGTTATGTGTGTGTACTTGTGCACATAAATAATGTTTCTAATTATTTACAATTAAAAAAATATATATATTCTGCGTTACTTTAGCCAACACTTTTATAAGGCCACGAGATTAGATAATTACGAAATGTGTAGATAGAATACATATCTTTCAGGTTGTTATGTTGTCGTTATGTTTCATGTTTTATTTACCTTTTAGTATTTTTATATAGTATCTGAACTTTGGAGAGGAGTTGGGAGACACACGACACATCAAATCACATCTACAGGTCAAGACGAAGTGAATGGACGTACTCCTAGCGTGAACATGTTTGTGAAAACGTGTGCAAAGTCTCCGAAAATCCTAATCATAAGCTCATATTTGAATTCCCCATAAAAAAACACATCATTCAGTAAAAACAAGGCCCCACTGATCATCTGCTCCCTGATCTCTCTACGAATTGAAAGTACTTATTGCCGGAGATCGCATGCTGTGGTTTTATTAAATGTGCCAAGTGCTAGGACTGTATGATGGAAGAGAACTTTTAGATGTGCAGCTCCACTAACATGGAACAGTCTGCAAAAAGAATGGAAAATTACCAAGCTAGTACCACTACATGTTTTTAAAGCTTGGTTGGATGCTACACAATCAGATGCGGTTGGCACCTGTACATGTGGATAGATATGTTGTTCTGTTGTTTATGTTTTGCCTTCGATGTTATTCCATCCCATTTATCTCAACTCAAGTTAGTATTAAATGCAGACAACTCCAAACTCATGATATTCTCAAATGGCAAAAAGTTAACTTCTTTTCTCCCCAACATTTGTACTGTTCAAGGGACTGACATTTACATTGAAAGGGTCACTACATACACATATCTAGGTTTTATTATTGATCAGAACTTTTAAAAATTAGGTTTCTCCGTTCAGACAAGGAAACATTTGATCTCTGCAACGTTTTTACCAGTATTGGATTCAGTATCTGCTTTACATGAATGTCTCTGACCAGTGCCTAAAGAGTTTGGATACTGTGTACCATTGTGCATTGTTTTATTACATATATATATTGTGAGTTTATGAAAATTATTAGTTGGTTACTGTTAGTAAAACACAGTAAGGTTAATACTGGATGTTTGTTACACTTGGATATGTTTTCATTGAACATTCAATTCAATACCTTTATTTATCCAGGTAAAATCCCATTGATATCAATGATGTCTTTTTCAAGGGAGACCTGCAGCAGTAGGTTCCACATGAAGACATAAACATAAACAACATATCTATCCACATGTACAGGAGTAGTAGTACAAATGCCATATCAATCTCATTAGTATGCAGAAATAAGTGACAGGTCGCCCCGCCCCCTTTTCACCGGAAGTCCCGCCTTATTTGACTGGAAGTCCCACCTTTTTATTTTTATTTTGAAAACCGGAAGTCCCGCTTCGTTCGACCGGAAGTCCCGCCTCGTTCGACCGGATGTCTCGCCCCCGCTTCCGGCGGATGTCCCGCCCCCGCTTCCGGTTTACAAAATTAAAATTAAATTAAAATTAAAAAAATGAGAAAAATAAAATGCCGTTGTTTTCAATCAATTAATATGTCTAGGATATATATATCCCGCCTCCTAACCACTTCCTGTGTGGTTAATCCTGTATACAGTATCGAATGTAACTTACAAATACTTGCAAATAACATGAAATTAATCAAAAGTAAAGCATCTTAAAAAAAAACATATATTTAAACCTCTCTGTTTTTGCAAACAGGACATGACAGGACATGAGGGGAGAAAACATATGGTGAAGGAGGGGGAACACACACACACACACACACACACACACACACACACACACACACACACACACACACACACACACACACACACACACACACACACACACACACACACACACACACACACACACACACACACACACACACACACACACACTTTCCCCGCCCCTCACCCCTCTCGCTTTAGGGCTGTCTAGATAAAAAGCCAGCGTCACTCATTTTTCAAGTCGAGAGAAAATGGCCAAGAGACGTTTTGATATGAATTTAATCAGCGAGACACCGGTGACAACTTACAGCCATCCGTTGGGTGCTCCAATCAAGAAACGAATGCAGTTTGTATGCCGGGTTCAGACGCCTACAGCCGAAGAACTTCACGAAGAATGGACTCTAAAAAATGGCGATGTTTGGGGTTATATATTCAACTATATGGCTAATGAACTACATTTCTACAATCTGAAGAATGGAGAAACGTATGGACCTCGTAGTGTTAAAGCGACACTGACCTCAACAGATTGGGCTGTGTTAACTCTGGTGTCTTCCCGAGATCTACACGCAACCATTGTATCGGAAGAAGTAGTGCATCAGGAAACCATCGTGGAACCAGAGGTGTACAAGATATTTGCAAAGAAAAGCAAAGAAACACAAACAGCATGCGAGATTAAAGAAGAGTTTGCATCGTTACCCCTCAATGTGAAGGAAGAAGAAGGAGATATTCCCACACAGCCAGAAGGGAGAAGAGTCCTGACAGGCACCGTCTGGGAAACTAAAAGCGGACCCTCTGGGCGTTGGTATTACCGCTCAAGCCGTTTGGTGACGTTGGGTAAGGACCCCTCTGATGATTTTGTTTTGGAGTATTTTAATTCTACCTGCGGGGTATTTCAAACGTCCTTGAGGGTGCCTCTGACTGCATGGCTGGAAATGATTGAAGGAAAAGCTACAAAGCTTAAAGAACTTTTTAAACAGAGTCAGACATCGATGGACATTATACTGGTGAAAAAGACCCTCACGTTTGCAGAGGACTCCGCCCCCCAGTCAACATAACAAGTCCCACCCACCTCAGCAGATCATTTAAAAAGTAAGGACCTCGCAAGGACATTTTTAG
Source organism: Pseudochaenichthys georgianus (assembly GCF_902827115.2). Taxonomy (NCBI): domain Eukaryota; kingdom Metazoa; phylum Chordata; class Actinopteri; order Perciformes; family Channichthyidae; genus Pseudochaenichthys; species Pseudochaenichthys georgianus. The sequence continues at coordinate 22,165,308 of NC_047521.1, read as the reverse complement.
AGAGCAGCAACCATGGATCTGAGAAAAACCAAGTCTCTCCCCACGATATGCAGCCTGGATCAAACGCCTACAGGACCGCCATCCTCACCAACATTTTGGACACCAGATCTGGACAGCGCTATGGCTGACATTGATATCACGGGGTGGCTGGATATGCCTCAACCTCCATGTGAATTACACACAAATCTGCAGAGTGTCACTAATATATATATATATATATATATTCTTTATTTAACAGGTAAAAAAAAACCTCATTGAGATTAAAATCTCTTTTCCAAGAGTGACCTGGCCAAGAAGGGCAGCATGTACAAAGTTACAACATATAAAACACAGACATGAAAGGCAGACAAATACAGCTGTAAAACACAAATAAAATGGCACATTAGCCAGTTAATATAAAACCTTTATTTAACCAGATTGGTCCCATTGAGATCATAGATCTCTTTTTCAAGGGAGACCTGCAGAAATATGCAAAGTAAAACAAACTATTAAAATCATTCAAAAACTGGCAACATTTTTAAAACGATTTCAAGATATACGAGCACTCACATCGACCAAAACTAAAAAAGTGTTACACAGTGACTGACATTCTGTACGGGAGTTCACACCCCAGCTGCTGTAGGGAGTTGAAATATGTTATGGCTCTCGGGGGATGGTAGTTAAGAGACAGATTCTTAGTTTTTGGACTGCCTCAGGGGGTTAACGACATCTACTAAAAACAAAGTACTTCATTATCTACTTTTTTCAGCTTTTATACACAAAAGTGCAGGGAAGGTAGGCAGATTTAGAACACTATCTATGAGATAGTGTTAGTGTTCCCTGCCCTTATCCATTTATTTTTTCTTTATTCAGCAATCGGCAATTGTGTCACCTTGTTTTTCTTGTTAATTAGGAAAGTGCTTGCTTAAATGTATGTATTTTAAGTGCATATTATAGAACAGGTATAGGGCAATATCAAAATTAGCCCAAACTTTTTTTTATTCACAATGTTTACAGATAATCATCAAAATATATTTAGAACACTATCTGTGCGATAGTGTTAGTGTTCCCTGCCCTTATCCATTTATTTTTCTTTATTCAGCAATCGGCAATTGTGTCACCTTGTTTTTCTTGTTAATTAGGAAAGTGCTTGCTTAAATGTTTGTATTTTAAGTGCATATTATAGAACAGGTATAGGGCAATATCAAAATTAGCCCAAACTTTTTTATTCACAATGTTTACTGATAAACATCAAAATATGCAGGGGGTCCAATTCTTAACTTTTCCCTAAAACATTCTAGAATTTCTTTATCTAACACAAAAAAACATGAATTTTAAAAACATTTGACAACAATAGATACGTTGTTCCTGTTTTTATTACGATTATCAGATACAAAATGATAAGTATAAATAAATCTATGCTTTCAAATGCATTATTCAGAGATATTAGGCCTGTCAAATCAAAACTGGAGCATGTGAATAAGAGAGAGCAGAGTCCTAACCAGCTGATCCAAACCAAACTCTGAGCAGCCGGCGGCTGAGACGGAGCCAACCAGCATGCGGACCAAACTGCTGCTAAGAACTCATGTTTAAATGAAATAGCAAGCAATGAATTCAAAGTGTGTATTTACTACACTAAGAGGAAAAGGAGATTTATCTGAGTTCTGTTGTGAGAGATTCGTGAGTAGAGAAGCGGCATCAGGTTTACAATCCCTCCTGCTAGGACGAAAACACAACTGCAGGTAAATGTGATGATGATGTGTGACAGGTTGAATTGAATGCAGCACAATAATCATTTTATTTTCTGAAATCTTTGGTATCGTAATCGTTTAACCAACATTGTAGTTAAAAATAAAATTTGAATAATCACCCTGTGCTCCAACCAAACAAAAGAGAATACAAAATACACTCATGTAATAACAAAAAATAAGTTAATTTGTCATTTTAAAGCAAATAAGACAAACTCTACGAATACAGACTTTACATTTTCCAACATCGACATAATACAATTGAAATGTAACCATTTAACATATAAAATCGCTCATGTTTTCATCAAGGGTATCTACAGCATTACTATACTTTAGAGAAGATTGGTACAGTATATGATGATGTACATTATATATATATATAAAGCTTATGTGGGATACACAAATAAATATCACCCAATGGATGTTATCTACATCTCATCACATTTTAACTCCTCAGAGTGATTGTGTCTTGATATTTGTCTATATTGATGTTAAACATGGAGCTGCTGTGATGCAAGTCAAATTTGATCTGACCATTAAAGTATTATCGTATTATCGTATCGTATTTCTGCAGGAGATCCACACATAGACAACTCAACATCACAAAGAGGTCAAAAACTTCACAACAGCCCTTTCAATTGGGACAAAATGTATCGACAGTCATTTAAAAATGACCCCTCTCACAACTAAGAAGAAGTTAAGAAAATGGACACTGCAAATATAGCTAGGTAAAATGCCAAGTGGGTACAGCTCATTACAAATGTTAATCTTGGGTTTGCTTTCACTCGATGAAGCTCAGTGCAAGTTCTTTCATGAAGTGCAGGGTCTTTCATGAAGACTTTCACCTTTCCTAGTCGGATTCTCGTCCCTCTAAATCTATCACAGCACGATGGAGTCTAATCGCCAAAGTTTAATATATATTGCCCTTTGTATACACAGCAATAAATATGTTTATCGCACTAAACAAACTTCAACTGTCAATCATTCCAAACACTCTTTAAACCGAGGAGGAGGGGCACACTTAAAATATTGTAACGCAATTTAATCACATTACAAAGTTTGACCCAAAGTTGCTCCCACGCGGATGTTCCCCATGAATAGAATGGTTTTGGAAGAGCAAAGGTGGCAGATAAATTGGCAAGAGCTACAAGTATAGCACATATAGTGTTCGCAATATGATAGCAGAAGAGATAATATGCATATTAGACTGACACAGTGAGTGAAAAGAGGAAGAAAAAGGTTTGATTAGCAGCATTATATTTGTTATTCAGACAACATTTTAGAGGGTTTAATTCTAAATTATGCAAGTTAACTGATGATGGCAGGAAATAGTTCAAATGAATTTTTTTTCCGCACGATTGTAAACGAAACATTTAAAGTGGTCCTGCAATCTTCATTTTCCGAAACATTCTGTAACATTATCTCAGAAATGAAACAAACATCAAAAGTGTATCATGTGCTCTCATTGTATGCTCTGTTTGTAGATGTAATGCATCTTTGCGTCGAAAACAGCATACACGTGAATATTTTGACTGAAGTGAAAAAACTCCATCAGGATATATCCAGTAATATGGGGAATTCTAAGCTGGAGACTGTCCTGGGGATGCTACAATCAGTATAACTATTGATTTTGTGTGTGAAAAAAATAAAAAAAGTGTTTTTTACATCTAAAAACTGTTGTCATCATTATAGCAAGGGGAGCGTGTCTGATACATGTGTATTACAGTCCTTCTTGTTGTGTTTTTCAGTGTTTTCTGTGTGTCTGTACACACAAAGCACACTTCATTATCTACTTTTCAGCTTTTTTAAAAAGAAAAGTGTATCTTTCGGTAACTTTCTCAGAGAATTTAAGCATAAATCTGTCAAATGTTCAAAACAGCCTTGTTTCACTGAAATACCCTCAAAATCACAAACTGCCGTTAAGAGTCAGATTCTTAACCAAATCTACTGAAACAGAGTACTTCATTATCTACTTTTTCAGCTTTTAAATACAAAAGTGTATCTTTCGGTAACCTTCTTGAGAGAATTAAGCATAAATCTGTCAAAGATTCTTAACGAAATCTACTGACACAAAGTACTTCATTATCTACTTTTCAGCTTTTATACACAAAGTGTATCTTTCAGTAACTTTACCAGAGAATTTAAGCATAAATCTGTCAAATGTTCAAAACAGCCTTGTTTCACTGAAATACCCTCAAAATGACAAACTGCCATTATTACGAAATCTCCTCAAACAGAGTACTTTCTACAGATGAAGCCTTCCCACTCAACGCAATATGTCCCACCCACTCAGCAAATCATATAAAACTAAGGACGACCGTTCAAAACTAGCCATGGATCTGAGAAAAACCAAGTCTGATGTAGCCTGCCCTTATTATCACCAGGATAATGGATATGGGCTTAATGACTGGATGTTACAAAGTAGGGGAGAGGATGTTCCCGAAGAAGAGCTCTCGTCTATATCATATCCATGTAAGGTCTTTAGGACAAAAGAGGACCATGATAACATGACATATGAAGAATATCTTTCTTTAAAAGATGGTATTATAGATAACCTTTATAGAAACAGTATATCTCATACCACTCGCCAAGATCGCAAACGACAATTAGCAGAAAAGAATAGAAAAAGTAAAGAAAAACGAAGAAAAAGAAAAAACAACATGAAAAGGAGAAGAAAAATTAAAAGCAAACGCAGAATGCGAATGAAAAGAAAAGGGACCATAGGACGGAAAACTAAAAAGACAAAAGAAGGAAGGTGAAAAGAAAAAGAAACAAAGTGAAGAAATTTAAACTAGAGGATGGTGTTGAAGAGCCATTACCGGATCATAATAATCTTATAGATCATCTCCCGCTAACCGACTGCTGCGAATGTGTTGAACAAATACTGAGAAAGTTACCGAAAGATACACTTTTCTTTTTAAAAAAGCTGAAAAGTAGATAATGAAGTGTGCTTTGTGTGTACAGACACACAGAAAACACTGAAAAACACAACAAGATAATTTTGGGTGAACTGGGAACGTCTGGAGGAGGCCCAAGTTCAGGAGGCCTTCAACTCACACCTCCGGCGGAGCTTTTCGGGCATTCCTGTGGAGGTTGGGGACATTGAACCAGAGTGGTCGGTGTTCAAAGCCTCTATTGCCGAAGCCGCGGTGGGGAGCTGTGGTCTCAAGGTCCTAGGTGCCTCAAGGGGCGGTAACCCTCGAACCTCCTGGTGGACACCGGTGGTCAGGGAAGCCGTCCGACTGAAGAAGGAGGCCTTCAGGGATTTGTTATCCCGGGGGACTCCCGAGGCAGTTGCAAGGTACCGACAGGCCCGAAGGGCAGCAGCCTCATCCGTGGCCGAGGCAAAGCAGCGGGTGTGGGAGAAGTTCGGAGAAGACATGGAGAAGGACTTTCGGGCGGCACCAAAGTTGTTCTGGAAAACTGTCCGACACCTCAGGAGGGGGAAGCAGGGAACCATCCAAGCTGTGTACAGTAAGGATGGGACGTTGTTGACCTCAACTGATGGAGTGTTGGGACGTTGGAAGGAACACTTTGAGGAACTCCTGAACCCGACAACTCCGCCCTCTATGTTAGAGGCAGAGCTGGAGTATGACGGGGGATCGACACCAATCTCCCGGGGGGAGGTCACTGAGGTCGTCAAACAACTCCACAGTGGCAAAGCCCCGGGGGTGGATGAGATCCGCCCGGAAATGCTGAAGGCTCTGGGTGTTGAGGGACTGTCATGGTTGACACGTCTCATCAACGTTGCGTGGAAGTCGGAAACGGTACCGAAGGAGTGGCAGACCGGGGTGGTGGTCCCCCTTTTCAAAAAGGGGGATCAGAGGGTGTGTGCCAATTACAGAGGCATCACACTACTCAGCCTCCCCGGGAAAGTTTACTCCAAGGTACTCGAAAGGAGGGTCAGGCCGATTGTCGAACCTCAGATTGAGGAGGAACAATGCGGATTCCGTCCTGGTCGTGGAACGACGGATCAGCTTTTTACTCTCGCAAGGATCCTGGAGGGGGCCTGGGAGTACGCTTATCCGGTCTACATGTGTTTTGTAGACTTGGAGAAGGCGTATGACCGGGTTCCCAGGGAGTTACTGTGGGAGGTGCTGCGGGAGTATGGGGTGAGGGGGTCTCTACTCAGGGCCATCCAATCTCTGTACTCCCAAAGCGAGAGCTGTGTCCGGGTCCTCGGCAGTAAGTCGGACCCATTTCCGGTGAGGGTTGGCCTCCGCCAGGGCTGCGCTTTGTCACCAATCCTGTTTGTAATATACATGGATCGGATTTCGAGGCGTAGTCGTGGGGGGGGGGGTCTGCAGTTCGGTGGACTAAGGATTGCACCACTGCTTTTTGCAGATGATGTGGTTCTGATGGCTTCATCGGTCTGCGACCTTCAGCACTCACTGGATCGGTTCGCAACCGAGTGTGAAGCGGCTGGGATGAGGATCAGCACCTCCAAATCTGAGGCCATGGTTCTCAGCAGGAAACCGATGGACTGTCCACTCCAAGTAGGGAATGAGTCCTTACCCCAAGTGAAGGAGTTCAAGTATCTCGGGGTCTTGTTCTCGAGTGAGGGAACAATGGAGCGTGAGATGGGCCGGAGAATCGGAGCAGCGGGAGCGGTATTGCAGTCGCTTTACCGCACCGTTGTGACGAAAAGGGAGCTGAGCCAGAAGGCAAAGCTCTCTGTCTACCGGGCCATTTTCGTTCCTACCCTCACCTATGGTCATGAAGGATGGGTCATGACCGAAAGAACGAGATCGCGGATACAAGCGGCCGAGATGGGTTTCCTCCGCCGGGTGGCTGGTGTCTCCCTTAGAGATAAGGTGAGAAGTTCGGTCATCAGGGAGGGACTCGGAGTTGAGCCGCTCCTCCTTCGCGTCGAAAGAAGCCAGTTGAGGTGGTTCGGGCACCTAGTTAGGATGCCACCTGGGCGCCTCCCTAGGGAGGTGTTCCAGGCACGTCCAGCTGGGAAGAGACCAAGGGGTAGACCTAGGACCAGGTGGAGGGATTATATCTCTTCGCTGGCCTGGGAGCGCCTTGGGATCCCCCAGTCAGAGCTGGTTGATGTCGCCAGGGAAAAGAAAGTTTGGGGCTCTCTGCTGGAACTGCTACCCCCGCGACCCGACCACGGATAAGCGGGAGAAGATGGATGGATGGAAAAGCCCATTGTTTTAGACATCTACTTGTGGGCAGTGTGTATTTGATTTGATAAATACCGTGATAAATTCCTTCATTTTTTCAGTATGGACTGGAAAATGTCATAAAATGTTACACCAAATAGTACAGTCACTCTGAAATGGATTTTATTAATACCATAATAAATACTATTGTGAATGGTATTTGAAATGGCTCACCTCCACTTTGTTTGCAGGTTAGGACAGAGCTGAAGAGGAAGTTTCGCAGCTGGAGGATAGAGGCTGAGGTTGTTTGCTGTGGACAGTGACTAGCTGTTTTTGGCTCTTGTGTGGAAGCGTTCTCCAACGCCAAAGTGACAGAGCGCAACAGATCCTCCGTAACGACCATAAGAGCAATGACTGATGGTTCACCGACTCCTGAGAGTTCACTTCTTTCTAGACGCCAACTTCAACCAACTTCACCACAGCCTAAAGCTTCTTTGCTGCAGAATCCATCAGTGGTGAATCGAGACAATTCTATGCAGCATTTGGACCAGGAGGACATTGGACAATCGTCAGTGGCAATGCAGGTGTCCTTCCTCATTCACCTTCAAGACCCTGTGGAGTCACTCCCAAATGCTGTAAATATGGACTCAGATTGAATATGTTTTGGCATTTAGAACACTATCGCACAGATAGTGTTCTAAATATATTTTGATGATTATCTGTAAACATTGTGAATAAAAAAAAGGTTGGGCTAATTTTGATATTGCCCTATACCTGTTCTATAATATGCACTTAAAATACATACATTTAAGCAAGCACTTTCCTAATTAACAAGAAAAACAAGGTGACACAATTGCCGATTGCTGAATAAAGAAAAAATAAATGGATAAGGGCAGGGAACACTAACACTATCTCATAGATAGTGTTCTAAATCTGCCTACCTTCCCTGCACTTTTGTGTATAAAAGCTGAAAAAAGTAGATAATGAAGTACTTTGTTTTTAGTAGATGTCGTTAACCCCCTGAGGCAGTCCAAAAACTAAGAATCTGTCTCTTAACCACCATCCCCCGAGAGCCATAACATATTTCAACTCCCTACAGCAGCTGGGGTGTGAACTCCCGTACAGAATGTCAGTCACTGTGTAACACTTTTTTAGTTTTGGTCGATGTGAGTGCTCGTATATCTTGAAATCGTTTTAAAAATGTTGCCAGTTTTTGAATGATTTTAATAGTTTGTTTTACTTTGCATATTTCTGCAGGTCTCCCTTGAAAAAGAGATCTATGATCTCAATGGGACCAATCTGGTTAAATAAAGGTTTTATATTGACTGGCTAATGTGCCATTTTATTTGTGTTTTACAGCTGTATTTGTCTGCCTTTCATGTCTGTGTTTTATATGTTGTAACTTTGTACATGCTGCCCTTCTTGGCCAGGTCACTCTTGGAAAAGAGATTTTAATCTCAATGAGGTTTTTTTTTACCTGTTAAATAAAGAATATATATATATATATATATTAGTGACACTCTGCAGATTTGTGTGTAATTCACATGGAGGTTGAGGCATATCCAGCCACCCCGTGATATCAATGTCAGCCATAGCGCTGTCCAGATCTGGTGTCCAAAATGTTGGTGAGGATGGTGGTCCTGTAGGCGTTTGATCCAGGCTGCATATCGTGGGGAGAGACTTGGTTTTTCTCAGATCCATGGTTGCTGCTCTCTAAAAATGTCCTTGCGAGGTCCTTACTTTTTAAATGATCTGCTGAGGTGGGTGGGACTTGTTATGTTGACTGGGGGGCGGAGTCCTCTGCAAACGTGAGGGTCTTTTTCACCAGTATAATGTCCATCGATGTCTGACTCTGTTTAAAAAGTTCTTTAAGCTTTGTAGCTTTTCCTTCAATCATTTCCAGCCATGCAGTCAGAGGCACCCTCAAGGACGTTTGAAATACCCCGCAGGTAGAATTAAAATACTCCAAAACAAAATCATCAGAGGGGTCCTTACCCAACGTCACCAAACGGCTTGAGCGGTAATACCAACGCCCAGAGGGTCCGCTTTTAGTTTCCCAGACGGTGCCTGTCAGGACTCTTCTCCCGTCTGGCTGTGTGGGAATATCTCCTTCTTCTTCCTTCACATTGAGGGGTAACGATGCAAACTCTTCTTTAATCTCGCATGCTGTTTGTGTTTCTTTGCTTTTCTTTGCAAATATCTTGTACACCTCTGGTTCCACGATGGTTTCCTGATGCACTACTTCTTCCGATACAATGGTTGCGTGTAGATCTCGGGAAGACACCAGAGTTAACACAGCCCAATCTGTTGAGGTCAGTGTCGCTTTAACACTACGAGGTCCATACGTTTCTCCATTCTTCAGATTGTAGAAATGTAGTTCATTAGCCATATAGTTGAATATATAACCCCAAACATCGCCATTTTTTAGAGTCCATTCTTCGTGAAGTTCTTCGGCTGTAGGCGTCTGAACCCGGCATACAAACTGCATTCGTTTCTTGATTGGAGCACCCAACGGATGGCTGTAAGTTGTCACCGGTGTCTCGCTGATTAAATTCATATCAAAACGTCTCTTGGCCATTTTCTCTCGACTTGAAAAATGAGTGACGCTGGCTTTTTATCTAGACAGCCCTAAAGCGAGAGGGGTGAGGGGCGGGGAAAGTGTAAGTGTGTGTGTGTGTGTGTGTGTGTGTTCCCCCTCCTTCACCATATGTTTTCTCCCCTCATGTCCTGTCATGTCCTGTTTGCAAAAACAGAGAGGTTTAAATATATGTTTTTTTTTAAGATGCTTTACTTTTGATTAATTTCATGTTATTTGCAAGTATTTGTAAGTTACATTCGATACTGTATACAGGATTAACCACACAGGAAGTGGTTAGGAGGCGGGATATATATATCCTAGACATATTAATTGATTGAAAACAACGGCATTTTATTTTTCTCATTTTTTTAATTTTAATTTAATTTTGTAAACCGGAAGCGGGGGCGGGACATCCGCCGGAAGCGGGGGCGGGACATCCGGTCGAACGAGGCGGGACTTCCGGTTTTCAAAATAAAAATAAAAAGGCGGGACTTCCGGTCAAATAAGGCGGGACTTCCGGTGAAAAGGGGGCAGGGCGACCTGTCACTTTTTTCTGCATACTAATGAGATTGATATGGCATTTGTACTACTACTTACAGGTACCAACAGCATCTGATTTTGTAGCATCCAACCAAGCTTTAAAAACATGTAGTGGTACTAGCTTGGTAATTTTCCATTCTTTTTGCAGACTGTTCCATGTTAGTGGAGCTGCACATCTAAAAGCTTTCTTCCATAAGACAGTCCTAGCACTTGGCACATTTAATAAAACCACAGCATGCGATCTCCGGCAATAAGTACTTTCAATTCGCAGAGAGATCAGGGAGCAGATGATCAGTGGGGCCTTGTTTTTACTGAATGATGTGTTTTTTTATGGGGAATTCAAATATGAGCTTATTTTTAGGATTTTCGGAGACTTTGCACACGTTTTCACACTAGGAGTACTTCCATTCGCTTCGTCTTGATCTGTAGATGTGATTTGATGTGTCGTGTGTCTCCCAACTCCTCTCCAAAGTTCAGATAGCCTACTATATAAAAATACTAAAAAGGTAAATAAAACATTAAACAATGACAAAATAACAACCTGAAAGATATGTATTCTATCTACACATTTCGTAATTATCTAATCTCGTGGCCTTATAAAAGTGTTGGCTAAAGTAACGCAGAATATATATATTTTTTAATTGTAAATAATTAGAAACATTATTTATGTGCACAAGTACACACACATAACAAGCTGTACCGAGTTCCTCCGGCTGCAAACATTATTTATGTGCACAAGTACACACACATAACAAGCTGTACCGAGTTCCTCCGGTTGCAGTTCCGCAGACGGCCGGTGTGTGGGAGCAGAGCGCTGGGAGCAGAGGGAGGTGAGTAGACGAATATGACGGATGACGGGTGCGACGGAAATACACCCGAACATATCTGGTACCCCGAACATATCTGGTACCTACACCGGTACTAAAAGTAGTTCATGCGAACCTTTTAATCCCCTCGAAAGTCCCTGCTAGAAAGCAGGGACTTTCGAGCGGCTCTTTTTTGAGAAAAGAGCTATATTCCTGATTGGCTGGGCGAATTGCAAACCACGCCCCGTAAAACTCCCAAAAAGTTTTGTGAAGCCGCCATTTTATTATCCTCGCATTAGCATTAGCATTAGCCCAGCGCAGAAACGCAGAGAGACTAACTTATGGCAACACAAAATAAAACATGGGAGCGGTGGAGATGAGGAGGTGTCGGCGTTCTGGCGATTTACTCGGAAGGCTTCAGTAGAAGCTGCTGGGACTCCCAGCAGCTTCTACTGAAGCCAGTCCCCAACTCCGGGGACTTCCGGCCGGGGACTTTGGGCGGCAGTATACGCCGTGAAGTGGGTTGCGGCCTGCCAGTAAACCCAAAGCAGAAGAAGAAGAAGTGACGTCAGCGGCTTCATTTGCCTAATCCAGAGCTATTTAATAGAAGAGTTACGACATCTCCGTTCACTCCAATGGACCACTTTTTTACAGCAATGGCGGATCGTGGAGCCTCTCAATCGTTCCCCGGAAGTTAGCGCCAAGGCTGGCAGAGCTGTGGAGTTGCAGCATAATAGACCGTTCGTGACGGACTTTTAAAGGTAAGAAGAAGTTTAAAGATTTATATTGCGGATATTATCAGTACATCTGATTCAAATGAACATGTGTATTAAAGGATGTCAGTGGATTATCCCTAAATTAGTAGATTTAGGGAACGTTTACAGATAACAGATTAAGCTAGCATACCGAAGCAAGTTAGCAACACACGTTGAACAGCCTTTTAATTGTAAGTTCCGTTCTCTTAATATCATTTCGTCCAACATGTTGAATTAGAGAAGAGGGGCTTCTAAACGGGATTGTATGCGGGGGGGTGGAGGGAGTTAAATATTAGATAAATATAACTTTGGTACGTGTAAGAGTGAGTGTTTTTAGCAGAGCCATATTGTGTCCTTGTGATTATGTTGATTATTACCTGTCTGTATAATGTTGCAGCTCAGCTGATTCTGGATTGATGGCAAAGGGAGAGGCACTTAAGTGAGAGTGAAAACACAAGGTAAGTTTAATACTGTTTTATATAAGTAAACACCTTATCTCCCCAAGGCATTTCCCATCCAATAGGTGTGCTGTGTGTGTATAACCCTTTCTCCTGTCTGTTACTCCCTCTTTCAGCACAAGAACCAGAGGGGGGTTCAATGGAGCCTGAATACCTGCACTGAGACCCTCACCCTGCACCATGAGTCTCAACTCTCAGTGTTTTTCAAGCCTTTCCCTGTTTTTTTGTATTAAACAAAACATTAAGTTTTCCCAATGGTGTGGTTTTCGTTTTGTGAAAAAGTGAAAATGCAGTGTTTGTATATAATTACATCACATATTTTGTTGCTGTTGGTCGTGAAATTGCTCCTGCTGACTTGAGCCAGACATTTTTTCCTCTGCTCTGTGTCAGTGGGGAAGCCGTACATTCGTACTCCTTTTTCTGAGCGATTTGAGCATCCCCAGGCAGCACAGCAAACCATGGTGGCTACTAGGAGGCAGCACAGCAAACCAGGACAACACGGAGGAAAAGGCACCGACAAACTGCATGATATGCTATTCAATGTTTATTGAATTCCATGTATTTGCTAATGGATGTTCCTAAAACAACACATTTAACATCATCATTATCATCATATGCTGCTAGTCCTGCTGCTGCTGCTAGTCCTTTGATAGTCACCTGTCGGTCTCCTGTCCTTTCTGAAAGCCATAAAGATGACATTAGTCATTTAGATAACTTGTGTCCTCAGTTACCAGGGGATTACTGAAACTACCATGAATTTAAGAAAATGGTAGAAATGAATCTAATCTGAATTTTAAAGCATTACTTTAGATCCCCTCCCTCTAAATGTATCAATAAACATTAGAAAGTGATGCTCCTGACCAGAGATGGGGTCGTTACTAAAAAAAAGTAATATATTACATATTACATATTACTTAAAAAAAAAGTAATATATTACACTACTTCGTTACTATCTACATAAAGTAATTCGTTACTTTACTCGTTACTTTACTCGTTACTTTACTCGTTACTTTACTCGCAGGGCCGGCCCGCCCCTCCCTACAGGCAGATCACGCAGACTGCTAAAGTTTCAAATGTTCTCTTTAGTTCAGTTTCCATTGTCGCATAAGACTGATCCAGATAGCTCCTGAATGTTTTCCTATCTGACCATGGCTGTCCTCTGTCTCCTGCTATCTGACCGTGGCTGTCCTCTGTCTCCTGCTATCTGACCGTGGCTGTCCTCTGTCTCCTGTTATCTGACCGTGGCTGTCCTCTGTCTCCTGCTATCTGTATATTTTGCGCAGTCTATCTCTGCTCACGCTGTTGCGTCAGCGTGTTCTCCTGCGTGTTGGCCATGTGTTGCACTGGAGCCAGACTTCAGCCGAGCACGTACGAACTGCGCATGCGTGAGTGGCAATAACTCTCTTTACCAGCAGGCAGCGGTAGTGTGTATTCGTCATTCAAAACAAGCAACAACCGGAAAACAGAGAAGAAGAACTACGTGTGTGTGTGTGTGTGTGTGTGTGTGTGTGTGTGTGTGTGTGTGTGTGTGTGTGTGTGTGTGTGTGTGTGTGAGATATAAATAAACAACAGCTATGTGCGTTAGCTTCACCTAGCATGTGTTCTTTGCAGGTGTTTGTTGAGGTTTGATTATGACTGATTTTAGAAAGTAACGAAGTAACGCGTGTCGGGGCAATGTTAGTAACTGTAGTGTGATTACTGGATTATAAAAGTAGCGCGTTACACTACTCCGTTACCGACAAAGTAATATTATTACAGTAACGCGTTACAAAGTAACGCGTTACACCCAACTCTGCTCCTGACTACCATACAAGTTTAAGAAGATAATATTGGTTTGAAAGAATTCAAAGCTATAAATAAACAGCAACAGGCTCTTTAACCAAGGCACTGTTAGTAACATGTAAACTAGTTGTTCACACTAATCCTAATATTATCACTTAATATTAGCAAATTCGATTTTATTTTTGAAAACATATTGATGTAAATACATACACATATCGATTTGTTGTATAAATATTGCAAATCAAAACCTTTATTCACTAATAATTACCAAACATCGTAGTTCTATCTCCTGTTATCAATGCATTCACATTGCCCGCCATGAACTTCCGGGGAACGATCCTCGTCTACATGAACCACGTGACGATAACCGTTTTTGGACTTCCGGTGTCGTAACTCTTCTATCTATATGGCGCTGGCCTAATCCACCCCCAGGGACTTTTTCTGATGTGAACGCGATCTGTACTTAGTTCATGCGAACTAAAGAGTTCGCATGAACTAAGTTCGCATGAAGCTTTGTGGGAAAAGTACCGCAGTGTGAACGCGGCTATTGGGGTTGTTTGCGTGGTGCCGACACGCAAATGTAACAAAGTTCGTGACTCCACCACGCAATGCGGTGTTAAGGAGTCGTGGTGGAGTCATGCATTCTGGTGAGATCAGGTTGGTTTTGACAGCTGAAAGGGTTGCAGGGGAGTGCAAACTTTGGTAAGCTGACCACATTGATTTAAAGAAAGGGTGTGCAGATTCATTCCTGAATAAACTGCATTAGTCTTTAGTGCTATAAAAACATGTTATTTTCTCCTTATAACATTGAGATGACGTTGTTTTTAAAGTGTGCTATATAAATGAAATGTATTATTATTATGATTATTATTATGTTTGCTGTGTGAAATCCAGCTGAGGTATTTTGAATACACTTATATGAAAAAAACATATAACGGATAATTATTTAGAGTTTTTGTTGAGGGCTGTATTTAGATCTCAATTTACTGTCAATCAAAAATATGTTTGACCAGGAGGCATTGTTCATTACCCATGAGACCTGATTTTTCTTCATTTTATGCCATAGGTCCAAAAATACGACATTTAGCTGATAAACACTTGAGAAATGCAGTGTGGCCTGTGGCCCTGCTGCTGTGGAAACGCTTTTATTAGCAAAGCGACCTCAGAGGCACCCATGTCCCTGTCATCTGTGGGGGTCCGACCTTAGGCTCAGGCTGACAGACACTGATTTAATTTCACTGCCTGTAGCGGGTTGATAAGGATCAGTTTCTTATACTGTATAGCAGAGCTCCCCCACTCTGTTTGACACAATGGCAGAATAATGTGACTTTAATGTGGGATATCTCTAAACCTCTCACAGATCAGGAGTATCTTCAACTGTTCAGGGACCAAAAGTAGTGTGTTAATATCTTGTTAATCCGTGTTAACATCCCAAGAGGGAATTCAAAAGCAGATACTGTTCTGAATGTGACAACATTCAGAACAGTCTGATTTAGAAAAACTGCAGGAGTCTAATTTAGAAAAGCAGCAGGTGTATAATTTTCAAGTGACCGTCGTTTGCAGACCTTGCTCATTAAAACTGCATCTGTAATGTGACCCACTGTTGTGATATAGGTCAGTTTGCCTTTCAACAGGTGATTTTTTTTTTGGTATACATATTACAAATGGGCTCTTAGTAATGTACACAACTACATTTAACATCTGGTAAGGATACAAGTAAATCATTGAGTGCACCAAGCTGTTGAGAAGAAACCTAAATATCTTGGTAGCTCCAACAGTATAGCAACAACAAGCAGCTGAGCAATGCAGCCCCTATAACAAGCAGCACAACAACATCATGTGGATGAACTAAACCTCATACACAACTTGTAAAGCTTTAAACTACATCAAGTCTGGCTTCTCTAAAGCACAGTTGCACCGCAAATACTGCCGGGATTATGCACTTTAATTGTGAAAAAGTACGTTATAATGACCTTTTATTAAGATTGTTTTATTCTAATCCATATGGCTAAAAGTAAAGTAGAATTTGCTGTGAAAACCTCTCTATTATTTAGTAATCAATACAAAGGAAATCCAAAGAGAATTAACAATCAACAAAGTTGATTTTTTTCGTGACATTGCACTTAAATGCGTTCCAAAAAGAAAACATGTTCTCATTTTATTTTGCGTAATCCTAACAGTTTAGTTCAGACTGAACCAAGAATACAAAAAATACAAGCATGTTACTTACATACAAACGTCTTTGGAAATGAGAAAGCTGCCGTCAGATGCTCCGTCCTGGAGGATGAAGAATAACAGACTGCACCTGAAGCCGCGAGTCTCACCGAGGTGCTCTGCGCAGCACTATGTGACTTGCAAATTATCAACCCGTGTCTCGTTGCCGCTCTTGCATTTCTTTGATATCCTGCATGTAATGAGCGACTGATGATTACTGAGTCACAGTCACACAGACAGCATATATTCACAAGCCTCACAGAGAGATAGAACTATGTAAATCTGCAGTTTGCACTTCATTGCAATTAAGGGGCGGAAATGGTGCTCTTATGCCATAAATAATTATAGCCTATAGCCAGGGCCGCCTTAATGCACGGGCTGACCTGGGCTTCAGCCGAGGGGCCTACGGAGATCGGGGGCCTATCATGAGCCAATACAATTAAAAAAATTAAAAAATATTTTTTTTAATTTTTATTTACAATATTAAATAAACAAAGTCTTCGCTTTCAGAATATGAAACTTTTATTTCCAAAATCACACGATAAATACATTTTTGAAACTTGTAGGGAAGAAGACATGCTCTCCCTCGCCACTCTGCTCTTCCACAACGCCGCTTCCCCTCCCTCCGCTGAAATTATGAATGTAAGGCGTATAGTAATCATAGATAACACGGCAGGGTCCGTGACAGTTTGTTTTAATCTGGTTTCAAATAAACAAAGTCTTGGATATTTCAGAATATTAAACTTGTTTCGGCAAATTCAGATGATAAATACAACTTTGAAGCTTGTAACGGCATAATTACAAGCGGAGAACGGAGTAACTTAACGTCACAGCAGGCATTACAACAGCTGGTGTTTCTCGTGAGTGTTTTCCCCGGGAAACAAACACAATGCACACAAACCCAAAAATATACACACACACACACACACACACACACACACACACACACACACACACACACACACACACACACACACACACACACACACACACACACACACACACACACACACACACACACACACACACACACACACACACACACACACACACACACACACACACACACACACACACACACACACACACACACACACACACACACACACACACACACACACACACACACACACACACACACACACACACACACACACACACACACACACCTGAGCTTCCCCCAGACCAGTAATCCAAACGAAAATATCTTCCCTCCATACTATGTTGATCATTTGCTCCACTAATCAATCAGATCGATGGATTCCAGAGATTTTTCTCAAACATGATGACTCCGTAACAGACAGCCAATCAGAATGAGAATATGTTTCACATGTGACTTATTCAAATTGCGAGTGATTGACTGACAGATGAAGGTTGTTTAGGAGAAAAAGTTTGAGAAGAAAAAGTTTGAGAGTGGCGCTCGGAAAAGAAAATTGTCGAGGGAAAAGGACTTTCGAGACAAGCAGCTAGGTCTATTACAAAAACGCCGAAGCCTACAGGTTATTTTAAACTTGTAGGCCAGGATGAGGAGGAAGGACAGATTAGTTCTGTACCGAGCGGCAGCGGTGCCGGCCGCGGGGCCTCGGAGCCATGTAGGCCGTCTGGTTCTGATAGCGATGGAGTAGCTGGAGAGGAAAAACAGACAGGAGGGATGTTGGAGGAGATGGAGAGGACGACGAGGACTTGCTACGTGGAGGGGAGCCAACGGCAACCGGACATATACATGAGGGAAGCCCGATACGTCACTCATCTGGAGGAGAGGACCAGGTGCACGTAGAGCAGAGTGGAGAAGTGCGATCACAGAGCCTGCCGAGGCTATACATGACTTTGATTTGCTGTTTAAATAGGGGGCCTACAAAACCCATCAGCCCCAGGGCCTGATGGCAGGTTAAGGCGGGCTTGCCTATAGGCCTACTGATCTGTAGTTAAAAAGAAAGCGAGATCTCTCAAAATGCTTTTCCATCAAGGTGAATATGAGCTAAAGCCTTTTACGATTGAAAAACACTTGAAAATGTATGTCAAGAGACACGTTTTCTTTGTTTTATTGTTTTATTTACCATAGATTCACCACAGTGGACCCCCTGATTCCCCAATGTCAAGAAATCCACAAATGCAACTTGTTTGCAAATATTAATGAATGGAAACAAATTACTAATTTCAGAAATACTCTACCTTTAGGTGAATATGTGGCATCTTTTACCTGGATCAAATTAGATGAGACAATATCAGCTTGCAGTACCAGCACAAATGGATGGTTGAATAACAGATCTGGTATCTAGCAAGCTGAGTGATAAGAATATTTCATTATTGGACTAAGACGATGTGAGTTTCATTCATGTTCTACTCGATCAGTCAATTGGAAATGAATCTCCACAATCTTGACGAACAGTGAATATTAAAAGTTATTGAAGCTCATAGTTACTGTCCACAACACAATAAGTGTTTCTTTCTCTCTTCAGACATATGCAAACAATTAGGCTTTTTTGTTGTATTTGTCAGACACTTAAAAAGTGAAGTGGCTGTCAAAATCCATTCACGTCTTTATGTATCATTGTCCACATGTCTTGACTGTGAAATATTGGTTAAAGACACATTAAAGATTGTGTTTTTTGGAGCTTTAGGTAAATCTTTTACATCTAATGTTAATAAACCTCTGCGGAAATTTCAGCTGTGACGACTTTGTTTCGCCCTGAGAAAGGATGTACCCTGCCTATGCATTGGGTACAGTTACCACCATCTAAGGCAAGTAGTATAGATGGATAATGAAACTTTCTTCAACTGCCTTGAAATTCCATTCAAGAAGCAATGTAGACAGTTGCATCTTTCTGTCAATCATAGGCCTCAACTCACAGTAAGATCTAGATTGACAAGTACCGAATATATTAGTTTTCCCATTTAAAGCTTCGGGTTTCTGAATGAAGCTTTGAAGGCCTGTCGTCAAGGTTACTTAGATTTAAATTACAGGGCTGTTATATGGTATTTTATATTAAGCTCGAGCTAGGAGGCAGGCTAGCTTTAAGACTGCAAACAGATTGTGTTGTGTCTCACAGAACAACAAAGTCTACCTTCAAGCACCTCTATAGTTTGTTTAATGTCTCCTTTTCCAGTTTTTTTGTAGATTCTGTTACATTTGAAAGAGCCAGTCTAGCTTGTTTCCTGTTCCTAATCTCAGGCTAAGCTAACTAGCCGCTACAATACAGACTAGCCAAGACTATGGACTATACAGGCCTAAAAGTATTCCTCTGAATATTGGCGTGATTCCCTGGGCTTTTATTTTATGCTGTAAATGTAAAATAATTGCTTGCATCAGTGCATTTTAGGACAACCTAAACCGAGGATAGGTTTGAAGTGTTGTTAACTGTCCTCATCAAGTAATTATTTTGTGGACAGGATGTCTTGACATTAATTGGACGGAGGAGGGCCTGAGCACAACCTATACGGGTTACTGATATATTCATCTTATTTTTGATTAGGTTCTTTCATTCTGCCATTTATTTTGAGTCATTTCTCAGCACTTTACCTCAATTATGTGTTTGGAGAAATAAGGCCAGGATTTTCCCTCTGCATTTTAATAAGAACTGTTCAAGGATCCAGATACACCTCTTTAAATTCATATGTGCCTCGGGACATAAATAATATTCAATGCAAATGATTTCTCAGAACCATCAACACTAACCATTTTCAGGAACTCATGACAACTTGTACAACAACAAAGACTTTTAAGTTTAAATGTCTTCAAATCTTCAATACTGTGATTTGATTGACAGCACAATAAGTTGTTGTTGTTTCAATCCCCTGGAGCTGTTCTATTTTCATGTTATGAAAAAAAATGATGTAGTTTGAGGACAAGACAAGTATAAGCAAATACATGTTCATACAGGATGACATTCAAAAGAATATATTGTATAATGAAGATCAGGGATATGTTTTGTCCCTTGACTATGTCATGAGTGCTGGCAAGTAAAGGTTAAAACACTAGAATGCTTTGTTTTCTCAGATTCTAGTGCTGCAGTTGTGATATACAGTATTCTGAATACATCACTGTCTGGTCAAAGGTGAGAAACTATGAGTAGTGCTTTGTCAATTTGTTTTCACTGCCACCAAGTGGACCACAGCAAAATAAATGGAATGCAGGTGTAAAACTAGACACCCGTTGTATAACAGATACCATATTATTCAAACGTGTGTCATGCATGATTGATTAATATGAGGAGAAAATGTTATAGAACCATTTGAAAATAAATAAATAAGCACACCAGTTGATAAATAAGCAAGAGAAAAGATCTGTGCCATATGGGAAAGCAGGAAGTACACACTCTTGCCACATTTTGGCAATAAATAAATACATTAAAATAATACATGTTCCTGGAGAAATGTATTATGCTGCAATAGCTGTAATATGACTAAACGTCCCTACATCTTAATTTATACAAGTATTTGTATGATTTAATGGAGAGCACATCATAGGCTATAGACAGCATGCATTGACATCTCTTTTTCACATGATTCTATCCCTCTCAAGACTTTCACTTATCATGGCTAATGTAAATGCAGAAGAGCTGAACACTTGGTGAAAAAGACTCAGGCCAGAAATGGAACTTCCCACACCACTTTTAATTAACTGCCTTGAACAACGTGACATTTTTTTAACCATGAAAGTGCCATGACATAATGAAGTTACATTTTTCCTTGTGATCCTTAACAGAGCTAAAAAATAAAGATGGCTTTGGATACAGTTTTCATTTTGCACTCATGCACTTTGATTAAGATTCTCATGCATTCTGCATCTAGATTATCTATTTAACTGTCACTTACATCGACCCCAGAGACCGTAACTCCCTTATTACCTCCCACCCCCAGTACACCCCCATCCTCCTCCTCCACCCCAGCTGAACTGGTGAGTCACTACAGCAACTGTATCTCATCTTCCCTGGATGCTCTGCCCCCCCTGAAAACGTGCAGTCTCATTTGTGCACACTGCTCCCTGGTACACTGCTGACCTCCAACAGAGCATAACCACTGGCCGCCATTTTGAACGTCTGTCCAAAAAGACTGGACTCTCAAGCCACATACAGCTCTACAAAGAACACCCGAGCCTTAGAAGAACGCCCTCTCCACGGCTAAGTCCTGCCAAAACCCAAAAGTACTCCCAGCCAAATAAAACTCTTTAGTATGAGTCAGCACACATGAAGTATGGAGTTAAGCGTATGCAAATATCACTTCACTATGGTCACCTGGGTGCAAATAACTGCTGCCTATAAATATTTATTTTATTCTAATATGGTGCAACTGCAACAAATAAAGTGTTTGGATTTGATAAAACAGTAACTTTGTTTTGAAGTGTGAAATGCTGCATACATAACATTGTGTACTATTGATATTAATTATTGCACATGCCTTTTATAGGAAATCTCTTTTACTGTGGGATAATAGGGATGGTTGTCATAGATACCATTCAAAGCTTTTACTGCTGCTTTGTTAATCAAATGACATAAACATGAGGATGATGGACTTCACTTTTTTGTGTCTCTTTCTATGCATACATGTGTATATCCAACATGAGCAACATAAATACACGCACACACATCTCTCAGAGGCTCTTCGGACCGATTAGGGCCTCGTGTTGATGAAAGCTGAGTGCTTTTATCATAGTTATAATAACCATTCAGCACTGATTTATTTCCATTAATTTATTGGCTTTCGTGAACATAAATACACTTTCTAAACTTCTTTATTGACTTTCTATTCTGCGTCACTCTGTTCAATGCCACCAAACTTTATAAAAGAACATGTATTTACAAGACACAAAAGCAAATCCTTTTTGAGTCGCATCCATTTCCAAGACACTTTTTAAAACTCTCGTCGATGTTTTTGTGCTTGAGTACTTCTGTCATGCCATGAGTGCAGAACTCTTTAAATATTGTGTTCATGAGTATTTCATCGTGAATCTCCTGATGTTAGCACAGCAGGCTATTTCGAGACATAATAATAATTGGAATAAAACTGCTCGATAAATGACAGTGTCCATTTTATTGCTATACAACAAATGACCTTGTGCAAATACAGCAAATGTACAAAATGACTTTACAAAAGAGATGTTATCATGGATGCTGAGTGTATTTTAAATTGAAATATGGTGCCACTCTAAATATGTTCACCCTTGTCACGTCTTGTTTCATCCCTTATGGCTACCTCAACAATAATGTCATAATAAATATGTTATCTATCTTAAAATACAGTGAAACATTTACAGAGTGATAATTAGTACCCACAAATAGCTTTGACTTAATTACATACACCTATATGTGATAACACTGCATTCTGTTCTCTCTATTTTACACGTGCAACTTTCCACAGTAGGTGCCGCTCTTTTCTTTGATCAGATGTCGACCACACAGCCCGGTGCGTCGGCTCGTATAGCGTCTGAGATGACCTTTGCTCCCGATTCCCCAATGCCATTCCCCTGCAGACTGTAGAACAAATGACATGTGTTAGTATCGGCAAGGCAAGTTTATTCATATAGCACCTTTCAACACAAGGCAAAAATGACTTTACAAAAATGAAAGACATTAAGAAACATATTATAAAATGGCATTTAAAAACACTCATTTAAAAGCAAAGATAGTAAAACATGAATAACATACATGAATAAAAGTTACAGTGCAGTGTGAGATACACACATCTGAAATGTTTAGGTCTGACTCTCAATCATTGCTAACTTTTTAGCAACAGCGGTAATTAAAGTTTAAAAGTCTAAAAAATGCTACAACTATCACAAACTGGATGAATGTGAAGTATACTATTGCAGTGACTTTGATTCATTTGGATTCCCGCTGTATGAAGAAATTAAAGGACGGCGCAAGTGGAAACAATTCACAAAGGGATTAAACTGTTTAAAACACATGCTCAAAGTAAGCCGGATTTTGCCGATGTGTTTATGTGGATTCGAAAGTCGTAAATAATCCAAAAAATGGAGGAGACCGATCTGATTGGAGCAACTGTGACGAATAATCCAACTGAAACCGGCATGGACAATGACTATGTTTTAAAAATGCTCTTATCCAGAAAAGCCCGGTTTGGACACTTAACGCGCAGAAGAAACATTTCTATTAAAGAAAGAATTATAAATGTCTGTCTTTTTATGCCTTTATTAGCTCCAGTACTAACTTGAATTTTTATTCAAATTAATTAATCAATTATTTTTTATATTTTATTGTAATGTGGAGACGAGGCTTTTAGTGACAATCATGTATTGCTTTATAATTATATGTAAAATAAATAAATAAATAAGAATAAATAAATAAAAAGTCTAAATATGATATTTGGCCTCAAATCGTCTGAGACCTGGCTCCCCCCTGCGATCTTTGGCTCCCCCCCAAGGGGGGCGCGCCCCCCAGGTTGGGAACCACTGCCTTAAAGTATAAGCAGCATAACAGCATGTACTCATCCTTGAGATGACACAAACACACATACTACCGTCTACTCACTTGATGTACGTCAATTGGTGGTTTCCTTTCAAGGCTGTTGCAATGAATATGGCTCCATCCATACCCAGAGAGTTCTCCTGCAGACTGATGATTCATACAATCATTTATCAAATGTCTATTTCTTTTTTAATAACTACAAAGTGCTGAATTTAAAAGTTACAAAACAAGTCCAGTAATAAAAAAAAGGACATTTTGATTCACATGGCTCATGAGCCAGAACGTACTTCAAAGACTTGAGGCTTCTGTTGCTTTTCAGTGCGTTGGCCAGAGCCTTCGCTCCCTCCATCCCCACGCTGTTCCCTCGTAGACTGAAATAGAGGATCGTTAAGTACAAAGCACAACGTTTTTTGTACATTTGGCAGTGTGTTGTACCAGCATCAATAAAGAAACCCTAATAGAAGGGGTTGTACGTATTAAAGATGAAAGGCATCAAGGACACAAGTGACTGCTGGGCAATCTTAAAGTTGGCTTTGGAAGCTTCACAAAGAGACACATTGTGCTTGTGGTGTCCCATCGTTCAGTTCACAATACGATTCCTCATAAACAATTTTCCTTTGTAGCCCTTTTGTGAAAAACAGACAGATGATACTTATTCATACTACTTTTCTGTGTATATTCTAAACCATATTTTGCTAGGTATACTATATTTTGCTCTGTATATTTTATTTTGTGGTGTTTTTAGAACAAGTTGTTTGTGTCAATACTTACCGACTCTGATATATTTTAATTTCTATAAGGATAAGCTTTTCATAAAGACTGTAATAAACCCTCACTGAGAAGCTCCCTGTGGAGCTGAAACAGAAACACTACGGAGGAGCAAGATTGAAAACCGCTGATTTCAATTTGCTGGCTTATTACACAATATTTTAACTGCATAAAAACAAGCAAAGAAAAAAGTTTAAAACAAAAGAAAAGGTTTGACTCACTCCAGTGTTTGCAGAGTTTGGTTTCTCATTAGAGCCTCCGCCATTGCCAGGGCGCCACTTGTGCTCGCTGAGACTCCCTGGAGACTATGGAGACAGAATATGTGAACACATGGAAAAGTGACAGAAAAAAAAGGGGTTTCTAAACTTTCTATATATATATTTAAGACCGACTTCTGTTCTTTATTTCGGGTTGAATACCAAGATATTGATCAATTATGGCACATAAATGCAATACTAACCACAATGTACGCAGAGACATGTTGGTTTTCAAGGCTTCGGCAAGAAAGACGACGCCTTCATTCCCGATAGCGTTCTCCTGTAGACTGCGGCAAAGACACATACCGTGACAACTGTGAATAATAGCTACGACTGAAATGACACATACCATAAGTAGCTCATGCGACCACGATCAGTCGTCTCAATCCTGTCACTAATAGTTTTCACACAGAGAGGCGAGTTAACGTAATGTGGAAATGAGGCTGAAAACGGCTCTGAAACATTGACCTTACTCCAAGAGCTGAATTGTGGCATTAGTGAGGAGAGCGTTGGCCAGAGCTTTAGTGGCAGAGCACTTGATGAAATTCCACTGGAGACTGTAAACAGAGGCACAGAAAGTCAACCATAAGCCAGATACTGTAAGCAGATTTTTGTAAGGACAATACATGCAAGGAAACATTTGCGATAACAATATTGTGTTCTGTGATTCATATGTAATGATTTTCTCAAAATCTGCGTTATTAATTTGTTTACCATTTGGGGGCAGCACAACAAGCGGTAAACATCAAAACATGTAATTACCTTATATATTTAATTATGCAAAGCTGCTAGTACAGAGATTTACAAATTGAGCGGTATGAGAGTGTTCATTTCGAGTTCATGTCATCTACTGAGAAAAGAAGTTGGTCTTTGTTTTTTCTTGTTTTTTCATGCTCTGTTTTAGTCAACATAATGCTACTAACATTACGTTGGCTTTCGCTTCGTGGTTCCAAAAAAGATACTGTTGGGTTTAAAAGGTTCTTTACTAAAAAATCAAATGCATGAGTTGACTAAAGACGATGCTAATTTGAGATGTAAACGAGTGAACTTGTACATTGTCTACTCAAACGTTATATACGCTAAAATCTCGGTATTGCTGATGGGAACTGCAGATATTCTTACACCACTCCGAGTGACCCTTTAATGTAGTAATTTCCATAAGTACAAACATATTAATTAGACAAGCTTTAAAAGGTACTTATGCATTAAAATAAAGCTAAGTTATTTATTCTGCATTTTTCTTTCAAATGTTTCTGAGACAAAATCTCCGCATATGTTACCGGTGCATAGTTTATTTACAAAGAGGCGTTTTGAAAACGTTCAATCTTTTTCTTCTATTCTTGTACAAATGTTATGCCGTTTGGGAAAATGTTCAAAGCGAACGCAGCTGATCCTTTAACTACTCGCAGGCTCAGGTGTGTGTCCGTGTGTGTTTTTGCATTTGTGTTAAACGGCCTGACTTACTGCAGAGAGGTGAGGCCTCGATTCACTTTGATCGCACCAGCTATAGCTTGAACCCCTTCATCGTGCAGGAGGTTGGCTGTGAGACTGGGATAAAAGAACACACACACACACATATACAAAGTAGATAAAGTTAAACAATCACACAATACCCAATGACTCAAGTTAGGTGTTATAAAAGAGTGCAAATATGATGTTAATGTCTGCAAATCAAATGTAGCTGCTGTGAAGTTTGAAGAGGCAACTATTTAGTTAGGGAAAAGGCATTAAAAGAAATGACAATTTAGTTGACTTATGCCTTGAAGTTCAGTTTTTGAATAACACCATCATTCTTCACAGTGTTCATGCAGTATTCTCATGGGGTTGTGATTGAGCACAGGCTGGGGTTGAGTGGGTGGGCACTTGACATTCTGTGAGCAGCGGCATCATGCAGGGAATTACAGAGCACACTACCGGTACTCATAATAAGGTGACTCACTCGAGGTCCTGAAGCGAGTTGTTCTCATGGAGGGCGAGGGCCATGTTCTTCGCCCCCTCGACCCCAATGGAGTTCTCCCTCAAACTATCAGATACAGAAAAACATATGGAAAAGAAAGGATAAGAAACTACAGTTTCCACAACAATCTCCCATTGTTATTTGTATTTAATAGCGCTAAATAAAAAGAATGATAGCACTCTTACATCTGTAAAGGTTATATAAAGCAATAGCCAGCATTTACTTAGCTTAGCATTTTAGAAAAGACAGAAAATCAATGGTAACAAAGTCCACCTAATCACCTCTGGAGTTCTGAAGCTAAGCTAACTAAGGAAGTGAATATCTTTGGTGAAAAAAATCAGCAGTTTTTTTAACGTTTTACTTTTTCAATAGCTTGAATATCATGTGACCAATTTGTGTTTTTCTACACTGGACAAGTAGGACAAAGTTTATTTTTTAATAGCTTTAGAAACTATTGAAAAGAAACAAGACTGAAATAAACTGAATTTTCATAACAGCATTCATATACATCCTATAAAAAGGGTTTATCAGTTCTGTATTGATATGGAGTCATAATGACACATACAATATTAAACATAGTCCAAAGTTCTTATTCAAACTGCTTAACAAAAAGAATAATTTAAACTCACCAATAAACTCAAATAATATTACAAATTAATTGGTTATCAAAAAAGCTGTGCCTCATAAGGAACATGTATTAGATATTTAAGCATGTTTTTTCACAAAAATGGGCAAGTTATTTTAGAGGTATCGAATATAAAATGTGTTTTTGTTAATCAAATGGAAATGTAATGATGGTCCCCAATTCAAATCCTGTGGTTAAGAGAGAGGGATCGGATGTGAGCTAACCGTCTTCTGACTGCAGACAGACTGTGAAACTATGTGAGGGGACCAGAGTCATGGTTTATTAGGAGATGTGCCTCAATAACAAGAGGTCAACCTGTGGTGTTTTTGTTGTTATATTTGGTTGCGACAGTGCTGTTCTCTCTCTTTAAAAAAACACGTCCTTATTTTGCGTCTTGAATCAGCTGGTTTCAAGAGCTGGTGGACTTTTGATAAACTTATTAGAGTTGTCTTTGCCAAAGCTCAATACTCACTTCAAGGAGACCAGACCACGGTTTAGCCGGAGCGCTTTGGTTAACGCCGTCATCCCCTTGTTGCTGATGGAGTTACTCTGAAGTCTGTCGAAACAAACGTAAAAAAACAGAAGTAAAGTACTGGCAAGACAAACTGCGTAATTGTTGAAAGCCACAGTGTTACAACCAACAATGGTAAACGAATTAGCAGTGGAATTTCAAATGGAAATTGATAATGGTAGAAAGCAGGAGGTACTGACTGCAGCGACAGCAGCGTGTGGTTCACTGTCAGAGCCTCGGCGAGAGCCACTGTTCCTTTGTCCCCGAGCTGGTTACTACAAAGACTGCAGAATAAGTAAAACCATTAATGACGATGAGTATGTGACCCCCCAATAGGCTGTGTAATAAAAAACCTTTCATAAGAAAATATCTGGCAGCATGTTATTGTTGAGCTTAACTATTGAAAACCTGAAAATAGACACGAAATAAAGAAGAAAGAACATAACGAAGAATATGTATGTCTTAAATGCATTAAATATGCATTAGATTGGAAGTGATTTGTTATTGCATAATTATACATGATATCATCCATATGAGTGCAGTGAAAAAGTCTATCTTTGAATAACTACATCAGTTTTGTGAGGGTCCGGTTTGTCTTCAGCGCCTCTGCAATCCTTTTGGCTCCTCCAGCTCCAACCATGTTCTTCCGTAAGCTAAATAATGACATGCACGAAAGGCAAAATAAGTGATTTCTCTGCAAAAAAAACGTATCAAATAAAATATGTCTTAAAAAACTAAAGGGAAACACTCACTTCAGAGATACCAGTTTGCGGTTGCAATGCAGCACTTCTGCGAGAGCCTGAGCCCCTTCCTCTTCAATGGAATTGTTCTGGAAGCTGAGAAGTGGTGGAAATTGAGCAATTACATCAACTCCAGTTGTTAGACTGTCAACTGTTAGGGTAATGTCTCTATGGACTACGCCAATTATACTCACTTGATTGATACCAGGACTTGGTTCATTTTTAGAGCCTCTGCAAGGAACTTTGCACCTTTAGAGCCGATGTTGTTGTTCCGGAGACTGAATTATAAAAAAAGCTGGTTAGATGAAGGACAGTATACATAACTGTAAAATATGAAGACTTCAGCACACATTGTGACTATTATTTTTAAAGCTGCATTGAATGTGACAGATTTGTGATCTAAAGAAATGCTCAATATGCAGAAAATGAATTGAATTCCAAAGGTTGTGCCCGTCACTTGATTCAATTCTGTTATAGGTCAAAGGCAAACAAACAAATCTCACTTGAGAGACGTTAGCGTCCGGTTCACCAAGAGCGCTCGACTCAGAGCTTTGGCACCTTTGTTGCTGATGGCATTCTCTGCCAAACTGAAGGAATGAGCACAACAAAGTGAAAATATGACACTGGCTGTCTCTAACATAAAAAAGACACAGACTTGTTATAAAAAAGTGAAACTATTCATGTCGGAAATCCTTTCAAGTTCAAACTACAGTGGTTCAGAACTGATAAAATGTTCTTCATACTGAACAATAAGTGTTATCGCACCTTATTTTCTGAATATGGCAGTCTTTAGCACTTAGGAGGCTTCCCAGCAGCTCCATAACATCATCTTTAAAGTGATTGTTCTCCAACCTGTGAAGTAGATACGTTAAAAGTGTTACCCTTCTCCTGAGTTTTAGTTCACTGGGAGATGGTGCTTTCGGGATCTGACCTGAGAAAGCTGCAGTACAGCAGCTGTGGGAGCAAACATTTGACCGTGGCGTAGTTCAGGGAGCCGGTGAGGTTGGTCTGCTCGCTGCACTCTGCCGACACATGCAGCAGGTAGCCCAGCACCACACAGTGAGCGCGAGTTAGCTTCCCTGCCAGGCTGCCCAGCTGCAAGTCTTCCTCCAC
Organism: Pseudochaenichthys georgianus; assembly: GCF_902827115.2. Lineage (NCBI taxonomy): Eukaryota > Metazoa > Chordata > Actinopteri > Perciformes > Channichthyidae > Pseudochaenichthys > Pseudochaenichthys georgianus. Next base: position 22,135,942 of record NC_047521.1, on the reverse strand, counting down.
GCTCCGCAGCAGCTCTGTGTGCTGCAGCTCCTGTAAACAATAAGCCAGGTTGACCGACCGCAGGGACACCACCGCCCCCCCACTGACCAACAGACCCTGTAGAAACCCCGCTGCCCACGCCTTCTGGTTCCCATCGTCCTTCCCGAGGGCCAGCAGCCCAGCGAGAGGCTTTATTGCCGCCGGACACAGCAGGCCTGTCAGGAAGCGCACAAACACGTCCAGGTGACCGTCCTCCGCCTGCTGCGAGTGCTGGAAGGCGCTTTTGAAGTGGTTCTGGAAACCGATCTTGGGCCAAGACATGGTGCTCTCTGAGAATAAGTCAAAGAGTGCCCGCTTGGAGGAGATGTGGTAGAAAGTAGCTGCAAGAAACTCCTGTAGGGTCAAGTGAGTGAAGCGGTATGTCGTGGACAAGGCCGACTCCTCCCGAACAAGAACTCCAGCCCCCAGACTGCACTGGGTCAACAGCAGGTCTATCCCGTAGGCCCGGAGGTCCTGCTCGCTGAAGGTGTACTTGTGTTTGAGGAGCCCGTAAAACGCCAGACGCCCAAGGTTTCCCAGCAGTTTGCGATTAGTCCCGTGAAGCTGCTCCATTTTCACTGGCTCCCGGCCCCTTGGCTCACCTACTTCTGCCTTCATGGAACAAAAGTGAGCGTAGAGTTCGGTACACGTCCTGGGGAGGCTTTCCTGTGTTTCACTCTGCATGATGTACATCAGAGTGTCTGCTACTATCCACGAAATGCAAGGTATGTAGCACATCACCATTAGGATCTTATTGGACTCCAAGTGCGCCCAGATCTTACTGGAAAAATCCCTCTCGGAGAAGTGGTGGTTTAGGAAGAGCTGGATGTCCTTTGAGCTGAATCCTGGGATTTCAGTCACCCTGTCAACCAATCCTCCGGGGATTAGTGAGGCCACCCCAGGCCTGGAGGTCACCCACACCGCTACGTCAGGGAGCAGATTCCCCCGGATGATGTTAGTCACCAGGTCATCGATGGACACTTCTTTCTTTGGGTCACTGCAAGGAGCTGCATCGGAGAAATTTAAGGTGCAGCGAAATTCGTCCAAACCATCGAGAATGAGCAGTGTGCGGCAGGAGCTGCTCAGGACCAGACCGGGGTCCGTTAGATGAGGAAAAGCCATTTTCACCAGCCTCTCAGCAGAGACTTTCTCCAGGGAGTTCAGCTCGCAAAAAGTGAAAGGCAAGATGAAGCTCACATCGGTGCAGATGGCTCCTTGGCTCCACTGTCGGAGGAAGTGTCGGACCCAGGTTGTCTTGCCGATACCAGCCACCCCGACTGTGAGGGAGACCCGCGGGGGTAAACTAACCCGGGTCAAAGGCTCCAAGAGTTTGGTCAGCCCAAGCTGTCTGAGATGATTTCTCTTCCTTCCTCGAGTCGCCCCGACCTGCATTAAGTCGTGTTCTTTCTGCTGTATGTCGGAAAGTCCATCAACCAGAAGTAATGTCCTGGAGGAGATGTTCAGTTTGGGGCAGATGATTGAATCTCGGTCTCTGTACTGCTCGTGTCGTCGTCGGAGTGCCTCTTTGTGCTCCTTCACCATGGATTCTGTGGAAAATACGTTCAGGTTATTTGTATTTCAATTACCAACTTGTGAGAACAGGAAATGGATTGTGTTAATAGAGCATTTCTTATTTCAAGAGCGGGGCAAAGTGCTTTCCAATGAGTTTTTACTGGATGATCTTCAGCCTTTACGAAAACAATAACGAATACCAACATGCTATCTCAAGCACCTTACCGTGGTTGATGATGAGCTGGGCCACCTGAGAGTCTGAGCTCTGAACGAAGGCCCGCAGAGCGTCAGAGCCTTGAGAGTCCTTGGCAGAGACGATGGATGTGAACATGTTTACCTGATCCTGCAGCCGGCCTGCCTCCTTGACCTTCGTCTCTTCAGCTGAATTCAACACATCCATCTTTCTCAGGTGTGTCATCATCTCCTCCAGGAAGGAGGTTGTGATGAAGCGTTGCAGCTGGTCTTGGTGCTTTTGGATCCAGCCAAGTTCTAGATCGAAATATTGAAGATACTCTTAAGACATAGAAACTGAAATGATGATGTGATAATTAAAAAAAGTCTATTTTCCTAAACCTTTTTGCATGGTGCTTTATAAGAGAAGCACGTTTTCCTCTGTTCATGTTTGTCTTATTCTCAGATTTCATTCATTCTTTGTCAATCACTGAAAACTATGATGGAATTAATGTGCAAATTCTGGTCATTTCTGTTTCTAAAAAAAGGAAAACAAAATGTATAATCTCACTTCTTTGATGAATATTTAATGCATCATTTTTTTATTTTCCATTTTGTCTGTCGGGTTATCACGTTTCACAACATCAACATTCTAAATAACAAGCTGTTCCTCTTTCTCTTTTTATTTCACAATCTTTTCAATGAATGAAAAATGTCAGACGTCACTCAAAAAAGAAAACACAGAAGGACCAAGAGAGGCGGATATTGTGTGTGCAAATCCCCTGACTTTCCCTCTGACCTTTCCTCTAATGCAACCCGCAAGATAGATGTTCACAGGACTAATCCTAAGACCCCTGACCTTTCCTCTAAACACAATAATGTCCACAAAGCATCTCTCCAGGTGATCATCATCCTGTATTTAATTTTTCTCCAAAATGATGGTATTGATCAAATAAATGCAAAACTAATGCCAATCAGATTGACTTTGTCTTAAGTGCGAATTTCTGTTTTTAAAATGTCTTCAATTATGCATCCAAAAACACCCATTTGAACATATACAACTAGAAGAGTGTTCAAAACTTCATGTAATTTAAAAATAATCCCTAGAATGTCCATCTATCAGCTTTATTTCAAACACTACTAAAATAGAAATGGATCCTTCAATTTGATAGATGTACAAACCTGAAAAATGTGTATCTGCGAGGAACATTGGTTTCATGTATCAGGACATCATTATCCTAAAGATGACCTGTGGTTATTCAGCAGAGCAAGACTCCCCTCTCTAAATTAATGAGTTAATGAGATTAATGTTTGAATACAAATCTCTAAATCTCCAGGTTTCGGTTACAATTTATTTGGCATTTTCAGGTTCTTAAGAGCAGATCAAAGTTATTCACCAGTCTCACAGGAAACTCGTGAGTGGATGTGGTGAGCAGTAGGTCATAGTTTGAAAACTAAATACAAAATAATATATCTAAATATATACTTTTTCTATAGTGTTTGTGGCGGATACTTCAGTAGGAGTGCTAAACCAAAGTAAACCGTTTGACTGCTGAATAAAAGGGTTGAAAACATCACCGTGAAATTCATCAATAGGCCTAAATTAAGCTCAAAATGACATCACATCCCAGTCTGAGTTTTTTATTTTGCAACATCTGCTGCTCTTACTCTTTAGATTTCCCAATCTAATCCTTTTTATTCTCTTCTCAACTTTCACCAATTCCCTTTGAATTACCACCAGGCTTAGTGTCACCAAACAACAACACAAGAATCCTCCTGAAGCTGATGATGGAAAAAAAAAAGTCCTGGTCTTTAATAAGAAATCTTATTGTAAAAGATTAAGCTGATAAAACCTTACTTGGTTGCAATAACATTTGGAAGAATTTAATTAAAAACTTCAATTATGAAAGCTAGGTTGTTCTTTCTTCAGCTTTCATTCATGACGCTCTACAGATAAAGCTGTAATAATGGATAATAACCTTAAAATTACTTAAATGAATCAGAAATTATATATTCAGTTTAATCAAAGTGGAGTTCATTTTCTTTGGCTGTATTGTAAATTAAATAGTGGTACTTATCTTGTTTAACTTATTATAGATTCATTTAAAAGGAAGCTATTATTATTATTATTATTATTATTATTATTATTATTATTATTATTATTATTATGCCTACTGGTAGATGATTATACTCATCTGACTGAAAGGATACTTTTCTATATCTTAACATTCAATAGCTTCAAACGTTTTTATTACATTTTGTGGTTGTCTGTCTCTGTATTTACTGTGTGAATGTATGCACACCAAGGTCAATCCCTCGTATGTGTACTGTTAACCTACTTGGCAATAAACCTGTTTCTGATCAAACACTGCAATCTTCACCATTATGAGCCTTTCCATCCAACCTCCACAGATGGGATGATTCAAAATAAAGGGGAAGACGGTTCAGGTCCATCAAATCCCAGATAAATAGACATAAGAACAGCTTTTACCCCAGTGCCATACGTGAGCTGAACACAGCCAGACAATCACAGCACTAATGGAACTGAATTGATGCTCAACTAAGTACAATTTTACATCCAACTGCACCTTATATTCTACCTCATAGGCTACCGTTTTTATAGAACACATTTATTTCTAGTTTTGTAATTATCAACTGCACTGATAAATACATGTACTTAAGGACTTGTTTACATTGTTGTACTGCCTTGACCGTATTGTTCTTGTATTTGTATGGTAATGTTGTATTGTTTTGTAAGCGTACTGTTCAATGTATCTTAGGTCCAGTTTATAGTCACTTTATAATTATTATATATTAAAAGTTGTAGCTTGTATATTCAACATTATACTTATACTGTCTGTTATGTGTGATTGCACCATCGGGAATGCTTGGAATTTCGCTGTACTCTGTGTCGTGACAATAAAGGAATCTAATCTAATCTAAAGGAGTTCTAAACACAGGAAATGAACCAAAAAGGTAACATAAGGACATGATGATTCTGAAACTCGTACCCTCTGTTTCTGCTTTTGAAGAGACGGAGCAGGGTGTCGATTGAAGGTCCACGTAGCAGTCGTCCTGCCACGTGATGCGTTTGCTTCGATCCAGGATAGAATCGTAGTGGGCCCTCCTCTCCATGAGGAATCTGAATATGTTCTGCCCACCAGATGCTCCTGGTTCAGTCTACACAATAAAAAACAGCATTACTTGCAGTGAGGATAAAGAGAGGTGAGGAAATAAACTAGAACTGCAACGATTAGTTCATCTTCAGAAGCATTATCGCCTATTTTGATCAAGTCATTGTTTTTCATGAAAATGTTGTTTCAAATATGGAGATGTTCTTGCTTTTCTCAGTTTTGTATCATGTGACTGAACATCTTTGGGTTATAAACTGAACAAACTAGACATTAAAGACAATACCTAGGACTTTGTGAAACTCAGATATTTTGGATGATTACCTTTCATGAACTCAAATGTATTATTAATATTGAAAACAAGTCTTAATTTCAACCTGAAAATGTCAGTCCTCTAATTAATGCTCCAAATGTGAGTTTATATTGCAATTGGGTGATGCAAAACTGATTCAGAATGTCTTTTGAAAGCCACACAGATGACTTACAAAATTAGATGCATGGACTTATTACTCGAAAGCTTTCACTGATAATGTTAACATCTATTTTAGAGAGACAGATTTAATCAACAGATGGCTATTCATCTTTCTGCATATGCACTGAGAATCTATCATTAATTTACAAGAGGCGCCAGATGGCTGATACCAGAGCGACGATCCCTTTTGAAGGCTCTTTTTCTCATGTGCTAAATGTAATGCAGCGCGTTTCATAAGAAACTCAGACAAAAAACAAACATACTGAGAAATATGTCAAAAGCTTTTCAAATAATTATAATAATAATAATAATAATGGGTTCCATTTATAAAGCACTTCATATTTGAATTCAAATCCCGAAGTGCAAATGATTCAGCCTTGAATAATAGCACTTATAGAATAACATGTATTCATGATCCAAGGTGTTTAAAGTGACCCTTTTCTGCTCATTTCCAGGTTTCATATTAGTATGTTGTGCCTGGAACATGTCTCCATGCTTTAATGTTCAAAAAGCTCTTATTTTTCTCACACTGCCTGTGCTGTAGCACCTCTTTTCACCCTCTGTCTGAAACCAGAGCCCAGTCTGCTCTGATTGGTTAGCTGGCCGGCTCTGTTGTAATAATAATACAACATGAGACTTGTATAGAGCTTTTCTAGAAACTCAAAGACGCTTTGATAGAGAGTAAAAAAACAACAAAGAAAAAAATACAAAAACAGATAAACAGAAAATAGAGGGGGGGGGGGGTGGTCAGTGGTTGAATGCAGTGTTGAACAGGTGGGTTTTGAGTGATGTTTTGAATGCGGTGAGGGAGGAAGAGTCTCTGATGGATTGGGGTAGTGAGTTCCAGAGGGTGGGGGGCAGCAACGGAGAAGGCTCTGCCGCCCCAGGACTTGAGGTTGGTCCGGGTGGGGAGGGACAGGAGGTTGGCAGCAGCAGAGCGGAGGGAGTGAGTGAGTGGGAGTGTGTCTGTGGAGGAGGTCAGTCAGGTAGGGTGGGGCCAGGTTATGGAGGGCTTTGTATGTCATCAGGAGGATTTTGTACTGAATTCTCTGGGGGATGGGGAGCCAGTGGAGCTTGATGAGGACGGGGGTAATGCGTTCACGGATTCGGGTGTGGGTGAGTAGACGGGCGGCGGAGTTCTGGATGTATTGAAGTTTGTTGAGGATTTTTTTTTTGGTGAACCGTAGAGGAGGCTGTTGCAATAGTCCAGACGGGAGGGGATGAAGGCGTGGATGAGGGTTTCTGCAGCAGTGGGAGAGAGGGATGGACGTAGATGGGCGATGTTTTTGAGGTGGAAGAAGGCTTGGTGATGTTTGATGTATTTGTTGAAGGAGAGGGTTTGGTCAAATATGATGCCTACGTAGGTTCCGGATGTGAGGGGAGGTTTGGACTGGGAAACCGTCTATGTTGAGGGTGAAGTTATGGATAGATGTGGTGATCTGTTTTGGTCCAATGATGATTATTTCTGTTTTATCGCAGTTGAGTTGGAGTCAGGATTTTATTTCAGGATGGAGTGGGTAGCAGCGGAGATGGACTTGGTGGAGATGAGGAGTTGGATGTCGTCGGCAAAGCAGTGGAATTGAAGTCCATGACGGCGGATTAAGTGACCAAGGGGAAGCAGGTAGAGGATGAAGAGGAGGGGCCGAGAACTGAACCTTGGGGGACACCTTGTGATTGGTCAACCTCTTAGAGATGTCCCGCCCCTTAGTCTATACAAAGTGTTGGAGCACTTTCCAGCAGGAGCACGAGTGTTACATAATGATGTCATTATGTTACGTAAGTAAACAAAGGAATCCAAAGGTGGCGTTTCGGGAAGGGGAGGGAGGGAACTTTGGGATTTTAGCCTTTGCAGACCATTTACATGCACAAAGTACTTTATAACACACTACAGGAAAGGGAAACCCCCAAAAGCATAACGGGGGCTCTTTAACACATTGCACTCTTTACTGTCAGAAGGATTTACTGTTAGGGTGATGGCTGTTAAAACTAAAACACACATCCTACATTATGATATATGTTCTAAACGGTTTAATTTCCATCATTGCAAAGCATATTGTATTACATTTATTTTGTAAATGTTCTCCTGATAGGGTTGAATATAAGTGTGATTTCATGTCACGAACTGCAGATATATAAATGAAAAGTATGTTTTGAGGTTTCACTGACACAAAATGAGAAATGTCAAAGGCCTTCCTGTGTGGTTTATCGCTGATCACGTCTCTTTTCATAAAGGAAGCCGATTCAAAAACTCAAATGTACTTCAGACAGCGTGCACGCATCCGTTGCCAAGTTTACAGACTGTCTCAGCGCCATAAACAACTCAATGACATACGGTTACTGTCGAAATGTGTTGTTAGTGTGATAGGAAGACCAAACATTTACAAGAGACAAGTCTGGGGAAAAAACCACAAGCAACACACTGTAAAAATAATCCAGTTGACGCATGAGGTGCAAATATGTCAGATGTATTGTGTTTTAAATGTAAGGCATTTATTTGATCCCATATTCATTGTCCTGGATGCTCAAGGCCGTGGTAGAAAGGAAACATAATAAAACAGCTGGAGTCAAAAGGGACAGTTATAAAGTGCATTGTGCAATAAGCAAAGCTCAGATAACTCACCTCAGGCTTGTTGAAGCGCTGCCCACACGGATGCTTTGTGGACCACCGCCATTATTGTCCTGGAAGCAGCTGAAGGAGAAAGTGTGAGTTGGAGGAATCTAAAAAGGAGTGAAACCTGGCCGAGGACAAACGTCAAATAAACGTCCTGAAGTCAGTGCTGCTGCTCGAGAAAGCGTGTCATGCTGCAGCTCCTTCCTGTCTACCTAATCTGACTTCCTGTGTTGTGGTTTGCAGGTTGAACAGTGAAAAATGAAACAAATCATTTGCCTTGTTCTTGTGCACGCTAGGCCTTAAACGCAGGCCATGTTGAACCACGAATAAGACCTGAGAGGAGACACACTATATGAGTGGTAAACTTACAAGAGCAAAACACACTTACATGCAGAGAGGTCATAATTATAAAGGTGTTTTGAAAATTGTAGAGAAAAAAGCTCTCCACGTTTATCTTGGCAGGAAGTCTCAAAACATAATGTGTAGGTACTGCACAGAAGAAGGGAAGTGAGGGAATGCTTTTCTACAACAACAAAACCATTATTTTTTTGGTGTAGGCTTCTTCGCCCGAGAGCAGCGTGAGGTAATTCGTAAAACAGGACATGCGGAAAAAGGACTGGGAGGCTGCACAAATTGCACATGAGCTGAAGTGTTTTATTTCAAACTTGCTACATGTGCATGACATTGGAAGGAAAATAAGACGGCAAAGAAACACAAATAAAGCATTTAAATTGTGTCCCAGGGTGGAAAAGCATTAAGCATGTTATTTCAAATGTTCTTTCTCTCTGCTGCTATGAGAGACTTTTCGTACCCATGAAAAGTTTGTGGTTTCTCCTACAGTTAGATTTCAACTTATGATTGATGTGAACACGTGCTTCATCACATTTTGTTTGCATTATTCATCATTGTGTAGCTTCTTCAGTGCGAACACATCCCTTTGAATTCCACTACAACATATCATTTTGAGTGCAATTTCTTCCTTCCCTTTTTTTTTTTTTTTCTAATGTACCGTTTTACACACAACCTAGAAATATAGAAGTTTACAATAAAATACATTTATACATAGCATAATTTCAGGGGGGGCGGGGGGGTTCCCTTACAAAAGAGGATTTCGTTTTAAAATCTAGCTTTCTTTTCAAATGTATTTACAAGGTAACTGAAATGATTTGCACTACAGCAGATGAGCGATGCAACATTACAAGGTAAGCAATATTAGAAATAGAACATCCTATCCAGGCTGAGATGATTATTTAATGGCACTTTGTATTGGAAATGTTATGATTAATTCCCAAATTTAAATATTTTTTAAAATAATTGAATCAAAACTTTGAAAATAGATGTTTTTTTTTTGTATTTCGACAATATTTTTCCTTCAGATTGATGATAACTGCTAACCCTGGGAATAACTAACAACATGTCCATAGTATTTACACGTATGGCTGTATTTCCCCCTAATAAATGAGGAATCAGCTGATCAAATAACACAGAAGTAAATTAGGCACAGTAGAGGTTTCTTAGCCACAAAAAAAAAAAAAATTACAAATATTTTTTTCTGATTTTCTTAATAAGCAATTTTTCATTTCTCAAAAACAAATACGCTTTATTCATTTACTCTCTCGCATCCCTTTCTAATTTCCGTTCAAGAAAAATGTAAACAGTTTGCTTGAAGTAAGCATACAAAAGTGGTTACAGACGCTGATCACATGTTAGCTAAAGACATTCACATTAAAAACACAATCACGCCCTAACGTTTTTACAGCATGTAGCAGGAGAGCGAAGCAGGAAGTGGACCGTTTTGAAGACTAAATGTGAGCGTCACAAATATTATCTTGGTTATAACATCTGAATGTGATGAAAGTCATTATTGTGATAGAGCTTCCTGCATAGCATGGTGGTTCTTATATTTTTAAATACAACATGAACAAGTCAACAAAAATGACTCCAGTATTAAAAAGAAAATGCTCCCTTTCCTCTTCCTTTTCCTTTAAAAGTAGTAACCAGCACTGTTCACAGGCAAAGGTTGCACATCGACCTTTATAAAAATATGGTATTATCTGGCGTTTCTTATTAGATTCATGGATTGCTGTCGAAATGTCAACAGTGCCATGGAATATACCGCACAGACTCGACACAACTAGGCTGTTAACAAGACAATCCCGAGTCATCTAATCAGGGATCCACTCAAAAGACACTCAGAAGGACACTTGTGGTGGAACCTGTTTTTAACAACCGCATAATCAGTTACGTTTAGGACAGATTAACCTCTGATTACCGCCCGCTCCCTCTGATGAAGTCCTCCCACGCACACGAGCACCTCCAGACACCTGGATTATAGATCTGACAGTCCCTCTGCGTGCTCACTCAGCTCCATGGTGTAGTAGTCCATGGGGCGCCTGGAAATAGAGACCATGTTAACACACACACACTTTTTTGACAGAAAATTAGGAATGGATTTTCTTTTTTCTTGTGGCTAAGAAACCTCTACTGTGCCTAATGTACTTCTGTGTTATTTGATCAGCTGATTCCTCATTTATTAGGGGGAAAGTACAGCCAGAAGTGTAAATACTATGGACATGTTGTTAGTTATTCCCAGGGTTAGCAGTTATCATCAATCTGAAGGAAAACGTTTTTTTAGAAATATTTTTTTTTTACTAGAAACATTTTTTTTTTTTTTAGGTGAACAAATCTAAATATTTAAATTGGGCGAAATATCAACAAAAAGTGCCATTAAATGGACTTCTTAATTTTTTTATGTAAGCATCTATGGTTACTTTTAACATCTATTTACGAACAGTTATATTTAAAATGTTGTATCTTGGTATATTTTAATTTTATAGTCTGTAAAATGTGTAAATATGTACGTTGTTGACATTTAATTTAATCTCATTGGCTTCTCATTGCATTGCCATCGCTGCTACCTCTGCTTGTATCACTGCTTTTATGTATTTGTGTCTATTTCTATTAATGCAGTGAGAGATGCATACATTTCGTTATACCGATGTATGATGACAATAAAGATATTCTATGAAAAGTCGAGGGAATTATTTCTTTATAAACACTTCAACGTTTAGACATTTCTATTCCAATCATGAGCAACGGGCGATTCTGACAGGAAACCTACTCGTATCAAAGCTACTTTATGCTTCACATCTCATCTACAATTCATCAGGGAGGTTATTATTGACTGGACTGAGAGCAATGGTTTCAAAATCATTGTGCAATTTCAATACAACGGCTGCATATTGACACAGAGCTGAGAGGAGAGGACAGGAATATAAGTACAAAACTTTTCTCATACAGTTTTTCAAGTAACTTAAGGCAATCTGGGAGTTATGATGATGACAATGTAATGTAAAGAAGAATGAATAAGTATAAAGAATAAAGAATAAGTAAGCGTGTGGGAGAAATCTGTACAGTACATTCACCATGGACTTCTTCCCCTTTACATTTGTGTAAAATGATAAGACAAGAAAGAAGGTCATGCTCTTTCATTCTGACACTTGCTGCTGACATTTCACACTTCCTGAAACTGTGATATTCTACTGGGATAATATCAAAAATAAAAACTGGTATATATTTTTTTTTGCACAGCAGAAACTTGAAATGAACACCTTTTATCCTGGAGTTTGAGGTGATGATGTGACACTGAAACACATGTTTTTTCACCCCCGTCAGCTATAAATGTGTCACATCCTTCTAGGGGGGGGGGCTAATCCTGAGTAACAGACCCTTGGAAAGCTAACCATGGATAAAGCCACAAATAGCTGTATATACTGTGAGAAATTGGCCAACCACAAAAAAAGTCATCTTGAAAGACATTTCCAGGACAAGCACACAGCATTGGCTAATTCCTATATACATACACTTTCTGCATATTTTTGATCTATAAATGGTTACGGCTGCTGCCTTCCTGGTCGTCTTAACTGTGTGATATGTAAATTAACTGTGCGGTTGCCCTGACATCATTGGCTGCCATCTCCTGGTCCGCCCCCTGAAGATTGTGATTGGAGCACGCCGGGCCCGACGCACTCCAATCGCAGCGCACAGACGGCGCACACCTGCTGGAGATGACTACAAAGCCTGGGGACAATCACCACTCTGGAGGCTCTGCTGTGTGAGCGGATGCCTCTCGCTAGTTTGTGTGCAAATCTGTTAACAGTGGTTAACTCGTGTGGTCTGTGTTTGTCAGTATTGTTGTGATTAGATTAGTTTAGTATTGTTTGACTGTTGTCCTCTACCTTAGCTGTGTTTTCTTACAGGCTACCTTTGTTAGTTGTACCACTTTTAAAGTGAAGTTTTGTTTTGTTCTTTATTTAGTGTATGAGTATTTATTTTCCCTGCATGCGATCAGACTCCTTTTTTAGAGTCCTCCTTTTGTTGGTTATTTATCAACCTGTGCTCTTTCGGCCTTTTTGTTTGTTCCAGGCTGCATGCCTGCCATTTTGTTTCCCGGCTATTTAAAATAAACCCTTTTATAATTATACCAATTCCAACTGGTGTGTGTTGTTTCCTCTACCCCTAGAGGGGGACGTAACAAAGTTCATAGATGCAACAAACAAAGTATAATTATAAAACCTTAAATAAGCTCTGTTATCAAATATGTTAGGAGGCACCAGACAAACTTAGTTTGGTGGCAGAAGGAGAGAAATGCTTTTAAGAGTAAAGGTTGCCGACCCCTGCTCTAGGTTAGCTACAGGTCTGGAAGTCCACTCCAAATGTTTCTTAAATCTCAATCTCTACATTTTTGGCAGCCATTCCATTCCAGTGTCTGTTGAACACAGAGAAATGTTGTCCGTATTGTTTATAGAATAAAAAGAAAAATGTAGTTTTACTAAAAACACATACCTTTAAATCAGTGTTTCTCAAAGTTTTTCATACCAAGGACCACTTAACCAATAAAAAAACATTCGCGGACCACCTAACTCCACACATATCCAAAAGCACATCGTTTTTCTAGAACAGATTACAAATCGCCTGAAAATGGTACAAACAAGTGGCAACATGTGTGATGAAGGTGTTGCGCTGGGCTATTTCATGCAATCGGAAGTGAAACTTAACCTCGCTCCATTGCGGAGATATTCCTGCGAGAGTGCGGAAAACTTTAATTAATTAATTTAAAATGTGAAATTTTACCAATATACTCACGGACCACTAGGGGGTCCACACTTTGAGAAGCACTGCTTTAATTAGTAAAACCAGAGAAACTGATAATGCTACAGTGGTCTCTTAATTTTTTCCAGAGCTGTAGGTTATGAAGTGGTGTAGGTTTTAAACTAGCCGTTTGCTCCTTATGTCAGTCTATAAACGGTAGAAAGGGCTAATCATCTCCTGGCGTACTAACACTCAGAAGTCAAATAAATGTATAAATCATGTATATGTTGCATATAGTGCATATTTTCCGTTATACTGTATATTATATCATGTTGTTATGACAGCATTTCCAATATTTTACATTGCATGACTAAAGATGTTATTTCCCTTGCGCTGCTACCTTATATTTTCTTCCACTGAGAATTCAGACGTGTGCAACCCGTCGAGAAAAAGGCACAAATTGAGAGTGACTTTTCTATGATAGACCCAAAGTCTTTTCTGAAGAAGTCGTCTAAAGACGGGAATAATGGCAGTGACTGTGTGAAAAAGAAACAAAGCAACACATTTGCAGCGCCAGACTCCCAACAAATGGAGCTCAATTGTTGTTATTTCATCTTAATCACCAACACTTATTTCTAAATATGCTGTCCACAACACTCCATCACTCTTCATTTCTGCTGTCAAAAGATTAAACAAATGTTAATCATCTGGCTTTGTGATGATGCCTGGCAAATGATCAGAGAATAAGGGAATGCAATGCTGCTGACGTGGTGAAAAGAGAGATCTGAGCAGACGATGAGAGAGGAAGACAGCAGAGGAAAGTAAAGCGTGCTCACCTCCTCCTGTAGAAATATGTGAATAAAGCTGCGCCCAGTCCCAGCAGCAGGAGCACCGCTACGATCAGCCCGATCTGTAAGCCTAGGGCGGACGCTAGGAGAGAGAAACATCACCATCTGGTTACACTTCTATACACGTTTAAATAGCAATTCAATCATCTATTTCAATCAGCACAGATATTGCATGTGTGTGCCTAAACGCCTTCACACCACTATTCCAATTCCACACTTGCCCCCGCTTATTTTTTCTTCTCACATCTACTCTCTCAATTATCCAGAGCAGTGGGTTTGTGCATTTTTCTCCGTAAACCTCAGAGAGATTCAGCGAAAACATTTGTACTCAGGTGATGACTTTGTTATGGCTCGCAGGAGTAGGTGAATGGTTAGTGTAGTTGCCATCTTACATTCGTTTGTGTTGTTTAGCTTGTAACAGTGGCAAATAAAGCACAACTGGTTGTAAAACATGAATATCTAGTAGGAGTTTAGGGAGATATGGAAGGAAAATATTGGCTCCATGCACAGGTTTGCTGCAAAAACGTTAATCATGTTATTAGAAACTCTTACTCTCTCTACTGACAACTTTGCTCTACGCCAGAGGGTTTCAGGTTCGATATGCCGGTGATGTGTTAAGAGCACATTGACAAAGACACAGGTTGTTAGAGAGAAATTGGTGTTGTGTCCCCTAAAACCAATCATTGTATAATGTTCTGGCTATCTCAAGGAAAAGCCTGGAGACAGGAGCATATGATTGTGGATGTTTACTTGCAAGAAAAGGTTTTTTATATTGGGATGTACCAAATCAAGCTTGCGGGGGTACATTTGAGTATCAGATTTAAGGGAACTGTGCATACATCTCCCGTAAGTCATATTGGGAGAAGTCATTTTAGAACATCTAAAAGAACATTTTAGACAACATGAACATTAAGAAGAACTGATTTTTGTTGTTGCTGTGGCGATGTGTTGGTGCTAACCTGTGCCTGAGTAGCGTCCCGTGGTTGGAGCGGAGCAGAAGTCTCCCTGAGCGGATGAAGGACTGGTGTGGGACGTCTGGATGATGAGGGCCTTCTGGTGGTCCGACAGCGCCTGGATGTTCCCCCACACTCGCAGCCATCCAGACACACAGGAAAAGTTGGCTCCTTGAGCACAAACAGAACAATCTCATTAAATACATGTGCAAGTGAGTTCAACGCATAAATACACAACTAAGTACTTATATATGAACGCTGCCGGATGATGTTACACGAGAAGTAGCTGCAGCAGGGCTCCTGAGTTCCTATATGTTTCCACAGGTGTATACCTCTACAATTTGAAATCCTAAATACGTACTCTCCAACAGCGTCTGCCTGAACATAATAACAGATATTTAGGACAACTTTAGAGCTCTATGGTAACAGTGACGTGAGGTTGATTGCTTTCATGTTCTCCCCAAGAGCCCCTGAGCGTCAGAGGTCTGTAATCATCTCCGTGTTCTCGCAGAAAAAACACATTTCTTGCATTCAAAATAATCTGCCATATGTGATGGATTTATCCTGAGGGGAAGTTCCTCACCTTGCAGATACAAGGCGGAGATGCCACAGTGACACTTTTGCTCCAGGTATTCGGCCACTTCAGCGACCCTCTTCCCCTGGATCAGACCACTGCATTCTGGGAGAAACGGAGACAAATATAACACTTTTATAAAAAGACATATTTCCTGTGTTTTGACCGAACAGATACTGTAACATTTTGTCAGAAACATTACCAACATGTTCGGTTTAAAATTCTCACATTTAGGGTCTGTGTTTATTAGTTTGTTTTTGCTGTCTTCCTAAAGACAAAGTTTGGGCATTTTAACCTTTATAAGAAACTGTACAATTAAGATTAAGACAGGAAACACATACCATTTACGTTACAGCCATAATGAATTTTGCATATAATCATAGAAATGTTAATATGGCAAAACTAAAGCTAAATGTATTCCCTTAATAAACTGAAATGGTTACCATTCAACAGCACTATGCATCGTTTAAACTTTATGTAAATACATAATTCAGAGGTCTGAAACCACACTTATTGCACCCCTTGAGCCTAATTGTGTGACCCTGGGTAATCAGTCTGATGTACCTAGTTGTAAAGTGTCTCTTTTAACAAAATAATAATAATAACGTTTATTTATTACAGCACATTTCACAGTAATAGAATTCACAAAGTGCTTCACAAGTAAGAACAAAAGTTCAAATTAAGACCACAGAAACATGAATACCACACGAGGCAGAAATGTAAGGTCAACATAAAAACAAAACATAGACCACGTGGAGTCCTGAAAGGAACAGAACACATCACACACATTTCAAGTAGAAACAAAAGCCAATGTAAAAAGATAGGTCTTCAGTAGTTTTTTAAAAAGCTTCTACAGAGACTGCAGAGCGGATGACTGTAGGGAGAGAGCTCCACAGTCACAAGGCACCAGGTCACACTTCATAGCTATATCTTTTAAAGTTGTTTATGCCATTTAAGACTATTTATGTGCATTTTTTTGTGTGAAGAAAGGCCTCAATGAGCTTTACACCCTCTATTCTTGCTCCATAGTATTTTCTACATTGTATTCTCACCTCCAGGCGGCTGCGGCTGTGCGTCGCTGGGCAGGGGGCCGAGGCACAGGTCGATGTGACTGGAGAAGGCGGAGCTGGGACAGAGGTTGGTGCTGTGAGGAGTGGGAGAGGAGGTGGTCCAGGAGGAGGGGCTCCTCACCTCGCAGCACGAACACCGGCTGAGCGACACGGGACCGTCTTCTACTGACCTGCACCAATTTTTTTAATTTTTTTTTTTAATAAACATATTTGTGTGTTAGCGAAAAGCAAGAAAAAGGCAAACAATAAGATATCAAGTCAAACAGAATGAAGGTTTCCATGCACACAAATGAGTGTAAGGCCATCATGTATTTTGCATCATTTAAATGGATAACACAAAACATGAAGCCTACATGGATTCCTTGAATAAACAAACATGATTAACTGCACTTTGCAATATTTACACTCTGTATAAAATACATAATTCAGAGCCTATGTCACAAAATGAGTCTGTTTGTCATTGCGTCTAATTGTGTTAACCCTGGGTAATCATCTAAAGTGCCTCTGTTAACCTGCACTTTACATTACATTACATTATTACATTACATTGCATTTAGCTGACGCTTTTATCCAAAGCGACTTACAATAAGTACATTCGACCAGGAAGACACAACCTTGAAGAAAACAGAATCATATAAGAACATCAGGTTTCAAAGAGCCAATCGTTTCAAGTGCTACTCAACTGGCTATAGATAAGCCAGTCCTTTATTAGTATATAAGCTGCTCTGTTAGCAGTTCTTTGTTAGTCATTCTATCGCTCGAAGTGGAGTCGAAAGTTTAAATGACTATGTACAAAGCAGTCTGTGATCTGGTGATTGAATATGATTGCTGCTGTAAATAGGAAAAAAACTAGCCAATCACCATCGGAAATCCAGAGTTTACCGCAGAAAATTGGTTAGTAGGCCACATCCCCAGGTGATTGTGACTGATTGAATTCTTTACCCCCACCTGCAAATAACCCCTGAAGAAGGTGTTTATCTGACAGTTTCACGCTGCTCTAATCAAGTAAAGCTGAAGTGTTCAACCAGCAAGAATAAGCTAGATTTTGAAAGTACCACACAGAAAAATATCCCCCAAAACAAACGAGCAATGTGGCAGAGACGAGACGAGAGCGTTAGGGAGAGCTATGCAGCGCAATATTCTCACAGTATCCTCATGTGTCATTAACATGTTGGCAAACATCTAACATTAAGAATGAACACTACTTTTGTTATTATTCACAGCAACCTTGTGGAAGACTACAATTACAATAATAACAATTACGTGCAATAATTGCAAGGGCCAGGAGCGTTGGTAGGCAATCATTCAATGCGAGCTGAAATAAGTCATTACCGGGCCTGTCAAAGGCGTACACATACTGGATGTATTCATATTTTCGCTCAGAGCATTCATTTCTCTTTGGATATAGAGAATTTTGCGTTCACACCTGCCTTGTATAGTCCGGTTGAATCGAACCCTGGTGCGTTTAGCCGCTTGGTGCGGTTCATTTGGGTCGGTGTGAACACAATCCGAGACCTCTTAAGTGAACTAAACAACCGGACTCTGGTCCGCTAAAATAGGTGGTCTCGGAGCGCTTGCTTGCGAACTCTGGAGCGGTTCATCGCTGGTGTGAACGCAGTCCGCACCAAAACATTACATAGGAAGCGTAGTATTTACCTGTCACAAGAACGCGGATGTCTTCAAAATCTTTAGCAAGACATCCGCGGTTGTTTAGTTAAAGAGTGAATCAGAATTAAGTGTTGAACAGTGTCGTGTAAAGTAAAAATTCTCCGTCAGCTACATAAAAGTAAGAACACCTGTCGTCGGTGAAACGCCCCTCCTCTGCAGAACGTCTCATTATATGCGTTATAATGTTTTTTAACGGACGTTGTCTGATTATATAATCATATGCGCGGGCCGCTAGTGTCTGTTGATCTCCAGATTAACAGCAGCATGAGAATAACCTGACGAAAGTGCCGATGCTCCATGGCGGAGGCTCCGGTAGAAATTGCCGGGATTCGCGTTGTTACCCCCTTAATGTCTGACCAATGGTTGAACAGCATTTCCGAGCACATGACTTGTGTTTAAAGTTTATAGTCCGTTTGAGTTTTGCCTGTGTGAACGCAAACCGAACCTTCTGAAAAATGAAACAATGTAACAAACTGTCATCTGGTGCGCACCAGAAAACGGACTATTATAGAACCGTCCTTAGGGCAGCAGAGCGGAAACGGTGGAAATCCAAACACCGTGACGACCTCCTAACCTATCAGGCTCTCCTCTCCTCTTTCTCTGCTTCGATCTCTCAGGCAAAAAGCACTTTCTTTCAAGATAAGATCCAATCTTCCTATTCCAATCCTAAAAAACTATTTTCCATCTTCTCCACCCTCTTGGACCCCCCCAAAGCCCCTTCCCCCTCCTCCCTTCTGTCAAGCGACTTTGTTAACCACTTTGAAAAAAAGGTTGATGATATTCGCTCTTCTTTTTCTGACTCACCTTTACTCACCGCTGGATCACCTGACCGACCGTCAACCGGCACACTAACTACTTTTTCCCCTCTCTCAACAAGTGAGGTTGTTACCCTCGTTACCTCTGCCCGCCCTACCACCTATCCTCTGGACCCTATCCCTTCAAACCTCCTTCAGACTATCGCTCCTGATATTCTACCGTTTCTCACCCATTTCATCAACACTTCTCTAACTTCTGGTCACTTTCCAAACAGTCTCAAGGAGGCAAGAGTAAACCCTCTCCTAAAGAAACCCACTCTCAACCCGTCTGATGTTATAAACTACAGGCCTGTCTCTCTCCTCCCGTTCCTGTCTAAAACACTTGAACGCGCTGTCTTTAGACAACTCTCCTGTTATCTCCATCAGAACAACCTTCTGGATCCGCACCAGTCTGGTTTCAAGGCAGGTCACTCCACAGAAACTGCCCTCCTTGCTGTCACTGAGGAACTGCACACTGCCAAAGCAGCATCCCTCTCCTCTGTCATCATCCTTTTGGACCTGTCTGCTGCATTCGGCACGGTGAATCATCAGATCCTCCTTCGCACTCTCCAAGAACTTGGAGTATCAGGCTCTGCACTTTCCCTTCTCACCTCATACCTCAAAGACCGCACCTACAGGGTTACTTGGAGAGGATCCGAGTCCGACCCTTGTAAATTAACTACAGGGGTCCCTCAGGGCTCTGTTCTTGGTCCCCTCCTCTTCTCCCTGTACACAAACTCGCTCGGATCTGTCATTAGCCCTCATGGTTTTTCATACCACTGCTACACTGACGACACCCAACTAATTCTGTCCTTTCCCCGCTCAGAGACCCAGGTCGTCGCACGCATCTCTGCTTGTTTAGCTGACATCTCTCAGTGGATGTCCGCTCATCATCTCAAGCTCAACCTTGACAAGACTGAACTGCTTTTCCTTCCGGGAAAAGATTTTCCCTCTCTTGACCTGACTATCAACATCGGCACCTCTGTTGTTTCCCCGACCCAGACTGCAAGGAATCTGGGTGTGATCCTGGATAACAACCTGTCCTTCACTGCAAACATCGCTGCTCCAACCCGCTGCTGCAGATACACGCTTTACAACATCAGGAAGATACGTCCCCAGCTGACCCAGAAATCGACGCAGGTTCTGGTCCAGGCTCTCGTCACCTCACGCCTAGACTACTGCAACTCCCTCCTGGCTGGTCTACCTGCATGTGCCATCCGACCTCTGCAGCTCATCCAGAATGCAGCGGCTCGTCTGGTCTTCAACCTTCCTAAATTTTCCCACACCACGCCGCTCCTCCGCTCCCTTCACTGGCTTCCGGTAACTGCTAGAATCCACTTCAAGACACTGGTACTTGCATACCATGCTGCGAATGGATCTGGCCCTTCCTACATCCAGGACATGGTTAAACTGTACACCCCAGCACGTGCACTTCGCTCTGCATCAACCAAACGACTCGCTGCACCCTCGCTGCGAGGGGGACCCAAGTTCCCATCAGCAAAAACACGTGGGTTTGCTATCCTGGCTCCAAAATGGTGGAATGAGCTCCCCATTGACATTAGAACAGCAGAAAGCTTACACACCTTCCGGCGCAGACTGAAAACTCATCTCTTTCGACTCCACCTCGAGCGATAGAACTATTAACAAAGAACTGCTAACAGAGCACTTATATACTAATAAAGGACTGGCTTATCTAAAGCCAGTTGAGTAGCACTTGAAATGCTTGGCTCTATGAAACCTGATGTACTTATATGATTCTGTTTTCCTCAAGGTTGTGTCTTCCTGGTCGAATGTACTTATTGTACGTCGCTTTGGATAAAAGCGTCAGCTAAATGCAATGTAATGTAATGTAATGTAATATTAGGTGTGAATGCACCCTTAAGGAGTAAAACAAAATAAAAGTTTCTAAAATAAAGTGCATACGCTGGCTTTTACATAGTAATGTTAATTGTAGATTAAGATTTTCATAGATCTCAAAAGTTAGGAATAATTCAAATAGTGAAATGAATATTGGGGTGAAAATGTTTCTAAATATAACCAATAAACACATTTTCTTAATGTCTGCCATTTTCTTAATGTCTTTCGTTTTTTGTAAAGCACTTTGAATTGCCTTGTGTTGAAAGGTGCTATATAAATAAACTTGCTTTGCCTTTTAAAGAAATAAGATTGACGATGTGTTGACAGGTATGTAGGTGAGTGGATTTGTTTTAATCTAATGGGTTTTGTCTTTTTTTTCGCTTAGCGTGCCTTAGTTAGCACTGCAGAACAAGTTGCCATGGTAATCTTTGGTTAAAAGAGAAGAAGCTGTGAAAAGATAATAAGGTTAACGCCTCTACAGCAGTTTGATTAAAGCCCTAATTGAGTTTAAGACTTATTGTACAAGTTAAAAGACGTGACAGCTCTCAGTGATTCATGCTGTGTACCTGGCAGCTGGAATCACTTGTCTCCCTCTGCTGGACGACAGAGAGGAGAGCAGCTGCTGGTTTTCACTGAACACCAGCACGTCTCTGAGGCTGGAGTTGGTCAGCGCTGTGCCGGCTCTGCAGACACTGAACAGGTCGTAGCACAGGACCACCGCTCCTCGGGCCGGCACTGAAGAACCTTCCAGAAACGTCTGATCTAAGCAGGAGAGAGGGGAGGCGTGGTGAGACATCAATCAGAAAGCCTTGATTCCTAGCAGGGACATTTACATTGTTACAGGAAAAAAGTTAAATGAATACAAAATAAATAAGCAAACATATCTATTATAACACACGTTATCATATTAAAATAGGCATACAACTATGGTATACATAAAGAGGCAAGCAGTGATTACAATAATAACGTGTTTAAAGAAAAACTGATTACTGATATTGCAATTGCGGTATGATTCACGACATTGGTCGTTTTTTTTAATCCTAACTCTTATCATGATTCCAAAATACATTAAATTATTACGGTGTGTTTGTTTAAAGGATTTTTTGCAAACAATTCGGTTTTGTTGAGTCTGTAGAATATGATTTGCAGGCCGGGATAATTCCCCAGCTTCAAAACTTTATAAAAAATTGTGTTTTAATACATTTAAATATTGCACAAGTCCATTTTGCAATTTCTGAAAATATTCAGATTCATCTTCAGCACTAGTTTATTACACATGAGCAGTGTCGTTGCACAACAGTGGTATAGTTTAAAAACAAGTAAAATAAGAAAACAAAGACACAGAGAGAGTGTGTGGGAGAGACTATTCAGAGTGCACTATTATTAATAAAGTGAGAGGAAAGACAACAAGACCTCCTCCTGCCCTCACCTGCTCCGGTGACATTTCCCACCACGTAGAGTCCATCGTCGTCCACAGAGCCGGTGAGAGGCATCGCGATGACGGTGCCGCTGTGCTCCTGATCGAACACGGAGAGCACCAGGCCCCGCAGGTCCGTCCTGGGGGGGCCGTGCAGCTCCACAAAGCTCCTCTGCTGGTTGTGATTGGTCCAATGGCTGCTCGCCACCTCGCTGATGACCACACCCTCAGGGGCGGGAGGCGGGCGGGGGCAGATGTTCTCCCTCAGAGGGGTGGGCGGAGCCACCTGCAGAGATTGATGAATTTAAACATTTATGGTTTAAAAATGTCTTGACAGAATCCCATAAGGAACAGCTGCATCACTTTGGATATGGGTGCAATAACAGAAAAAACACTTTGTTAAGGTTTTGTTAAAAAACTTCCTGAACTACCGCCTTTGGTGAAAAATACATTTCCGGAAAGTTATAGAAGAAATTTACGGCTATCGACACTGAGTCTGTTGCAAACCGGATTTATCCCTTCTTTATTTTATTAAAAATTCTATACATTTTTCTTTTCTTTTTTCTTTATTTAATTTTTACTTTGTATGTATGATTAGTTTTTTTCTTAGTTTATTCATTTAGTTATTTTTGATTGTATTTATTTTCGTCAAATTTGTATTTGTGTTTATTTATTTGTACGTTTCTATATTGTAAACATTTGTACTTACTAAAATTACACGTACCATGATTATTTTCTTTGCCTGCGTATTTGTGCTGACTTAGGCTAACCTGACTTTGCATCATATTCATAAATATGAGCGGTAGCTGTATTCTCATCTATTTCCCAGCAAAAAGGTGAATAAGTAAACTTCCCTTTCCCTACATTATTTAATTAAAGATGTTTTCCACAATCTTGTGTTTCTGCCACTTGGCCACATCAGAGTTAGTACTAACAAAGTCTTTGAATTCATCATGCTGTGAGAAACCTCTGCACTCACTGAGAAAGCGGACAGGTCGTACGGGTAGAGGCCCCTGCAGCGACTGAGGGCCTCGTCTCCGGGCAGAACCTCGGGGTCCTCCAGCAGAGGGAGCTGTCCCGGGGTCAGAGCTTTACTCAGATCCTGCGCCTCCTTATCCGACCCCCTCTGCCGGTACACCACCGCATCCATGAGCCCTTTGGTGGGGATGCCCCTCTGTGAGGCGGACGGGGGGCCGTAGGGGCTTCGATACAGCGCCACAGCGTCAGGCCCGTTCTGGATGGTGTTGGGGGGCAGGCGGAGCGACGGGGCCGGCACCAGCCTGTCACTGCCCAGCAGGAAGTAGCCCTTAGAGGTGGTGTAGTGTCCACTCAGGCTGATCTCCCTGTAGGGTTTGTTGTTGTGCGCGCTGAACAGCAGGATCCAGATGCCCTGCAGGGACACCCGGCGCCCCGACGGGTGCCACAGCTCGATGTACTCGCCGTCCTCAGCGGCGCCGGGGGTGTCCGTGTTCAGCTCGTTGATCAGGAAGTCACTGTTCCCCCAGGGTGGGAGGTGGGGAGGGGAATCGGTGCCTCCTGGATTCACTAACGCATAAGGAAAAGTTTGAATTTGCTGCTGTTAAAAGGAATAGTTTCACTGTGGTATTTTTGTTGAATAACAGACACATAACATGCTAATAAAATAACTTTACAGATTATTTTAGGCAGAATTTGTTTCTTTTGGACATGATCAGGCTAGCTGTTTCAAATCATTTATGCTAAGCTAAGTGTCTGCTGGCCATAACTTTATATTTGTTTAGGCATGTTTGAGAGTGGTGTCTATTTTGTTTTTGGCAAAAACGGGATTGAGCTTATTAAGCAATTTTTTTGAACGCATTTGAATGAATATAAAGGGACATTAAGAACGTTAATTATATTAATGCTCTCATTTTATGTTTGGGACAGTAACACAATACCTATAAAGTGCAACAGATGGCAGTATCATCTTTCAGGAATCAATTCAATTTAGAAGAAGTATTTCCCACATAAACGTTTTTTTTCTCTTCCATCAAAGTTTGGCTAACCTTGAAGTCTTTTCCGGGTGTAACCTAAGGCAAGGTGGACAGCCAATGCTTAATATTGTAATAAATAAAAATCAGAATCTGTCAGGATGTTGAGGATCTTAAGGTTTAAAATCTTTTCCTGATCTTGGAAAAGAAGTCGAGAAAGAAATCTCACCACCAGGTCCATTCAGTAGCTGTTCTGGAGCTTTATTAATAAGAATAAATTATAATAAGAATAAGAATAAAAATAAGGTGTTTCATCTTGAAAAATCAATGTATCCAAGTGTTCCTATCTTAAATCATATCTGGCTGCTTGCTGCATATTTTTCACTTTCATATTTTGACAAATCTAGGCTGCATTCTACAATATGTTTCCAAACCATTTACATATAAATCTTTTCAAGGGAAAAGAGGAAGAAGTCCACAAGGAAACTGATTATTTTTCATTTCTCTTAATGTTGGTTAATTATTGAAGCAACATCCATCACCAGATCTCAGTTCTTTAATTTGTAATACTTGTGTCAGTGATGTGACACAATACTTGTGTCAGTTCCCTAGTTCCTCACCTGACTAATGATAAGATACAACAATTTCCCCGCGGTCAGCAGACTGTAGGACGGGCATGATGACGAATGTCTTTCTGAGAATTATTCCATTGTTCCTCAAGATTAAGACATTTACTAGAAATTATCCATGAATGCATGCCTACACATGTAGCTCCTAATGTGCCAAGTATTCAACATTAACAGTCTCTCCTTGCAGATGACTCATCCTGTTTTTCTCACAGCCACACGTTATTTCTCTTTACTGTTGAGTCATTGTCACTACTTAATGATCTTGTTCTCATGCCTACTTATCATGGCCAAACGTTATGTAATTTGCACAATGTCTGAATCAGATGGGCGTTCACACTGCCTGTCAATCATGACCTATTCCCTTTCTTACTGCATGCAAACTGCAGGAAGAATCTTCTTTTGAATCAAACCAAATACAGATCTTAATAATGTTCGGTATGTACTATAAATAACAGTCATGCAGCACTCACCCATGCTGTGCGGGCAAATCTTTGGCCAGGGGCACTGGTTTGGCTGAGCTGGGGTCAGCGGGGCCTCCCAGAAGACACCAGGGTCTCTGGCCCAGGTGGCCACACCACAGCGACTCAGATAGTAGCCCCCCTCTCTTAAACTGAAACAAAAATGAAATATTTAAAAAACAAACCCCATGAATCAACCTTTATTTTATCCGAGTGCAACCAGCTGGTTGACTTTATGGCTTCTAAGGTCCATACGTTTTGGTTTGAGACTAAATGACTGCAACACTAATAAAACCCACATCAGCTCCAGCTGTTGCCAACAATGTTAAACATTAAACATTCTTTTTGTCATGTTTGTCTTCAGCATTTTGCTCCAAGCAGTTGCACTTCAGCAAAGCCTCACGGTGATGCTAGCGTAACTGAACACCTTTCAGTATTGTTTTGTAACCTTCAGTTCTCATCAGTGACGTGCAAATTAAACTTGCAATTTCAAAATCTATTTCTATGTCTTCGACTCAGTGTGAAAGAAAGTCTACTTGTGATGATTGCTCCACAGGGATGACGCACCAAACTGTATAAAATGTATCAGCAAAGAGGAACAATGGTCACAAGCTGACCCTTAGAGGGAAATGCTTCAATGTGTTTCGCAACACTTGCGCCCCAACTCTTGTTTTGTACTGCAGTCACACTGGTTTGGTTTTACTTGATGGAGGAGACTCTCTTAGTGTCTTGCCTGTTGCTGAGTTGGTAGGGCTCTCTGCCGGGGATGAGAGTCTCAGTGAGGTTGGCGCTTGGCTTGTTTCCAGGTCCAGCAAACACAAACGCATCGAGAGGCTGAATCTGGCTCAGTGGACTGCCCAGGGGGAAGTCCACGGCTCTGCCACTGTAAATAGCCACTGCCCCAGAATCATCTCCTGAGAAGAAATCAAAACAGGAACAAATAATTTACAATAAAACGAAAGTGAGTGAATAATTAAAAGAGTAATTTATTCCATATAGGTCATCGTATAGCCTGAGGCTCACCGAGACCCCTTTTTTCCCTTCCTAAGAGTCCATAAGGACTTGCAATTTTAAAGCTCCATCTGATTAAAACAAATTCCCAGCTCACTAAAATCTCTCACATCATTTAATTTCTTAAAAGCATCTCTTTTCACTTTCAACGACCTGCTCTTGCTTCTAATTTCATTTAAAGAATCATGATTTTGGTTCCTTTCTCTTTCTCTCATCTCTTTCTAAATGTGTTGATGCAATATATACTGTGTATAGCGCTGTAGTATTACATGTGATTCAGGATATGTATATTAGTAGGCATGGGAGAGCTTTTGTCTATGTGTGTGTCTTTTTTTGTTAAGGACTCCTTTCAAAACAATATGGTTCATCTCAAGGTGCTTATTCTTTAAATAAATTCCCCAAAGCTCCTCTTAGCTTCCGCCTGTGAAACCTGATTAATAGAAAGCTCAACCCAAAAGCAATCATAAACAAAATAGCATTTTCCAGCATAAGATCCCAACAAACCCACAGCACACTGACCTTTCATGAAGCTCTTCTCTATGTTCACGGAGATCAACCCGTTCCTGGATGTTTCCAAGTTCACGTCCACGCTCACGCTGACCCTGTCCGTTCTCCCATCCAACACAACCAGCGCCAGAGGACCCGCAGCCGGAGCCTCCGTCAGCTCCACGAAGCCGTCCACCTGCCCTCCTCCCAGCTTCAGCTCGGTGATCACAGGGATGGTGGCTGGAGCGGCAGGAGGGGTGCAGTTATTCCTCTGACCCGGGGAGGGGGAGGACACCTGGAAGCCCCAGCGATCTTCAGACAGCAGGCACCTCTCGATGGACTCGTCCCCCTCCAGGGTCGATTCATCCTCCACAAACGCCGGCTCACCTGGGGTCAGAGTCTCAGCGAGGAACTCTGCCCCTCCAGTACGCCGGGTCATGTACACCACGGCGTCCACCATTCCGAAGGCGGTGACGTTCATCTTCTCGTTGTAGCGAGATGCAGACGTGTGGTAGAGGACGATGGCGTCGGGTCCGTTCTGGACGGTGTTGGGAGGCAGGAGGATGGCGGGTTTGGGCAACATGTCCACCGAGCCCACCAGGAAGAACCCCCTGTCGTCTGTGCTGTGGCCTTTGAGGTCCAGCACCTTGTAGGCTATGTTTCCGTTTCCGTTAAAGAACACCAGGGTGTAGCCGTCCAGGGAGGAGCGTTGTCCACTCGTGTGATACAACTCCACGAACTCAGTGGTGTCCAGTCGGGGGTTGTCAGCGTTGATCTCGCT
Source organism: Pseudochaenichthys georgianus (assembly GCF_902827115.2). Classification (NCBI taxonomy): domain Eukaryota; kingdom Metazoa; phylum Chordata; class Actinopteri; order Perciformes; family Channichthyidae; genus Pseudochaenichthys; species Pseudochaenichthys georgianus. The sequence continues at coordinate 22,108,441 of NC_047521.1, read as the reverse complement.
GATGATGAGGCAGGGGTCGCCTCGGACTACCACCACCAGGCAGAGACAGGCCACACAGGCCAGACTGACCACCATGATTTACAGCTTCTCCGAAATAACCTCAGCAGGGGAGCTTCTACAAAAAAAAGTTGCATTCCTCAGAAAACATTACTGATGAAATCTCATTGTGTAAATATTGTCTCAATGCACAAATAGTCAACCCTAGATATTGTAGGTTCAATGTTCCTGCTCTTAGCGACGGAAGGATCTGCGTGAGGAGATCAGGCCTGCGAAACCTAAAACCTCTTTTAAGTCACGTTTAAAAACTCCCTTTTCTTATAATTGCTTTTTATTTTTTGTTACATTTCATTTATTTTTAAACTGCTTTTACATGCTGATGTTTAGTTCACTTGCTCTGTGTATTTTTACCGTTGTTCTGTTTTATGTGAAAGCCCTTTGTAACTATGTTTTAAAATGTGCTATTTAAATAAAGTGTACTATTATTGTTATAATGTCAATAGTGGGAATCAGAAATATCATGATATTTGCTATAACCTAGCATTCTTCCATGTCACAATCATTGCCAATAAGGTTTACACTAACAAGGACATATAGAAATGTTCTTAAAACGTGTGAAACCTGGTAATCTTGGCTAAAAAAGTAAAACCTCAATAATATAAAAGTGTTGATTCAGACAAAGTGGGGTATTACATCAGAAATATCATGATATTGTCACCCAGCCTTCTTCCACATCAGAATCAGGTTTATCTGCAAGTAGGTTTCAAGGAAATGTAGAAATATTCTTAAAACCTGTGAAACCTCGTCATCTTAAAAGCTAATAAAGCTCAGTCATATAAAAGTGTCAACACTGTGGTTTATTAAACTGAAGCAGCATTGGGATTTCATTTGAAGGGACACAATCTGAGCCACATAAAAGGGCTGGCTACTGTTTCCAAAGCGTGTTCACAGTACTGTAATCAAATCTTATGTTTACCACTTGCAGACCAGACTCCCTGGAAGAGAAACCTCATAATATCATGAATGAGTCTTCTATGAGTCTATTGTGGTGACATTGGGAATGCACGTCTTATGCATGAGTCATGACATGTTGCGAAACTCACACTGGCGAAGCAGATGGAAGTTTTGTATGAAACGGCCAAAATGCTTTTAGCTGTAAATAAACGGGATACATGTGCACATAATGTAAAATACAATGCAAATGTGTCATTTTTTAGCAACAAGCTGAGCACTACATGCAATTTAGCAACCCACTTTCATCCCTGAAGATCTTAAAATCGTCACAGATTTAAGGATAGCGACACAAATTAGTCCTTAAAGAAGCTCCATTAGTTTGCACGATATACTCTGTAAGCATACCACGTTGGGACAAAAACAGAGGTTTTAGGATGTAAAACTATGGAGTTACAATTCTGCCATGGAATTATCTCCCATCTCATGGCAGTTATTCCAGTCACGGTCAGCCTGCAATGCATGCATCTTTCCGTCGAAAAAAACCCCTGTCAATCTGCTTTCTATCACTGCCACACAAGATCCTAAAAACACGTCGTGACTTACCGTGTTTTCTTCGCTGCTAGTCGGCCAGGTGTCGCCTGTTGCACCGTCGAAACGTGTCCGGTTGGAAGTGAAAACGTCGGAAATGGTTTTGGTAAAGTTTGTTTTCTGCCCTCCGCCGCTCCCTTCATTCACAAAGCAGCACTTTCTCCCCCCGGACTGTGGGCGGTCAGACTGACTGAGGGGGAAGATGCCTGCCAGGGGAAGCTTCCTTTCTTTTTCTTTTTTTACGGCTCACCATTCAGCCATCCACAGCTGAAGATAAAACACCAGCAGCACCCTGAGAAACCAATTAAAACACAAGTGTGATCCCCCACGCTGTGTTGCACAGACACAGAAATATCTGCACTCTAAAACTGGTTATTTATGTTTTTTAGACGAAGATAATACCGTGGCAATGAGTTCATCCCAAGAATCCTTATAAAAGACCTGAAGGGGGCCCCTGACCCCAGTTTGTGAATTAGGGGAGAGCGGGTTCACTGAGACTTCAATGGCAGCAGAAGTCCCGCCCATTGTCAGGTCACTACTTCCTGTAGAAAAAATACATTTTAATTGTCATTGTTTAATCTGACTATAATTTTAGGTTTTATATTTCAAACTGGACAGGTACCTCTTCTCCAAAAAGTTAAAAATAAAGCAGAAATATTTGCCTGCGAATGAGTGGTAAATGTTAAATAAAGGAATCTTTATTTATTTACTAATAATCTTTAGTTTAAATGTTAAATATAGGAATCTTTATTTAACATTTAAACTTAAACTTCCTGTAGCTTTACAAACAAAATATTACATTTTGTGTTTTCAACTGAACAGGTCCTCTTTTCTGAGAAGTATTTTCATGTCATTTAATCGTTTATTTGAACCGGGTCAATGCACATTAATGAACATTTTAAACAAAATAATACTTTGAAATGTAAATGAGCCGGATTTGAGCTTTGAGCTCATTTCCATCCGTAGTCCCGTCACATAGAACATTTATGAACATAACATTTATATACATGGCAAACAGAAATACATGATGCAAGTAAAGGTATAGAAGAAGAAACATCTTTATCTGTGTAACAATTAAAGCACATAACTTCCCATAGCTTTCAACACAACTCTTTTTAGTTTGTCAGGGTTTCTTCTGTATTTCTGAAGAGCTGTTTTAATATTTTAGGTTTTATATTTTAAACTGAACAGGTCCTCTTTTCCAAAAAGTGAAGGTAAAAGAAGAAGACAATACTTTCTTTCTGTAATACCTACAGGTCCCAACTTCTTATAACTTGTATCACAATTCATTTTAGAAAAGCTGTTTGATTAGGTTTTATATTCTAGGTATCCTCTTTTCCAATAAGTAATAAACGTTACATTACATTGCATTTAGCTGATGCTTTCATCCAAAGCGAATTACAATAGGTGCAATAAAACATGAAGAATCAGACTCAGAACAACAACACCTTATCAACATGTTAACAAAAGAAGAAGCAAACGCGTTTTTTCGGTGACGCTGAAAAACAACAGTGTTCACAGAGCATGAATAATAGCATACTGTTTCCGTGCCAGGCGCAGCAAATAGAATATACTGATTAATAATGTATGAATAAAGAAATAGGCTACACTGACACATAAGAACCTAAAATTGCATTTTCCTCAAAAAGTAAATATGTAAAATATCAAAACAAAGATATTTTTGGTTGCCACAGGATACAACTCGTTGAAAATACTACAATAAAAAGGTTTGAGACTATTATAATCTTTTTTCATTGGGGCATTTTAAGCTATTAGCAGTATTAGAATACACACAACTGACTATATTAATGGTTTACTTATTGTCATTTGCTTAAGGCTACTAACACATTTCCAGTAATAGGTTTACTATCGTCGGGGCCTTGAGTTATGCCTCCCTTGGGAAATAGAAGAATGTGTGACAAATGATTCAGTATGTTGCATCACTTCCCCTAAACATGGCTAAAAGATTACTGAGTTGCTGTCAGACCCTTTCAGCCTCACTCCTCTGGGGATGGAAGGAATACTCAGATATGTTCATTTAGTAAAGGAACAAATACTACATTGTTTAAACACAAGTTAAAGCCATTTATCATAAGTGTAAGTGTTCCAGGGATATGGTTTTGCCCATCCAATAGTTTTTAAGTTTCATTTCTGCTCTTGACCAGGCTGAATATTGCCACATGAGTGATCTGTGGCTTAGGGAATTTACAATATGTTGTGCAACAAGTCCATTTATTTTAATTGTATTAGAGTTTGCTAAATTGTGTTTTTTTAGGAACAAAAATGTGTTTATTAAAGGTGGGGTAGGTAAGTTTGAGAAACCGGCTCGAGATCGCTAGAATTTGAAAATACACAACCGGAGAAAATCTGCCACTTCCTTACAGAGCCCCTCCTCCAACACACACGAACGCGCACATGACCAATGAGGGCACGAGATAAGTTTGTGCCCCGATGGAAGGCTGACAGGCAGGTAGGCCATCCAATCCGTTTAGCTGGGCCGGCTATACTTTTTACGGTATTACGGCTTCTACAGATGACATTTTGTTATGGATTTTTTGTCAAAGCACTTCAGATATTCATTGCTATCGGGATGTTCAGAGCATTCCATGGAATATAACAAAAAGTGTATCTCGAGCCGGTTTCTGAAACGTACCTACCCCACCTTTAAGTCTTTCTTTAATAACCAATAATGAACATACTCATGATTTTTTACTAGTTAGTCATTGTATAACCATTAACATATCATAATATATTTCTGTTAATGTATCAGTATTACTCTCACAATTAGTTTGAAAAGTGTTGTTTATATTTAGTTACTTGTCAATTATCCGGCAAAAATGATTGTCAAGGTCCAGCTGGGAGGTGAATGAACTTATTAATATTGTAATATTAGACTTGACATAGTCTTTCATTTATAATCTTGAAATCTTGTGTAGCTTGAATGTTGTTTTTACTCTAAAAACACTGTGCTACACTTTAATTCTGCAATTTTTTGAATTAGTTTTGGTCTAAATGAAACAAGGAAGTCTGTTTAGTCCATAAAGTGACAGTTATTCAAAGTGTGTGGGGTTTAAATGACTTTTCAAAGAGGACATCTCTAATATACAGTCAAATTAATGATAACTTGGTATGTGGTAAAGTAAAGTATCAAACAAATATAAATTATTCGATATCTGCACTCTGTTTTGGTTCGTTTAAGGGAAGAAGAAGCCCGAGCTAAAGTCGCTGAGGTAGTGTTTATTTCAGTTTGAGTCATTCAGCTATCTTAATTACAATCAGTATTGAGATATTTGTCAAACACCACACACTCACAGGCAAATTGCCTCTGTGGTGGAGAAAAAGTAACAAGAAAGTGATGTGAGATGTCACATAATGAGGAACTGAAAATATTGTCCATAATTCCTTATGTCACAAGCTTTCTAGTGTGTCTGAGGTTATTAAAAGGATACACATTTTGTTATCATTATTGTTTTTCTATTATTATACCTATAGAGATAAAGTTGCATGTGTGCTCACTGTGGCATCTTAACGTGAAAGCCTTTTGTCTGTATTGTATGTCTAAGAAGCGTAACATCACAAAACAAATCCCTTTTTTCACACCGAGGCCCCTATATTGATCTTCACTCGAGATTAGCCTTCCTTTAGTACAAAGCATTTAGGAAGTGAGAGAGAGGTGGGAACAAAATATGCTTTTAGTGTCAGAAAAAGACCCTACATAAACTTGCTTTTACTTGTTGAAAGGAAGTGGAGACGTTGTTTCTCACACACTATACATGTGTCACCTTTAACATGCTAGGCATTCTTAATGAAATGTTGTATGATCAACAGACTAACTGATATATGCTGTTGTATTTGCTGTAAAGTGTCTTTACTGTAGGCTATTTTTATTATATGTAAAGCACTTTGGCTCGACCAAAAATCGTTTATAAATGTGTTATATAAATAAAACTTGATTTGATTTAATTTGATATAATCTATGTATTTAAAGCCTCTGTAATGCAACCTATTTTTGAGTTCTGTATTTAAGTCATTTTGTGTGACTGACTCTAATGCTTTGTATAGCCACAAGATGGCCCTATAAGCATGGCTGTGTGCTTTATCTGTTTCTATGTGGACATAATTCAACTGTCAGCCAGGGAAAATACGCAGTAATGCCTCTTATCAGTGAAGCTCCCTGAGGTTACACTGTTTATATGTGATTCTGCATGCAGGAAGATATTTCTCAGATTTCCTGGTGTTTATTTGTTGCTATCTGACGTGATTGGGTATATTTTGACACTGAGAAAAGGTCAGCTGAAATGTTAATGATGTGCACATTTTGTTTATAGCGTGTGCATGAAGCTGCTGCTCCACGTACTTGAACATTTAATTGACTTTCTGCCAAAATGGCGCTTGCTTTTCATGAGTCAACAACCTCGTTGACAAGGTACATCTAATTCATCTGTCTGGTTTGTTTACATGCCTCACTAATCAGATCTGAATCCCCACTGGTACCTGCTTGTGGTAAAGACACTCTTTCCTGCAGGTGATATACTCAGTGAAACATGGAGACCAACTTTATTAATTTGGTGATTTAATACAGGCTTATCTGTCCTGTAGAATAAATTGGAGTTTAATTTAATAATCCCAGCTGAATGAGGGGAATGTGAATATAACCGGACACTCTATTAATCAACAGGAACAAAGTCTATTACAATCTAGTAGTTTAATACATCAAATTAAGTGAATATCAGTCCAGAAATGTACAGAGCTTCACATCTAAATAAACCCTGCACCCACACATTTCTTTGTTTTGTGTATCAGTTAAAAATATGAAGTCCCTCAAAGCAATGAATCTGCATGCCAGCGGTGACAAACACAGCAGGCTGCAAGCTTTAATTTAATTTTATCCCAGAAAAATGAGCTGTCATGTCACTCGTTTCAGCGTGACAGCATCTGAATGTGAGTGTTGAGTGATTTTATTGGAAGTGTAAAACGCCCTCATCATCCCTGAGTCAACCATCAGATGGATTTCAGGAGCAGCAGAAGCAGGATTGGGAGGATATCGTCACCCGCTGGGAGTAAGAGACTAACTTACTCGAGCCGGCACGGTCAAATAAAACCACAGAACATCCTGTTCCTAACTCCACATGAAAGACCACCTGCAGGCTGAGATATAGCAATATCACGCTGCAGTAATGTCATATACTGTACTGATATATATATATACACTCACAATGCATGGAGTTCTGCTTGCATGCAGATGGGTTACCCTGAAGACATTTATGTAAACACAGAAGCAATGTTGACATAATTTAAGACCATGTGATTTTATATTGGTAAGCTTTTATTTTTTAACACATTTCCTTGGGCTTATTTTCTAAAATCGTTTGAGATGTCGAGTCAATGAGTGAATAGCTTGGATTGGATTGGATATACTTCATTGATCGCAAAGTGGGAAATTGTTTTTTTACCGCAGCATGTTCACAAGACAACTTAAAACTTCAATAAAATAAAAATAAACTGTAAATCAGAATCAGAATACCTTTATTAGTCCCACAGAGGGGAAATGTACGTTGTTTCAGCAGAACAAGAGACACAGACAGCTTAAACAAGTATTACAGTAAAAAAATAAATAATTATAATATAATAAAAAGTTACACAATTTACAAAATACACATCCTGTAACCGTTCTTAGGATTTAGCAGCCAGGTATATATTGCACATATGGCACATATTGCACATAGTTGGTTGGTAAACATATACATGTCAACAGTTTATACTGTATATCTATATAAAGTGTCTATAGAAATACACCATAGAAATATACAGAATACAATGTAATAGACCAACCTTACTATATGTTGTTAACATTTAGGGGGACAAGGTTTCTTATTTACAACAAAAAGCTTATTATTCACATTTTAGGGCAACATATAAAGTCGTCAATAATTAAAAGATCAGGTTAGGACTTATTTCTAGTGTTTTGTGCTTCAAGAAACTCAAGAAAAAAGTGTTGGTCCCATTTATCATGTTCCCCATCTTCTCTACTACACACTACATGTAACTCAGCCCTAAGTCCATTTATTTAAACTGAGTGTTTACATTTTCCTAAGGCTTGTTCTAGAAACAGCTGCCACTGTAGTTTTTAGCACATGCAGCTCAAACAGATGGAAACATGGGACTTTCTTCTGGAGGGGATTAATACAAATGCAGTGTTTTAGTGAGTATTTAAAACATGGCTTACATGACTGAAAATAAACTACAGTAAATTGCTCCTGTTGAACATAATGGAGGCCGTTATTAGTCGGTACAGCACATTGCTCATTGATTTGTTTTAATAGCTTGGAAAAACAATGGAAGTCTATGGCATTGACAATAAGCTGTATCAGGAAATACTTAATTGAGTTGTTTTGCTCTTTTAATGAGATTTGTTCACAACAAGATGAATATACAACATCCCCAGACTTGCTGCTTTGAAAGACATTGGCCTCTGAACTTTTGTTGACAACATGGATGTCAATGGCCTTTTAACGATCTTTAGTTCTTTTTATACATAACTACGCAATGCCCTACCTGCAGTTATCTCACACCAAAAATTGCTTTGCATGCTGCTGACCCTAAAAGCTTCCCTGGTGTGCTTCAAGCTAATGTTTCACCTCATTAGCCTGAACACAAAAAAGTGGGACACTGTGAGGACAAAGCAGGTTTGTGTTTACGTCCAACACAGAAAAAGGCACGGGACAATGCAACGGAGACGGGAGGCCATGTGTACTGCAGTGTTTATACACTACACTTCTCAAAGACGTAATGACAATGACTGATGTGATAAGAACGGGCAGCAATGCATCACTGAGTCACATGTAGACGTTTTTCCTCCTTGTCGATATATGATTGGGCTCACGTGCACGTGGCTAACCAGGAGGTGAGGGCAGGGTTTGACGTTGATGAATTATGCTGGTAGGTCTGTTTTCTCCCCCACCGCCACTTACCCCTTTCTCTCTCTCTCTCTCTCTCTCCTCTCTTTCCACTCTGTCTTGCAGGCACAGAGGAAGCTTTCTATCGCACCCAAAGAACCTCATCAGCATTCAACATGCATCACCAGCTCACTGCATCCAATCACGTGCGCTTACCATACAGAGAGTGTGTGTGTGTGTGTGTGTGTGTGTGTGTGTGTGTGTGTGTGTGTGTGTGTGTGTATGTGTGTGTGTGTGTGTGTGTGTGTGTGTGTGTGTGTGTGTGTGTGTGTGTGTGTGTGTGTGTGTGTGTGTGTGTGTGATGGGTGCAGACCGGCAGAGACAGGCAGGGAGAATCCCTTTGTGTTCACTGTGAATCCCCAAGGTCATGTATAGGCGCTCGAGAACAGATCGGAGACAGGCGCCAAGTGTGAGGTGGTGATCATGTTCCAGGTCAGAGTGTGAGATTAGGGTTGAGCACTACATTTAGGTTAATGGCTGTGAAGGCATCACGAATGACCAGATGTGTGCTGGATTATTGATCTAAAGTGGTGCATCTCTCCCATCAGGGAAAACCCCCTCAGGCTCATTCAGATCTTAATTCCCCCCCAGTGAATATTCTCACATAATCTGAACACGAGGAGGTACGAGAGCAGGAGTTTGGCCACAAGTCGATTTCTCCGAGAGATAGCAGTTATGTTTGATACCCAGTTCCCATGGCAACCAGCGACCGTGGCGCACCTGACCTACATATGTGCTGTATGTACACAAACACGCACTAACCATCTGTTACTGACGCTCTGTAGAGTCTGATGGGAGATGGGAAGAACAAACAGAGGAGCCAGGAGAAGCTTCCGCCATCTTTCGATAAGATGGCAATGAGTTGTGTCAACAAGGGCTTGAAGTCACTTTGAGACAAGCTGTGTTTGCATTAGGGTTTATGAGGGTATTATTGGGGATATGCTGACATTTAACGATGCCATTACTTGTAATGTGCAACAAATAGTTATTAGAGAAATATAATTTGTTCAAAATCAATCAGAGCCATGTGAACTGTTTACTTTGATAGTAAACCGCCAAACATGGCAGTGCGCGATCTAAAGTTACAACATACATTCACTCAAGAGCTGAACATAACTATGAGGTAGGTATCTTTCTCCATAAAACTAATTTGACATTATTTATTATATATAGGCTAGTCAAAGTCAGTATAGTTAATCAACACATACATTAATATGTCTTATTGCTGAGTAGCTACCTGAGATATTTGAAGTTGTTTCTTAGGAGAATAATGAAGACAGGAGCATTGTTGGCCAGAAAACATAAGGATGCTCAGAAGATAATTACAGGGAAGCTGCAGAGTCAGACTACTTGTCGTGGTTTCATCAATACTAGCGACGTCATGTGTTGTTGATGTAAAATACTGTCTTTGGACACCATACAAATGTCTACCTTGGGTTAAACCAAAGTTAACTTGTGAGTTAGGTGTAGGAACATGCTATAGCTTCAAACTGACACCTGTATGAATAGAGCTTATGTGTACTTCATGTAACAATACATCTAAAATAACGTGAGGATCTTAAGACTTTTATCTTTCCCTTTCCTCTTGTCTCTACATTTCCTGTGCTCACAAGATCTCACAATCTTCTCTTCCTCTCCTGGCTGCGCTGCAGATCCAAAATAGGTACATCTCGTCTCTGTCTTGGTCTTTCCTCTCCCCTCCATATTTCACTGATTCTGCCGAGACAGGGCAGGGGACAGTGCTCCCCTGTGGGGAATTCTGTGTAATATATCTAATTCCTGTCTACATGCGGAGGCTCATGGGAAAATTCTGGCCCAGTTTTCACCCAGGCACATATATCCACAAAATGGAGGAAAGTGGGCCGAAAAATTAGCATAGAACCTGAATCAGAGCGTTTGCTTAAAACCAGCTAGTTCCTTTTATCCCAGTTAAAGCAACGCCACTGACTGAACTTTTTCACAGCAATGACAATAATGTTTAATAGATGATTTTTTAGTTTAAAACTTGTTTCCTAATTCACCAGAATAAATATTCTTATTTTTATTCAAATTATGCTCATTTTCAGGTTCATATTTGTATTTTGTGCCTAAACTGTGACATGTCTCCATGCTTTAATGTTGAAAAAGGTCTTTATTTTTCTCACACTGCCTCTTTTCACCCTCTGTCTGAAACCAGAGCCCAGTCTGCTCTGATTGGTTAGCTGGCCGGCTCTGTTGGGATAACCCATAATAACCCATAACCCATAATAGGGCCATAATATCTTTCATGTTTCTGTAAGTGGCACGTGACAGCTTCAGGCAACAGCTATATTGTATGTCTTAATGATTCATATCTTATAAGAAAGATAACCTCATGAATAATAAACAGCTTCAATAATGCCAAGCCATTACAGCACTGTATACATATTAGGACCAGAAGCAAAGTATGACTCACTTCCTTGAAAATACTCCGTTCACTCAATTGATCTATCGTTCAAAACCTCTTTCAACTCTCATTTCTATTCATCATTATAAGCGGGGTAGAGTGAGCTCAGTGCACGTCTCCCGGGACAACAAACTCAATGAAGATACAGGACTGAGATCAACATCTAATAGCAGCTGTTGTGCTGAGAATAAATCCGTGTCGGGATCGTCTTCTTTCACAGATTTGGGAGAAAACCTGCTCTAATTATCTTGCCCCTAGATCACATAGCAAAACTACCGTCTGTCTTTGGACAGTCTGTATAGCGCTGATTGAAAAGCCAGACTGGAGATAAAAGTGCACTTCGGGACAGTAAAGTGAAATGGCCTTGTGAAGTTGAGTCGATGCAATGTGGAGCACCAACATTGAGCTACAGGAGACATATGCATCCTTTTTCCAGAGCAGATTGCTCACAGTTGTCTGCTAAACACTGCAGCTGTATGGTGCATTTGCTTATAGAGCACTAACTCTCTTAATCAAGGCTAAGACAAGACAAGGCATCTGAAAGAAATTAGATCCAAGTGCTTGGTAATTAAGCATTTTCTTTAGGTGGGGAGTGTGCCATTTAGCCTGATATGGCTATAAACCAAAACATGGCCAACATATTTGGATAAAACTCAGACTTCTAAAACTCACACACGATGAGAGATATTTCCTCCCCACAGTGCGAGCCACTCTGTGACTTTCAGCTATAATACATCTTCACCTATGTTATCTCTTGTTCCAGGAACTGGTTTCATATCTTGTGCGGTTCAGCTGCGTGAGGTCCCGGGAAATCTTTCCGCCTGAATGCGTCATGATAATTAAAAATGGAATTTATAGTCTGGAGAGCAACCAGAGGGTTCGTTAATTTTTAATGGTTTCCCAGAATGGGAATGGGGGGGAAATTATGTAAGATAATACATCACACTTACACTTTGAGAGTCACACAGCACAAACAATATGAGGCGTCACTTTGTCAGTGAGCACACTTTTACCTCATTCACACCAACGCAACTCCGGTTCAAGCTCTGTGTTAGAGCTTTTCAGGTTCAGAACCGGTTCTTCGGTTTAGCTCCGGCTCTTTTCACACCGTCCAGAGTCCGACTGGTAATGTGTCATTGCGTCATCGTTTGCGTCATGACGTAACCGTTTGCGTGCCTGCTTCATAAAGCCAAACCGCGCGGATGAAATCAGTTGCATTAATTTCTTATGGCTCTATCTGCAGCTTTTCCGGAGTCATTTCTTTGGTTTAGAGACTATATTCTTATAAAAAAGTGTACTTGTGTCAATAAAGGTTTTTTTAAAACACAACTGCTTCCGAGGTCGGTCTTATTTCTTAAGGCCCTGTCACACTGTCCCGAAATTGACACCCGATGGACACACGATAAAGGAAATGTTCAAATTCGGCTGTGATCGTAGCAACATCGGGCCATTCGTGAGGGCATCTTAAGCCATCGTATGACCGCCGGTGGAGTTTCTCAGGCTCCGGCAGCAACTTCGTGAGCGGCAACTTCGTAAGGCACTCGTGAGGGCATCTTGTCAAATCGTGTCATCTTCGTGTTATCATCGGTGCATTCACACTCACTCTGATCGGGGCGAATGCCCGATGGCACCGAGGATAACAAGATGCCCTCACGATGGCCTTACGAAGGGCAAAATTGACACACGAATTCAACACGAAAATGAACTTTCGCAAGGTCCTTCGGCAATTTTTTGGCATGCCAAAGATTTTGCCTCCGCTCACGAAGTTGCTGCCGGAGCCTGAGAAACTCCGCCGGCGGTCATATGAAGGCTTAAGATGCCCTCACGAATGGCCCGATGTTGCTACGATCACAGCCGAATTTGAACATTTCCTTTATCGTGTGTCCATCGGGTTGTTTTATTGCACAACAAAATCATGTAAACATATTATGTAAATAACCCAATTTGTGTTCTGTGAAACTAAAAAGGATATAATATATTATTTTGAAGGACAGTTGACAGGAAATTGTTGTTGTTATGGAAACAACATTACGGAGAAAACGTAATATTTTCTACATATAAAGACGGATAAAGTAAAGAACAAAGTCTGAAGATATCAGTACAGTATCATAGTACTGTAACATAATTGTTTTTGGTACTTTCATTGCAGTTGTATGTCTTAAATGTAATGTAAATGTTGCCTTCGTGTGTGGTTCGGGGCCATCTTCGTGCGAAATTCACAATTCCATATTCGTGTGTCCATCGGGTGTCAATTTCGGGACAGTGTGACAGGGCCTTTAAGGTGGACTGAACCATGAGTGTGGAGTAACAAATGAACTGTAACCTTCACCCAGGTATGTAACAGCTGTTCTCAAATGAACACGTGAAGTAAAGTTTAATATTTATAGTTTTATAGATTTATAATGAGAGGTGATCAACGTGAATGCTCAGGTTCGCAGACACGTTGCTTCACCATGAGCAGAAACCTTTACATATACAGTCTATGGCAGACACACTGAAACTCTTGTGAAACTCTCCATCGTTGTGTACAAACTGGATAAAACGCGGGCTTTTTGTTGTTGTTCAGGAGTTGATCCCGCCCCTGCCCCCGCCTCGACGTAAGCGTGACGTATGCGGTGCTTTTGCTCTGGCCGGACACATTTTTGGTGCTCGAAACAAACCGGATTCCGGAGCTAAGAGGCTGCTCCGCTGCGGTGTGAACACGAAAACCCGGTGCTTTTCAAGCTCCAGCTCCGAACCGGCCCTGAAACGAATGAGGTATTTGAGATCTTACCTAAAATATTCACATATGGACAGCTTAAACTTTAATGTATATACAGTCTACCAAACAGAGTCCCTTTTATAATGCAAAGGAGACTTTCTGCTGGCACAAAGTTGACAGACACTGTGCAACCTGCATGCTGATCACTGAGAAGCTACCACAATTAGCCTGGAAAGCCTTCTCTTTCCTCAAAGGCCCTTTTTTACACTCTTTCATCTCACAATTTGCAACATGAGCAAGCTCTTTTTCACTGCCTCCCCCGTCATGAATACCTCCTGAAAAAAAACAACAACAAAAAAACAACAACCTTCTTTGTTGTGAGTCCTTTGAGTTTTTTTTACCCTGAGCTGAAGGCTAGCTGGTTCACTAGGAATCCGGTTTTTCCTTTCATTTAGTCGGTTTCCCTCCTCGCCTAGTCAACATTTTCCCCCCGACAGTTATCAATGTTTTTCATCCAGAGACATTTTGACAGTCGGGGAGATGTGCTCCTCACTTGAAAGCACAATGTGATTAATATATATCAGTGGAGTGCTTTTTTGCATGCATAAATAGTTTTTTGGGCGTAATCCTCATACATAAACAGACGTTTAGACATATAGGCTGCTACAGAGAGAATGTGCAGTACTATTTTTTGAAAAGCTCCTTTCAAGTGTGTCGGTTGTTTGTTATGTAAAAACCCTGTTGGACCCTTCTCAATCCCTGCCATAATTACTTTCCGAATATGAGGAGAAAGCTTTTGTGTCGCAGCACAGGGCTCATCAACAACAGATGAAATCCTCTCAGTCTTTTAAAACTGTTGCAAGGACAAAAACACTCTGGAGACATCCATAAAGTGGGCTACTTTCTTTTTCTGTCTCGCAAACATGAATTTCAGAGCTGAGGAAGTGTTATTTAGTAGTTATTCATTGATTTACCGTTGGAGACGAGAACAGCGATGTATTAATATTCTCAGAAAACATGCATGTGATGGAGTTATAATAAATATAGACTGAAGAGGAGTGATTCTATTTCAGTATCTTCAATCACCACAGCCAAGTATATTTTCTGCATGGAAACGCGAAGGTTAGAGCGCTTATACTTCAGAGAGGCTTTTTTTGCCCCGGGCTTTAGGCTGTCAGCAGAAATGAATCGATTGTTAAGCCTGACTCCACTGCTCTGATGACAGTCCTGATTGGTCACCACATGGGGATATTGTTCACAGCTGCAGCTAGCATAGGCCGCCGCCGGCTGTACTGAGAAATGATCGCAGGAGATTTAAGAAAGGTTGTTTATCCCAGAGTCGAAAGTCTTCAAGGTCACGGGCACACGAGCCTCACCGTTTCCAAGTCTGCATAGTCAATCACTGCTGCCTAATGAGTTGTACAAATTCAATCATGTACAGGTTTGTTTAGTTTGCCACCAGGTCCCCATTAGAGTGTGAGAAGAACAGGGTCTCATGTCGTCACTGTCAGCCACATGAGGCTCATCCATTAGTCACACTGATCTTTCAACCACATTTGTTGTTCACTTTATTCTGTGCACCCCTCTCAGTGCTGTGCCGAAGCTGGCGGTTATAAGCAGACGTTTATTTCGAGACATGGAAATGCTCTAACATCATGTTTAAATCATTGTCTGCAGCAAAAGTTGACTCTGCATATGTAATTTGTTTTTTTCAACATATATTTTTTAGAATACACCAAGAAAGTGGTTTACAGCCGTTTGCAGAGTTGCTGTAATGCTGTTCATGTTTTGTTAAATAAACCCAGCGTCTCTGAGCGTATTCTAACACGTCTCGCTGCTCGGTGGTGCTGTTATCTATTTAAAGCTAAAGAAGTGTGACATACATTAACAGACCCCCTGAACCATTTTCACTTACATGTAGCTGCAGAAAAATGGGTCAGACAGAGACAGCAAAGAGGGTCTTAGTGTTTAATAGGTACACAGCTCTACTTTCTCAGAGGAGCAGTGTCTTGTCGCTTGTTCACCATCTTAATGCTCACCGTCTTTTGTCACTTAAAGTGGACCTATTATGCTATATTGGAAAGATATATTGTAGGGCCATACCTATACAAAACATGTCTGTGAAGTTGTTTGCTTAAAATACCAAACAGTTCACCCATAGCCATGCCTCATAGTGCGCAAACCCCTCTTTTGCAGCACTGTTAGAGAAACGTGGATTTTGGGTCCTTAGCTTGAAAAAAAAAAAAAGAGGAGGCGGAGCTAATGCCTGATCAGAATTCTACCGGAGATAAAGTTAAATTCTGCTGTGATAAAACGCCATCCTGTTCTAAACCACATCAAGGATTATTTCTGAAACAGTATGGAGCTCAAATGCTTTTTCTCTTGCGAGTTTATCACAAGGTGAGTTCCTTTTTTTATTTCCTGCATTTTCTACAGTACAGGTTAGCTCTGAGTGTTAGCGAGGCTTGCTAATGTGAACAAAGATTACGTCCAAAACACGTCAGGCATTGTTTCTGATAGCAATGTTCTGTGGGTCCGCTGCCGATTTGACGTCAGATTGGCAGAAAATCTGTATCCGCTCGTTGTACCCGTTTTTTAAAAAGATTTGGGTACGGAGGAAAAGAGAGAGGGTTTTATTTTCTGACGCGTGAGTTCCCGACGCACCGGGGACACATATTTATGTATAAAAGACATCACAAAGTGCATTTTGCATGATAGGTCCTCTTTAATCTGACAAAAATCAATTGAATTCAATCATTCGACGTCACAAAATGAAACATTGACGTGTTTGCACATGTGCCCGGAAATGTGCGGTCAATATTGACATTTAAAAAAGCTACCCATCACAAACACGTCAGCCTATTTATTCCCCTCGGACGTATGTGTTTCCATCACATATGTCCCTTTCATATTTATAGTAGCTCGTTGGAATCAGCGCCAGGATCAAGTCTGCCAAGGACAGATGGCACTTCCCCTGTAAGCCACAGCTTTTTAATAAATAGCATGGCAGAAAGGGTGCAGACCGAGGGATGAATAAGCATGGTAGGAATAAAAAATGCAAGATAAAAGAGAATATAATCAATGTATGCAAACACATAGATAAAGAATACAAATGTCAGTGTAGAGGTTAAACTGAAGAGACAAATGAAATGTAACTGGGTCCCTTTTCATCCACGGTTAACTGAATTTCCCTGTTTAGACTTCCTGGCAAGGGTGCAGGGTGGGGTATTTTTGGTTTTCTTTTAATAACTGCCAGTTTAGACATGATTCATCCTCAGCATCCAGACTTCTCTGACGCTGATGATGATGATGATGTAAGAGCTTCAATTGGCTATGACACTGATGGACCCATCACAATATTTCATTTAAGATGCTGCTTTAACTTGCTATGTTATGATAAATCAGTTCACATATTCATAGAGCCCCTTTAAAATGATTGTTATTTTCCATTTCCACAAAGAAAAAATATTATTTTACATTAGTTTTCCATCAGGGTTGTGTATCACGACAAGTCGATACATCTCATCATTTAGAGGCCTTAGCTTCTCTGCTCTATCCTTTACTTCCATTTCTGAAAGCTCTTTGTCCTCTGAAGATAAGGGAGAAAGGCGATGAACGAGAGATAAGTCCCAGAGCAATAACAGCGGACCAGCCTTCAGTGTTGGGGTTTATCTTTCCCTCCACACAGCCTCAAACGCTGCCTATTTGGCATCCCTCTAATGTCACTGACTTCCAGGAGTTCTGTAATGTTTGGCAGCCTGTCAAAAAAAAGCACAACCGAGTCCCATGAGGAGGATAAGGGTGGGATATTTAATCTTTGTACAAGCTGTCACTTGACGCAGTGTCAAAGACCATCGTTGCTTCAGATTACAAGACACACGATAACAACTAAAACCAACTGCAAATGGTAAAAAAAGAACATTTCAAGCATGACAACAACTCCAAAAATCAATCTGACATTCATTCCATAGAGTCCCAGTTAATGACAACAAACAATTGCTTTTTACAGGGTCACATTATTCTAATTTTCAGATTCATATTACATTATTCATATTTTGTGCCTCTACTATGACATGTTTCAATGCTTTAATGTTCAAAAAGGTCTTTATTTCTCTCATACTTGCTGTGCTGCAGGACCTTTTTTCATAGTAATGTCACTATGTAAACCATGTCATATCTCACACACAGTATCATAATAATAATAATAATCCTTATATTTATTACAGACTCTCAAAGCGCTTTACAAATACACATTACACATACAGATCATACATGTAATGGTCATCTACCCTGGACAATACCCACAGGAGCAAATTCGGGTGAAGTGTCTTGCCCAAGGACACAACGGCCTGACGGAGTGGGGCGGGAGCGGGTTTTGAACTGGAGTTCCCCAACACCCCCTTGATCTGATGATCAAACACACAGACCACTGCGCCACCCGTCATGCAGCATGTTCAAGCAGAGCCATCCTCCTAATCAGGGGCGGATCTAGACAAATATTCATGGGGGGGCAAGAGGGTGGCAGGAGATTTTGAGGGGTGGCATCCCCTGACAGAAGTATATGCTGATGTAAATCGCAATCATATCAATCAATTAGGGGTGTAACGGTACACGTACCCGTACTGAAATTATTCGGTACAGGCCCTTCGGTTCGGTACACGTGTGTACCGAACGAATATAACGTTAAACGTAAAAAATTGAGAACATGAACAACGTTCTGGAAGTAATCTCAGGTATATATCATAGAGCGACCAAGTCATTTCATTGGATGAGAGGCATATTATGAGAGCTGGTCACAGGGATGCGTTCAAATGTAGTCAGTAATTTGAGGAACTGTCGAAATGGCGAATGCAGATAAAGTTGAGCTGAAAATCCTCCAGCATCATTGAAGTCTCCGGTTTGGGAACATTTTGGTTTCGCAGTTACGTACAAGGATGACGGACAAAGACAGGTGGACCGAACCAAAGCTGTTTGTCGGCATTGTTCAACTAACATTGGTTACGCGGCTGGCAATACATCACACTCATTTGAAAAGGCATCACCCGAATGTGAATATCACCGGTACCAAAAGAAAAAAGACTGAAGTGCAAACCCAACTCCCACTAGCATGTAAGCCTCCACCACTCGCAGAAAGTTCAGACCGAGCCAAAGCTATTACAAACGCCAAATATCCTTATGTTGCCATGTTAGCAAAGCGCTACCTGGCTGTATCTGCTGCCACTGTCCCTAGCGAGAGAGTGTTCTCCACAGCAGGAGACATTGTTAGTGCCAGCAGATCTGCCATTTCAGCAAGCAATGTGGACAAGTTCATCTTTCTTTAAACAACATGAAAATACAATGACAAGCAAGTCCTAATGTCAAGCTGGCTGCTTAGGTACTACAGTTCAAATACAGATTATTTCAGTTCATCGAAATGCTGCACCTTAATGTTTATTTTATTACATTTTGTATTTATTTGAATACATTAGTCACAGTTTAATAATAATTAAAAAAAAATATGTAATGTTTTGTGATAATTTTTTCTGCTGTACCGAAAACGTACTGAACCGAACCGTGACCTAAACACGAGGTACGTACCGAACCGAAATGTTTGTTACACCCCTACAATCAATGTTAACTTGGAAAGCCACAATATTAATATTTTAACTCAATCACATAGGTGATATTATTGTGGCACATCAGTAAAGCCTTACATATAAGGTGGCAGATGTAATTTAATGAATTTTAACTGAACAATAACTGAATGAGTTTGTCTCACTCTTAGACCAGCAGGGGAACCAAATCTATGCAGACTACTTTACAGTCCGCTTTACAGATATAGTGAAGAACTGTTATGATTCATATATTCATTTATTATTGAATAAACTATATTTTTTAGAGGAGTTAATGATGAATGTTCATCAAGATGCTTGCTCACCCTCCTTCAAATTTGAAAAACAAGTAATGATATCATTATTGATATACAGTTACAACCTTGACTTTACATCAGAAAGAACAAACATTAAAGAAGTGACTAACTGCATCAGTTAGGGTTAAAAAACGTGTATTCAGCTAAAACATATACATCGCTGCAGTTATTATCCAGTGGAAGGTCCTTACCTACTGGCCTAGTTAAATCAAAGTGGTTACTTTCTGTTGGCTGGGCAGTGTAGTTTTACACACCGTCTTATTTTACTTTTTCAGGACTTAAAACAGTTTTTTGGGGGCAGACCCCCTCAAAGAAAAAAATATATACACGCATACAAGGTCATCATCTTAACAGTTTGTTATTCTCATCGAGTCATCCGTGAGCAGAGCATCAAGTTGGCATGTCTATTACAGCTGAATGCGGCGATTACTATTTTGTTCAGCAAAACACCTCACAAACTTATTAAGATCAACAGCTGTAGTGCGTTTTGATTCAATGCTGAGTACAGCCAAACTTGACATTCTCTTCTCTGTCATTGTAGACCGCAACTACCTCATTCCTTCAGTGCTTGGGTCCGAAAGGCTTCTCGTTTTGCGCCGTCCCCCCGTTCAAGTGAATTCGCCACCAATCATATTTCCACTCTCGCGCCAGGACCGGGGGAGGGGTTACATGACGTGCATCTTGTGCTGCATTCACTTGCACTCGGACATTAGAGACTTTCTCTCATAAATGTCCGATGAGCCACAACTTTTCTTTCAAAACAAAGATGCCAACTGGGTGGCAAGGCTATTGTTTAGGGTGGCAGTTGCCACCCCATGCCACCCCGGTAGATCCGCCCCTGCTTTTCTGTGTCATGCATCTCACCAGTTTGCCCATGCAGCGCTGCTGTCCCACTCCGTTTTCACACTTGTGGTGGAGGCTCATCTTGCAGGCTTTGCAGCGGAGGCCGTGCTTTGCTGTGTTTCCCGCCAGGAACACCACATGCTTGGCTGTTGTACCTGATGCACACACAAAAGGTGTAAGAGGTTAAGACAGGATCTGTCAGGAGCTGGACTCGAATTGGGGCTCCTAAGTGAACAGTAAATCACTCACAGAAAGGCAGAGGCATGGAAAATGTTGTTCAGAAGTCCTTCACATTCATTTATTCATCGTCACACTTGTTGCAAGCTTAGAATTGTTCCCGGGGTGCACTAGGGGGAAACTGGGAAGAGACATGTGGAATATTTTAACAGTGATACTTTTAGCAAACGTGATGTGCAATTTTAGCAAACCCACTTTAACAAAACAGACTGTGACTGAGCCAGTGTTATCTGCCCCATGAGAACACTTTTTAAATTGCTGCCTGTGTGCAGTTGACCCTCTCTTATTAATACCTGACTCACAGTCGCTACAATAAATGAAGATTAATCTGACTTTGCTGCAAAAATATGTGTGTGTGTGTCTGCATTTGTGCAGAGGTGTGTGAATGAGTAACAAATTAATATGCAGAGAGAGAAAAATAAAGTAATACTAATGAGAAAGATAGTCTTGTTCAGAGTGGAGATTGTAGAGAAAGGTGAAGGCATAGAATAAAGTAAATCACATGTCAACATCATCAGATGGTATCAAAGTTGTCTTTAAAGGGATCACTGGGCTGGGGCTCTGTTATTGTGTGTGTTTGTGAGAAAGACATACAACAAAAGAGAAAGAGCTGCATACAGTAGGTAGGTATGTGTAAGTTGGCATGTTTGAGGAGTGAAAGTGAAGTGCAATGTCACCGCAGGGAATCAAACTTTCACTGTTCATCTTACAGATTTAATTAAAATCCGTTTATCACCAGAATTAAAAGTCACGTAGCTCAAGTTTACTCTTTAACCCTCTGGAGTCGGTGGACGCGCTGGGGCGTCCAGGTGCGCATAATTTTACGTAATTAATCATATATTTTCGATTATAAGGAGTAGAAACATGATTCAGCAGTATCTCCTGTGAGACAGTAACCAGGGCACAACAGCCAATATGGCCGCTCAAAGCATCTTGACTTTACACTGTGTGGGATTGGTGGATTCGTGTGTCCGTCAAGGAAATCTCAGCCGGCAGCCATCATGGTCTGAAATGACCAATGGACATCGAGAAATCACTAAGGACCTACCCACCAAGTAAAAAAAACATAAACCACGTGTCTCCCATCAGTTTACGTCTGTGTGGAGAGAGAGAGACAGAGAAAATGGCTAAAAAAAGTTGCCGACTTCACTCGAGATTTTTTTCGCTAGCAGCAGTGAAGATAGAGCCTCAGATGTTCAGAACCTGAAGTCTTCGACTCTTCTGAAGAAGAAGAACACAAAGACAACAACAAGGATCCATTTGGACATGGGTAAATGTAAATATTACAGTAATAGTTGTTAGGGAAATAATTATCTCAGACTCCTAGATGTGACATACAGGACCAACCTTGATGTCTATTTATGTCCTTTAAGGACACAGGCTGCTTCAGCCAATAATGTTATTGTTCCTGTCCTTTAAGGACACAGGCTGCTTCAGCCAATAATGTTATTGTTCCCATTCTGTGACCGGTCAATACTAGGTCACAGATGGTCTTTGTTGTGGGTGCACTGGGACTAGTGCTGCGTACCTGGACTCACATTCAGGTTCAGGTCCGGACTCAAGTCCAGAGGTTCAGGTTCAGGTCCGGACTTATAAGTCCGGACCTGAACCCGTGTCAAGTTGTGTGAGTAACTAAAGTGAACTTATTGTGAGCTAATTATCAATTTAAAATTAACTCATAATCAACTCAAATTCAAACTCATCAGGTTTATTGTGCTCCCTTCCAACTTGTGTCCACATTTCTCTACAAAGTACAAATGTAGAAAAAACACTTTTTGCCACTTAGTCTACAAATGACTTATGACAGCAACTACAGTGAACTACTACAAAGTTCAAACATTTATTTCATTTACCAAACTAAAGTAACCAAACAGTCCCTGAGCTGACTGAGCCTAAATCCCTAAAACGGTGCTGAAAGGTAGAGTGTAGAGTAGACTATACGCATTACACTGTTACACACCTACTATGTACAGTATACACTGTAGTGACTGAACAGTCACAGTACTGTACTGTCTGTACATGTATTTTCTACAACTCTACATGTGTACATTATACAGTACATACTACATACATAGTGATGTACATACATACTGTTAGAAATTAAAATCAATGTTGATATGGCGTAATTTTGAATTAAATACACTATTTAATTTAAATCAGTTTTATTCTGAAAAAAACGGAAGTTCGCACTATTAACTTAACTAATACTTTTATTCTGAAAATTCTTCACTTCCGGTTAGCATTAGCATGTGGCGAAAGGCTACGTTTTCAAACCGTGAATCGAAGGTGAAATGACATGTGATGTTGTACACTGAGCACACTGGGATTAGCACTCATTTATTGACGCTGAATAACGTTTATCAGGGAATGTTTAAATAACCACAGACACCAGAATATACGTAAGTGCTAGTTTTTTTGCGAGTCCAAGTACCGGTTCCCGACATTCCGGTTTTAACCGGACTTGAACCGAAACTTTTTACAAGTCCAGTACCGGTTCGGCTTGCCGGTACGCAGCACTAACTGGGACACTTCCTTCTTTGTTGTTTGTGGACTCCAGGGTATTGAAGAAACACACTCCTCAATGTCAGTCTTGGTACTTTATTGACAAAGATGACGACACCCTGAAACAGAGCAATGCCGCAGGATAAGCTGACAAAGTATTACATACATGCATGTCATGACCAATACACATATATTAAAGACACACTAAACAGTAGTGGAAACAGTCTTACATGAGTGAGTGGATGAACGTCTCAACTCGAGGCGGAGTGAATGAACAACATGTGAACTAAAATGGCCGCTAGGCACTACCGGGTCAAAGCACGGCATATCTGGGCAGCGACAGCAGTGACGCTGCCCTCTTGTGGCCGGCGATAAACTCTTCATCCCCCCCAGACCGGAAAGCTATGGGACGGAATAGGTTAACGGTCTAAATCCAGCTGCCGGACTCGGGCTCGTAACGTGCAGGCGGCCTCCTCACGCGGCCTGGCCGAGTAGGCTGGGGCAGCATCGGCGGCGACTGCAGCACCGGTGCAACCAGGAAGGCACCCGTAGGAACGGTGAGGTCAGAGGACACCTCACCGGCAGGTGCCGGTGGGGAAGCGCCCATAGCCGAGTCGCGGGGTCCAACAGCCGGCCGCTGAGCGATCCCCTGGGGCGTCGCCCAGCCCGGGTGGATAGGTGGGGGCTGATGGTCCAGAGCAGCGGGCGGCGGCAAGGGCGCAGCCGGCTGCTCACGAGCGCAGGGTGTGGCCGGCGTATAGGCACGGAGGAAGCGCCGGTTGCGCAGTGTCAAACGTCCCGAACCGTCAACCCTGATCCGATACTGGTCGTGGCCCGGCGACTCCACCACGATCCCTGACCTGTCCCATTTATGGGGGCTCGGGCCTTGCTGGTTCTGGAGGAATACCCTTTCGCCGAGTGCCAATGGGCGGAGCGGTCTTGAGTGAGTCCCCAGAGACTCGGTGGTACGGGACATACGGGTCCGAAGGGCGTCCTCCTTCGCCGCCCATGCCTCGCGCCATAGCAGGCGGATGTGCGGGTTCGAGAACTTCTCGAGGCGGTTCACGAAGGAGAGCGAGCCACGAAGGGGGCGGCCGAAGATGATCTGGGCTGGCGAGAGGTTGCTGTCAGGGTCAGGCGTGTTTCGCAGCTGCAGCATAGCACGCAGGAAGCGGTCCTGATCAAGACCGCCCGACGGGCCGGTGTTGGACATCAGGAGGCGCTTAGCGGTCTTAACCGCAACTTCTGCCCTCCCATTCGACTGCGGGAAGCTAACGGACGACACACGGTGTTTGACGTGCCATAAGCGGAGGAAGTCCTCAGTGTGGCTCGCCTTGAATTCCGGACCACCGTCGCTCGAGAGCTCCTCCGGTACGCCGAAGGTGGCGAAGAATGAACGGAGGTGTTGGACCAGGCCAGCTGAGCCCGCCAGGGCAGTACCCGCCGTAGAGCTCAGGACCTCTACCCAGCCCGAGAGACGGTCCCCGACAACTAGGTAGTGGCGGCCCCCATAGTCGAAGAAGTCAGCAAACACCGCCTCGAATGGCGTGGACGGGGGTGAGGACGGCAGGGGGGGTGTAGCCGCCTGTGACGGAGCATTGCGGTTGCAATCTGCACATCCGTCCCTGGTGGCCTGAATGTCCCCGGACATCCCGGGCCAGTAAACTATGGCTCGGGCATGCTGCCCCATCGCTGAGGTTCCCTGGTGGGCGGCATGGAGATGCTGAAGGACTCTCCCACGGAGGGATGGGGGGACCACGACGCGGTCCCGATAGAGCAGGACGCCGTCCTGTGCGTAGATGGACTCACATACCGATGACAGACTCGCCAGGGCAGGGTCATTTACGCCAATCCCACCCTCCTGCTCGATGAGTTGGAGGAGGTGGCCGAGGCATCCGTCAGCTGCTGTCTCCCGTGCGAGGAGGGGCCAAGAGACGGCTCCGAGCTCCCATGCGTCGTCGCGGATGGAGGCCATGAGTGCTGACTCCACGGCGTCAGGCCCGCTCGGCAGCCCCAATGAGAGGCCGTTCGCTGAGCCCGAGGGGGAAGGATGCCTCGACGTGGCATCAGCGGCATAGTTGCTCTTGCCAGGCAGATGCACAATGTCAAAGCGCCATGGGAGGGTGCGCTGCTTGAGTCTAAACAGACGCGAGTTTGTGATCTCATCCAGCGTACGGTCGCCAAAGATCTTCACCAACGGCTTATGGTCAGTGACCACGACGAGGTTGTCGGACCCCTGCGTGAAGTATCGCGTCTGTTCCAGACCCCAGGCCACAGCTAGGGCCTCTCCCTCGACGGCCGCATAGCGCTGCTCCGCAGGGGACAGGAAACGCGAGCCCGCGAGGGTGATCCTCCATCCACCTGGACAGCAGTCCGGTATGCCCGAGGCACAGTGACAATGTTGCTGGAGCAGGAAGTAGCCAATGCCACGCATGGACCAGTCAGGGCGGAGGCAGGTACGCTTCTGCATGTCGTAGATCTCCACGCCCTCACGGATGGCCTCCATTATGGCTTGCTTGGACGCCTGGAAGGCCTCCTCCAGAACGGGGGACCATAGGAACACACAGCGTGGGCTGAGGAACGGCTTAAATGGAGCCATCGTGTCACGCAACTGGGCGTAGTTGGCCACCTGGTTGACAAGGCCGAACCAACTCCTGATGTCCGTCGTGGAGCTAGGGGTGGGGAAGTCCCGGATGGCGTCCAAGTATTTCGGGAGCGGTTCGATGGTAGATTCCGACACCCTGAAGCCAGCAAAATCGACGCACCTCTCCGCGAACTGAAACTTGTCTGAGTTCAACACGATTCCTGACCGGCCGACACGCGTCAGGAAGTCGATGGTCCTCCACCAGTGTTGCTCCAGGTCGGTGTCATAGTGGATGGTATCATCCACGCAACGTTCCTTGCGTTCATAGTCCGAGAGGACGGCATCAAACCGACGGTTGTAGCCATCCCCTGATGACAGGAAACCCTGTGGTGCCCTGGTGTAGCGCCAACGGCCGAAGGGTGTGATGAAGGTAGTGAGGTGGCGATCCGACTCACGCAGGGGGACACTGTGGTAGCCGTTCCAGGCGTCCGTGACGGTCTTCCAGGTGCCCTTCGGGACGCGGCGTGCAAGGTGGAACGGGGACTCAGTGGCGAAGGTCTCACGTTGGCAGAACTTGTTAAGGGGGGAGAGGTCCACGGTCCTGCGTGGGGAGCCGTCGTGCTTCCGAGTGACTACCATACGATGGCACCACGTCACAGGCTCGCCGTATGACACACGTTCAATGACCCCAAGGGCTTCGTCCCGCAGTAGGTCATCGTGGACCCTCCGCTGCCAGTGTAGAGGCACTGTAGCCGCGGTGTGACATGCCCTAGGCGTAGCTGCGGGGTCCACGTGCATCTCGATAGGTGGCCCCTCCATGCATGGTAGTGCTCGATGGGGGCAAGTATTGAACGTTGACGAGGCAGATCTCCCGAGTAGCCAATCTTTCATCCTGTTATTGTTCTCTGGCTTACAAGGGAACGGCAGTGCTACGGGGCGCGCCGGGGGGACCGTGCGCTGAGGACATGTGCACTGGGCGTCCCGGGGGTCACCTGGCCCCACACAGCCGCCGTTGGCTGACCTCGTCGCATTGACGGACAAGGGCTGGTCTGGCGTGTCAGCCGTGTCAGGGCTACGCCTTTCCTTGGGCCCCCCTGCAACGTCGTCCGATGGGAAGTTCGCGGGCAAGAGGCCGAGGTTGAGCAACGACTCGTAGGAGAGGTACATGGCCCGGACCGAGCTGCTCACATATACCATGGAACGGCAGGATGTGACGCGCCCCCCACTGCAGGTTGTCGAGAACCTAGCGAAGAACGCCCCCTCGATGGATATAGGGGAGCGGTTGGCGGCTGACAGGCTGAGGCTGACGGGTCGCAGGTCGTCCCGCGAGAAACCGCAGGCCAGGAACTCCTCCAGCGACCAAAGGTCCGACTGCGCGCCAGTGTCCGCGACGGCGGATATCCGAGCTCCGTCGGCCGAGCCCCGGTTGCCGGTGCCATCCCTCAGCCCGACTGGCATGTCCATCGAGATGGTGATTAATGCTCGGGGGTGGTCTCTCAGCCTGGCCCGTCTCCATTCGCCCTTGGAGAAGATGTGGTGCTCGAGTCTGATAGGTGCTTGTCTGTTGACACATCCGTGCGACGTCGGGGCGCGGCGTCGGCGATGGCTCCTGTGACGTCGGCCAGGGCGGGCCCCAGCTTGCACCGATGAGACCTGGGAGACCGGCTCCGACCCCATGGCGGCCTGTTGACTGTCGGACAACGGCTGTTGACGCCTCTGTCGTCGGCGGGCCCTATAGCAGCCGATACACACCTGGTGAGGCTTAGGATTCCACCCGCGAGGCCCCTCCGTGAAGACGTTAAAGACGCTCTTACATTCCGGGCACGAGGCACGTTTAGCCCCGTCCGCAGGGCTTGGGGCGGGGCTCGTCTGTGGAGTCGTCTTCAGGTGCTGGAATGACGACATGGCTGATAGGGAGGACGACGGGAGAGCGTTACGGGCCATCTCTCTGTTCTCGACGAGTGCAATTACGTCATTAACTGGCTTAACCAGGACGTCAGGTGTCCCCAGCGTCTCGCGGCGTATGTCCGAGTCATAAATGCCATTGAGCAGAACATCACGGATGATGTGGTCGGTATAGTCCACATCCTTACCACACTCGCATACCGCATTATATGCACATGTCTCTGCTTTACCCCGCACTCTGGCAGCGAATGCACGGAATGTCTCATCGCGTTCCTGGCGGAGCTGAAGTAGCTCGGTGCGCAGGACGCATGTAGCGACTGGGATGACAGCTAGGGAACGCATGACGGTGATTAGGTCTGGCAAGGGTCCGGAAGCGGTGTCGGGAGCGGCTTTCAACAGGCTGTCTCCAAGTACAGGTCCAGCGCACTGAAACAGCTGGAAGGGGGCCTGGGCATCCCCTATGCCTGAGCCGGCGCGGAATACGTCCCATCGGCGGATGAACACGTTCCATTCCTCTATCGACACGCCCACATCAACTTTGGGCCGATCGAGTCTCGGGCCGTGAGGGGCTGGGGCCTGGGCTGGGGCCTGGGCTGGGGCCTGGGCTGGCGCGGCCATGACAGGCGCTGCGTGCTGGTGGCTAAATCCATGAATCGTCAATATAGCAATGACGAGTGCTTCAGACAAGTCTTGGGATTCGAACTCGCAGCCGGGGACAGGGCATCCAACAATGACCATGGTGTCGTCATGAAGAAACACACTCCTCAATGTCAGTCTTGGTACTTTATTGACAAAGATGACGACACCCTGAAACAGAGCAATGCCGCAGGATAAGCTGACAAAGTATTACATACATGCATGTCATGACCAATACACATATATTAAATTACATATATTAAAGACACACTAAACAGTAGTGGAAACAGTCTTACATGAGTGAGTGGATGAACGTCTCAACTCGAGGCGGAGTGAATGAACAACATGTGAACTAAAATGGCCGCTAGGCACTACCGGGTCAAAGCACGGCATATCTGGGCAGCGACAGCAGTGACGCTGCCCTCTTGTGGCCGGCGATAAACTCTTCAGGTATGACATATTCGAGGCCATAGGTGGCGGACGCAGGTAACTCAGTGTGCCCAAACTGTCTGAAGCTATCTTATCAAAACATGTTGATTACTCTCTTTTGAAACCAGTTAAATGGGCTAGCAAGAGAGAGGCGCTCCAGAATTGACGTGGCAACCACCCGTGCAGTCAGACCGTGACTGCTGTGATTGTGATGTGAATTCTCTGGCCGTAACTCCAGATAAACCTCCAGTGTTTGACATCAAAGCTCCTGCTCTACCCTTCAGTGACTCCCACTGCATTGCTACACAGAAGTTTCCATTACAATAGTGTACTGGCAATGTGTGGGGAATACCGCGAAAATGAACAATAGGTTTATTGATATATATTTGTTATCGATAGTCATGAACTTTTTCTTGGGACAAAATAGACTCCATTAGCAAACGTTTACTCTGTGTTAACGTTATTTTGGTGTGTAAAAGTGAGATTACATGTGTAGATGATTAAATTAATCATTTATTCGTCCCACAACGGAGACATTTACAGTGACATGTTTTGCCATCGATTATTTAATCATACTGTTCTGTACAGATGAGACTGTCATAGATTTATTTATGTGTGCCTGTTATTATTTTACCGTCCTGTACAGATGAGACTTTGTAATCAGATGTAGCCTATGTATATGTGTGTCTGTGATTTTATACTGAATGTAAAGTAACTGGAAATACCTGTGTGTGTGTGTGTGTGTGTGTGTGTGTGTGTGTGTGTGTGTGTGTGTGTGTGTGTGTGTGTGTGTGTGTGTGTGTGTGTGTGTGTGTGTGTGTGTGAGAGATCGAGAGAGACTCCTTGTCCAACCTCCCAAACTTTCTTTTTATGTGTGCATTGTTATTTGTGCTTGAGCAACATTTTACTTGAACTTTATTTCAATGAAATTAGTTGTAATTATAGTCCTAACTCAGACAAAAGGAATTCCGTTGTTTTCTTTACTAGAACATGTTTACAGTACAAACAACAAACAAGCATGTCATCACAACGACGTGGCCTTGAAGTGAAGTTGGTAATGCAGCTGTGCTGCGTCTTTCTCTGTAACCTCTTTGGCGTGCTTCGCACTCAAATGCGAACGCATTGTTGAGGTTGAGTTGTGATAGACCAACGTCTTTTCGCAGAGCTTGCATTTAACTTCCTTTGGACTTGTATGTTCGAAGTAGTTCCACGAGGAGGAACTCTTTTTACCTGCCGGCTGCCGCTTTGTTCATCTTTAGCAGTGTGGGGACTAACGCGTTACCAAGTAACGCGTTACTGTAACGCCGTTATTTTTGGCAGTAACTAGTACTCTAACGCATTACTTTTTAAATTCAGTAACTCAGTTACCGTTACTACATGGTGCGTTACTCCGTTACTGCGTTAGTTTTTTTATATAGTCAACAGCCAGGTGAACAGAGATGAGAACTGTACTTAAGTACAGTACTTGAGTAAATGTACTTAGATACTTCCTGTGTCACATGCGGAGACGGGCTGTGGGCGTGTTTGTGTTGTTTACTAACAAGACTATCATGGCGGCGGCGGAGCTCAAGTCTAGTTTCTCCACCTGGAGATATTCTCACTATTTCACTTTTGTCGAGCACAAAGAAAAGAACGTTTTAGTTAAATGTAAGTTGTGTCCTGGCGGGTCAGAGAGCCTATCTACTGCCCAAACCAGTCATTCACATCTCTTAAAACATCTGCAGAAACAACATGCTGGGACGAAGCTAGTAGCTAAGACCACAGAGACTCAGCCGACGCCACTCCACCTCCACCTGCACCTAAGCAACAGCGGCTGGATTTTAACCGAGGGACCGCTAGCCAGGGAAAAGTCGATAAAGCCATTGCACGGTATGTTGTAGAACACATGCAGGCTATTGCTACAGTGGAGTCACCCGCTTTCAGGGAGCTAGTTAGCATGATAGCATGTCCGGGCGGCATATGGGACGGAAAACTTTTTCCAACGACCTGGAGAAAGAATATACAAAAATGTAAAGCCAGCTAATATCGATGCTATCCAGATTGCATATAATGCATGTCAAGTTGATCAACAGATTGTATTATTCTCCAATGCAATAACAGTACTGAAATGAAGGCTATCAGGGCATTAATATAATGGGAGCCCTTTTTTAAGTAACTAAAACGTTACTTTTCACAGTAACGCATTACTTTTTGGTGTAAGTAATCAGTAAAGTAACTGAGTTACTTTTGAAATGAAGTAACTAGTAATGGTAACTAGTTACTGGTTTTCAGTAACTAGCACAACACTGATCTTTAGTCGCACGTGTGAGGGAGAGGGGGGGTGGGGGCGGGGTCGGTGTGCAGCGTGCTGCAGCAGCAGTCTGCTCTGCACGGAGGCTTCCTCCAAGTTTACAGTAAAACAAACTGGTGGTGTGACCAATGGCCATTTACAATTATTAATACTATTACTATTATTAGCATATACAGATGTAGCGCTTCGTTTCAGACACCTACCCGGGCGGGTCCGTGATCTGCACGGGGTGGGCCCCTGCTGAAAAGTAAAACCCCCCCGCAGGACTTGAAACGCCCCCTTGATAAATACATTTAATTATAATGAAACAGCAGCAATGGATCATGGATCCACCAGGGGGAGCCGTGAAAAGCTGCCACACTGGAACTCATGTGAAATAAACAGCTGATCTACAGGTATCTGATATATCGGATATTTGTTAAGATCCATATGTCACGGATAGGATCATATTCTGTGCTTAAGTAAGAGACATGTAATCATTTACTAAACATCACCATGTTTTTATTTAACAAAATAATGTTTAATTCACGTTGGCGTAAGTACAAAACCATCGCTATGTTTTTAGATCAGGAAATGCATCCAGGGTCAAACAAACGATTTTCGATCGTCATCCTCGCATTCATTTAATGTATCATATGTTCGCGAGTTGAAATGAATGTACTAAATTTAATCCACGTGAGTTTACAACAACAATAATCGCTTTGTTTTTATATCACATCCGACGGAGGAAAATGCAGCGGCTCTCACTACCGATCACCCTAATCCCACGGGCAAACAATAATATGTACAGTGTTCATAGTTTTATTAGTGTCTAATATTACTGCTATAATAATCACACATTGAGTTGTTGAAATCAGACCGTCGTTTTTTTTAAACGCTCTGAATGAAACGGCAGCTCTCAGGTGATCAGCTGTGTGTTTACACAATAAAATATGCATAGTAATTTAATACCTTCCAAGTTCCAACACACATTGTAAGAACAGTTCTGTTTCATATGAGTGTTGTAACAACAATAACATTATAAATAGTAACATAGCATGGTATTGCACATTTACTGTAGCTTTGAGTGTTACTGGCCTGAGATTTTTTTATGACATGAATGAAGGTGACTGAGGCTTTTTAATATAGACTTTTCAGTGTCCCACATTTTGCACAGAACTGTCCCACATTAGGAAAACAGATTGTCTGAGACAACTTGGCACTAAGAGTACTAATATGTCTACCATTTCTTGTATGAGTTTAATATCTGCATGTTCTCTTTTGGTTTGATTAGGACACATCCTGGGGATTTCAGAATGTTACTGGATTTTGATTTATTGTATCGGCTTCATGTCGCAATAATATTCCCGAAGTCTGAAATGCAAAAAATGTTCCACATTAGGGCAATTCACCCTACATTTAATAATTTTGTTTATTTTTAACGAAATAAATGTGGTTTAATCCATCATGAAATTAATGTAGGCTATTTACTTAGTACATATCTGACATAAACGATTAACACACTGTTCATACTGCTCACAGGCTGATATTGTTACGACTGGAGCACACAAAAACTGATAGGACCCAAATGCACGACTCTAGACAAAAGATGATTCAAAAAAAGGTTTTACTGTGATGATAAAACAAGGTAATCCATTCACAAGGTTCAAAACGATCTGGCACTTGGCACAGGGAACACACAGAATATATACAGAAGCAAGGGACTCCACAGGTGCAAACAATAAGGGCGGGGCAGGTAATCAGGTCCGTGGACAAACAGGCAAGGTAGGAATCGAACTACCTGAAATGAGAAATGACAAAGTAAAACAGGAAATGGCAGACACGGACTTAACAATATAGACTCACAGAGAAATAATATAGATCTGTTGTGATCTGACGAGACACAACAGTACCCCCTCCTCTACGGCCGACTCCGGACGGCCCAGAGTCCTGTGGATTAAGTCTGAAAAAGTCCTTTATCAGTTTCTGATCCACAACAAAACTTGCTGGTACCCACGACCGATGTTCTGGACCGTATCCTTTCCAGTCTACAAGGAACTGTCGGCCGCGTCCTCTCTTCCTGACTGCTAGCAGTTTCTTGACGTCATATATCAGACCGCCGTCTAACATCCGGGGGGGAGGAGGAGGCTTGGATGGAGGAACCAAACGACTCTCCCGAACCGGTTTGACTTTGGCAACATGAAAGGTCGGATGGACTCTCAAGGACCTGGGCAGGCGCAGGCGAACAGCCACCGGGTTAACAACTTTCGTTATGGGAAACGGACCCACAAACCTCGGAGCCAGCTTCCTGGAGGCCACACACAGGGGCAGATCTCTTGTAGATAGCCAAACCTTCTGCCCGGGTTTGTAGGCAGGTGCCGGACGACGATGTCGATCTGCTGTCTTTTTCATGCGAGCAGCACTCTTCAGGAGAACCTGGCGAGCTCCTGCCCAGACTCTGTGACACCGCCTCACCAGGGCATGTGCTGACGGTACAGTCACTTCCTTCTCTACTTCCGGAAACAGAGGAGGTTGGTAACCATAGGCGCAGTGAAAAGGGGAGAGACCCGTGGCAGATGTAGGTTGGGTGTTGTGGGCATACTCCACCCATATCAGCTGCTTGCTCCAAGTTGTGGGATTCTGGGACACCAGACACCGTAAACACGTCTCCAGTTCCTGGTTGATCCTCTCTGATTGACCATTAGCCTGTGGGTGGTAACCAGATGTGAGGCTGGGAGTGGCTCCTATCAGGCTGCAGAACTCCTTCCAAAACTGGGAAACGAACTGCGGCCCACGGTCTGACACCACATCTCGAGGAAATCCATGCAGCCTGAAAACATGAGATAAGAGCGCTTCTGCTGTCTCTTTAGCAGAGGGAGATTTGGGCATGGGGATAAAGTGAGTCATTTTGGTAAATCTGTCAACAACAGTGCAAATGGTGGTGTTACCTGCAGAGGGAGGCAGTCCAGTGACAAAATCCAGCGAGATGTCAGACCATGGGCGGCTTGGAATGGACAAAGGTTGCAGTAGACCCATAGGAGACTGGGTAGAGGTCTTATTCCGAGCACAGGTAGTGCAGGCTGCCACATACTCAGTAACCTCCTTCTCCATTTTAGGCCACCAAAACCTTTGCTTTATCATGTACATAGTTCGTCTGATACCTGGATGACATGTTAATACAGATGTGTGAGCCCAGTGAATCACATCAGAACGGACAGATGGGGGAACAAAGAGACGGTTAGGGGGGCCACCACTGGGTACGGTTTTTCCCTCTAAAGCTTGATTTACCTTAGCCTCAATTGGCCATGTCACCCCTCCTATCACCTGAGTGGGCGGTAAAATGGACTCTTGTCTCCTTGGAAAGAGCCTCTGGGTCAAAAAGCCTGGATAACGCGTCTGGTTTGGCGTTCTGTGAGCCAGGACGGTAGGAGAGAGTGAAGTTAAACCTATTGAAAAATAAGGTCCATCGTGCCTGTCTGGAGTTTAACCTCTTAGCCTTGCGTATGTACTCCAAATTTTTGTGGTCTGTCCACACAATAAATGGCTGTTTTGCCCCTTCTAGCCAGTGCCTCCACTCATCCAGTGCTACCTTCACGGCTAATAACTCTCTATTGCCTACATCATAGTTCCGTTCAGCCGCAGTCAACTTACGGGAAAGGTAGGCACATGGATAGAGCTTACTGTCTTTCTCTGCCCTCTGTGAGAGGACCGCCCCGATGCCCTCGTTGGAGGCATCCACCTCCACCGTGAACTGCCGTTGGGAATCCGGGATGGTAAGTATTGGAGCTGTAGTGAAAACTTTTTTCAACTTCTGGAAGGCCTGGTCTGCCTGTGGGGTCCACACAAACTGAACAGAAGGAGAGGTGAGTACATGCATAGGAGCGGCAATAGAACTAAAATTCCTAACAAACTTCCTGTAGAAGTTAGCAAATCCAAGGAATTGTTGGACTTTTTTCCTGGAAGAGGGTGTGGGCCATTCAGCCACAGCGCTCACTTTAGCAGGATCCATCATTATCTGGTCAGGACCCAGGATGAAACCCAGAAATGAAGTGGAACTGACGTGGAACTCACATTTTTCAGCCTTAACATAAAGTTGATTGTCCAACAACTTTCTTAATACCTGACGAACATGCGAAACGTGTGAACCTTCATCACGGGAAAAAATCAGGATATCATCAAGATAGACAAAAACAAAATGATTCAAAAATTCCCTCAACACATCATTTATGAGAGCCTGAAAAACGGCAGGTGCATTTGTTAGACCAAAAGGCATTACCAGATACTCATAATGTCCGCTTGGAGTGTTGAAACCAGTCTTCCACTCGTCCCCCTCCCGTATCCTCACCAAGTGGTAAGCGTTACGCAGGTCAAGTTTTGAAAAAACTCTAGCTCCTTTCAACAGTTCAAACGCTGAGGTCATAAGCGGGAGGGGGTACCTGTTCTTGATGGTTATGTCGTTTAGGGGGCTGTAGTCGATGCAAGGTCTTAGGGATCCATCTTTCTTCTCAACGAAGAAAAAACCAGCTCCGGCGGGAGATGACGAGGGACGGATAAGACCCGTTTTGAGAGAGCCGTCTATGTACTCTCTCATAGACTCTCTCTCTGGAGCTGAGAGAGAGTACAGTCTTCCCTTGGGCAAGGGGGACCCAGGCAGGAGATCGATGGCGCAGTCATAGGTGCGATGAGGAGGAAGGGATGTCGCTTTAGTTTTATTGAACACCTCCTTGAGATCTCGGTAGCAGCTGGGTACGTTCGAAAGGTCAGGGAAGTCTGAGTCTTGATTATCTTCATGTTCCCTGTCATTGTCTATAATGGGCTCTCTGACAATTTCAGCAGTCTTGCTCCTGAAACACGAATGAGAGCATTCGCTTCCCCACCCCAAAACCTTACCAGTCCGCCAATCAATGTGAGGGTTATGTTTGCACAACCAGGGATAGCCCAGAATTACTGCATGCTGTGCAGAATTAAACAGATGAAAAGTCATATACTCTGAGTGTTCATGATCAATGGTTATTTTAAGAGGCATGGTTCTATGAGTCACTTTGCACATGAGAGTACCGTCCAGAGCGCTAGCTTCAAGTGTCTGAGTCAATGGCACGGAGGCAATTTTCAAACGTTTAGTTAACCCCCAGTCCATAAGATTAGCGTCAGCCCCTGAATCTACAAGTACTTTCAAAGCTATGCTGTGCTCATTATTACTAACCTCAACCTGGGTCATGGATCGTGAAGGGAAATCTGCGGTTGTCAATCGGCTCACCAGCACCCTCCGTCTTACTGGTAAGCCCCGTCTTTTAACGGGCAGGCTCCCAGGAAATGTCCCTGCTTCCCACAGTAGAAACATAAACGCTCCCGGAGGCGCCGCTGCTTTTCCTCTGGAGACAGCCTGGCCCTTCCGAGCTGCATGGGTTCCTCTTCTGTGTTCCCCGAAGCAGGTTTCACGGTAGTAGAGGAATTGTGGGTCCGAAATCCGGGTCGTAGTGGAGATCGTGCAGGAGGTGGCGCTTTCCTGGCTTTCTCCCTCCGTCGCTCTTGCAGCCTAGTGTCTGTGCGTATAGCCAAGGCGATCATACTGTCCAAATCCGGCGGAAGATCAAGAGGAACAAGAAGATCCCGCACAGAGTCACTGAGTCCGCTCAAAAACATATCGTATAGTGCGTCTTCATTCCAACCACTGTCCGTGGCCAAAGTACGAAAATCAATGGCGTAGTCAGACACACTCTGATTCTGCTGGGAGATCTGTGTCAGGGCTCTGGCAGCTTCTCTCCCCGGTGTGGTTCGGTCAAAGATCTTTTTTATAGTCTCAGTGAATAGTTGGAGAGATTTACACACCGGAGACTCCCGTGCCCACTCCGCCGTAGCCCAGGCTTCCGCTCTTCCCGTGAGGTGGGACACAACAAACGCCACCTTGGCTAGATCACTGGGGAAAGCAGCAGGCTGGCAGGTAAAATGTAGGTCACACTGCGTTAGGAATGGACTGCAGTTACCGGACTCGCCCGAAAACTTCGCTGGAGGAGCAAGACGAATCATGGAAGCTGGCATGGAAAAAACAGCTGTAGGCTCTGGGGCCGGGGCAGCCACGTTGGAAGGAGCGGCAGGCACACTATCCAACCGTGTGAGTACATTATGGAGCTGTTCAGCCAGGTGATTAATTTGTGTTGTAACTACGCCACGAAACTCACTCTGGCTGCTAGTCAGGGTCATTACTCCCTGGTTTATGTCCTTCATTTCTTCCTCCTGCTGCCGCAGACGTTGAGCCTGAGAGCAGAGCGCTGCCCTCAGGGTTTGAGAGTCGGCTGAGTCCATTTGTTGGCCAGATCGTAATGTTAAGACTGGAGCACACAAAAACTGATAGGACCCAAATGCACGACTCTAGACAAAAGATGATTCAAAAAAAGGTTTTACTGTGATGATAAAACAAGGTAATCCATTCACAAGGTTCAAAACGATCTGGCACTTGGCACAGGGAACACACAGAATATATACAGAAGCAAGGGACTCCACAGGTGCAAACAATAAGTGCGGGGCAGGTAATCAGGTCCGTGGACAAACAGGCAAGGTAGGAATCGAACTACCTGAAATGAGAAATGACAAAGTAAAACAGGAAATGGCAGACACGGACTTAACAATATAGACTCACAGAGAAATAATACTAACAGATCTGACGAGACACAACAGATATCTAGTGTATTCATACCCCTCACTGTTTATTCATCATTCAATTCATTATATATTTTATTCTGTAGATTGTGAACATTACTTTTCACTTTACTGCTTGTTGCACCTGGTTAGAAGCTAAACTGCATTTCGTTGTCTCAGTACCTGTAATCTGTGCAATAACAATAAAGTTGAATCTAATCTTGAGCAGGAACTAATGTATTTACTTAGTACATATCTGACATTAACGATTAAACACGTTTGTGCATTCTTTATGAATGCAAACCGAGTCATTTCGTTTATTTTTAACGAAATAAATGTGATTTAATCCACATAATTTACTGTGTTAATTGTTTACTTAGTATTATTTAACTTGAATGTGCCTGATGTGAACATTTCCAGAATGTATTTTCTTCACTTTTTAAATGCCTCTGTGATGTGCTGCTACCCATTTCCCCTCGGGGACTAATAAACGAATACTATGACATTAACGATTAAACACATTTGTGCATTCTTTATGAATGCAAACCGAGTCAAGCCGACTCTAATAAACGAATACTATATCTTGAACGTCTATTGAATGGCCTTTGTATGTATACAGTACAGTATAGCCCAACCATTTACACCTTCATTTTTTCCCGTCAAGAGTTTGAATTGGAGAAAGGTAATCGATGGTGCTTTTATAGCCTATTGCATAATAACTGTGTGATTTATATTGCTTTTCAAATGCATATGGCCACCCATTTACACGGCTCTTCCCGTAGTTAGATCACTTTACATTTCTGCGAATGCATTTTTAATCACACACGTCTCCCCATCCCGAAAATAATAAAGAAAATAAAAAGAGGTAACAATTTTCAAGTTCAGTTTTCACCGTTTTATTTAAAATAACTGACATACAGTAACAGACACATGCTGTAGGCCTATCTGCTGCGGAAACCAGGACGAGCGATTTCGGGATCTGTTTTTCTGGGGCTCCTCAGTCTCTCGTTTACCCGGCTCCTGATCTTATGCCACTGGTCAATGTTCAGATTTGGGAACCGATTGGAAACATAGGACTCAATCTTTTGCTTCACATTGAGGGGAAGAGGCATTTTCCCATTGGTCCCAGTCCAGTTGGTTATTTTCACCATTCTCCCATAGCCTATGTTACAAATGGCGTTATGGCCATGAACATATTAGCAGCATAGATCTCAGGGCGATGCTGTCCCTTAAAAAAGCTGTCCTGGTAACAACTTTCCTCTCGTTCTGAGGAAACAGCCCTGGTGGGTTCATCAGGAGTGACCGCCGACCATGCCCCAACCCCCCCATGTTTCCTATGTATGTTGGGAACCCTTTGTTTAAAACTAATTGGCCATCGGAATGTGTGGAGTCACATTCCACAGCTCCCCCCCCCCCCCCCTCCTGTGATCCCCCGCACACAGGGAGATCGCTTTTCTGGAGTGAAGAGAGCTGAAATATTGATATTGCAAGTTAGAAACGTAAAATGCATTTTGACAGACACTTGGGGGAAATATGATGCATTTTGAATGTCCGATAGTCCACCATTTCCACCGGAAATATCAAACATTTAATAAAAGTGAAAAACAATGAACAAGACTTAACGTATTCATCATAATTAATTATATTTATTTCGTTTGGATGTAGGTGATCTTCTACCATATGAACATGTTGGACCCAAAATCACAACAAAAACGTAAAAACAGATTTTGAAAATGATTTTATTTTTCACAACACAAACATACACAACGAAACCATTTAAAAGCTGGAAATATATACATGGGATGTGACTATGATAATGTGAAAGTTTGATTGAGGTAGCATGGGATTTCATTCTGATAAGGCAAAAGTGTTATTATAAATATAATACAAATATATATATATATATATACACATTATGTACAACAATCTGTTTTTATCTGTGCCACGCTTCAAAGCGGTTTCTGTCAACTACGACACAGAGGGCAACATCACAGATTCCTCCTCCTCCATGTCAAAAAACAAGCTTAAAGCTTGACTCACGTTCAGAGTTCTCTTCATCATATTTGAGTCTTCAAAACTCTAAATCTATCTAACTATATCTAAATTCTCAATGTTTGTCTGTCACTTTACTTCAATCGCAGTCTCCCGCAGCCTCTCTTCGTCTCCCGCCGCCTGTCTTCGTATATCTTCGTCTCTCTCCATTTCCCACCGTCTCTCTTCGGTTCCCACCGTCCCCCTTCGTCTCGTTTCGTATCACTCCGTTTAACTGATTACCTCACCCCCTCCCTGGTAAATACATCCTGTTGAGCAGAATCTACAGTTTCCAGTATTTTCTGTTTCGTAAAATGATAAAATACGGCGAAGATATTA
Organism: Pseudochaenichthys georgianus; assembly: GCF_902827115.2. NCBI lineage: Eukaryota > Metazoa > Chordata > Actinopteri > Perciformes > Channichthyidae > Pseudochaenichthys > Pseudochaenichthys georgianus. The sequence continues at coordinate 22,068,501 of NC_047521.1, read as the reverse complement.
AAATATGTGCTTCCATTATTCATACTTCTGAAATATATCTGTATTAACTTTATATCATCGTATGTCCGTGTTTATTGGGTATTTCTGCATGAAACAAAGACTGGCATATAGTTTCAAGCCAGTACTTTCGACAGAAATACACATATACATCCTGTTGAGCAGGATCTACAGTTTCCAGTATTTTCCGTTTCGTAATATGATAAAATATGGCGAAGATATTAAAATATGTGCTTCCATATTTCATACTTTTGAAATGTATTAACTTTATATCATCGTATGTCCGTGTTTATTGGGTCTTTTTGCATGAAACAAAGACTGGCATATAGTTTCAAGCCAGTACTTTCGACAGAAATACACATATACATCCTGTTGAGCAGGATCTACAGTTTCCAGTATTTTCCGTTTCGTAATATGATAAAATATGGCGAAGATATTAAAATATGTGCTTCCATATTTCATACTTTTGAAATGTATTAACTTTATATCATCGTATCTCCGTGTTTACTGGGTCTTTTTGCATGAAACAAAGACTGGGATATAGTTTCAAGCCAGTACTTTCGACAGAAACACACGGCAATGTTGTCCGGACTGTTGTTTTTATACGGCACCGGCTTGAACAGGTCATGTGATCTGATCACGCCGGCGTGACGGCCGACTCCAAAGGGTTAATATGAAATACATATAAGTATTTTTACAACTTGTATTTAGAAATACAAATACTCTGTTGTAATTATTGATGCATACATGTGTTCATCCATTTAATCTGGCATCTGCTATAATGGGGTTAATGTATGATATTACTTAATAATACAATACATTATAATATATGATATGATAATTAATTTTAGTTTTATTCATTTCTTATTTCATAGTTTCTCATTATTATTATTTTTATCGCTTATCTTATTTTTGATTTTATTAATCTGTGTGAATCTGTGCTGTCCTGTTTTTCACTCTCACCCTGTTGCTGTTTGAACTACTGAATTTCCCCACGGGATTAATAAAGGTCCATTTTATCTTATCTTAATGTATAAGTTGATTTACTTCAATCTACTGTACAATATTACAGGAAATATACTGCATAAAGCAAACTATATACTTTATTTGATCTAAAATATTTATGTTTCTACAACACCCATTGTGTATTTTGTGAATGAAGCGCCATATCATGGTTAAATCCTGTAATTGAACAAATGGGGAAATTGGGCAACGCCCTCTAGCAATTTGGCAACACCCCCAGCCACTGGCATCCGCTGGGCTTTTGACTGGGACACACCCATTTGAGTCTGATCTGGAGTGCTACATCTGTAAGTTAAAAAGTCACTATAAAGCTCTGTAAAGCCAAGAGCAGCTGCAGATCCAGCTTATAATTCTGTGTAGGTTTGTCACTATGAGCGACTCCTTTCACATTTATGATTTGATGTTATTGTCATTCAGACATTGTCATTGTGACTTGTCACAGTAGAAAAATGCACAACTGTGAATAATGCAATTGAAGGCTGAACTTAGCTGCTTTGACTCAACTTTCACTGCGACGTGAACAAAGCAGGGTCATTGTCAGTATCGTTCCTAACACCTGTGCTTTTCCTACTGTCACAAGTTATAATGTCTGCTGTTATAAACACTCCTAATGGTGTGTTCAGCAGTTAAATGTGGTTAAATGTTGGAACACACATCAACTTTTTGACAGTTTCCCCAAGTTCATGCTACAAACAAAGTGTATGCAATATTTCTCTGGACACCAGACTACTAAATAGTCGAAATTAGCGTGTATATAGCTCATGATATATATATATATATTTTTTAAATGTAACTGCCAGTGATGTGCCAGAGAGGTTTGCAGCCATTTTGCCAGCTGTATTTTACCACTTGTCTAATTATTGTAATTGGTTAATAAGTTGCTAGTGCCATAGGAAGTCGAACAAGCAGATATCAGAATTAGTGATTGATAACATCACAGTGAAAGAGATGAATGGCAAAACCAAAAGCTTGGAGCAAAAACAAGTGAACGATTTAATATTTCGAATTTCGAATGATGCAACATCAGCAAAGCATGATGACATCCTTACGGTGACATCATCAACTTGTGGCTTTTATGGCATTGGAACTGTATGATGTCATCATTCGCTTTGAAGATGACATCATCAAACCTTATAAGAACTCAGGGATTCCGACAATTTCATAATGTTATAACCTCTGGAAGAAGACAGTCGGACTTTAAATCTGCTCTGCTGGGACATCTTACAGGAAAAATGAGTTGCTCAAAATCAGATAAGGCTGGGCCTGATCTCACAATACTCCACAGCAGTTCCACACGCTACATCGTATTGGACTTTGTAGGAGAAGGGTGTTTTGGAAAAGTTGCCAAGTGTGTTAATTTGAAAACATCTGAAACTACGGCAATCAAAATACTCAAAGACGGAGGAGATGACGACAACAATGAATTGAGAATGCTTAAAAAAATCAAGGGACTTGACCCAGATAAGAATAACTTAGTGAGATTCCTGGATGATTTCCATTATCAAGACAAGTATTGCTTCGCCTTTGAAATGCTGGACATGAGCATTTGGGACCTTTATGAGCAGACGCAGGAAACATTTACCCTGAACGAAATCCGCTCTGTCACACAACAGCTACTTGTAGCTTTTGAAGCCCTGAAGGGAATTGGCATTATTCATACGGACCTGAAACCGGACAATGTCATGCTTGTAAACCACAAGTCTCAGCCCTTCAGGATTAAATTAATTGACTTTGGTTTGGCCCTCCCAGCTTCCGAAGCAGAGGTTGGTATGGAAATGCAACCTATTCCTTTCAGAGCTCCAGAGGTGACCTTGGGTCTCCCTATAACTGAAGCCATCGACATGTGGTCACTGGGATGTCTCCTGGCAGCAATGTATTTTGGAATCTGGTTTTTCCCTGGAGAATCTACATACGAGCAGATGAGAGCTATTTGCCAGCTCCTTGGTCAGCCAAAAAAACACCTGCTAGATGCTGGGATAAACACTGGGCAGTATTTTATCAAGGGAAGGGGCTCGACTCCAGGATGGGAGCTAATGACGCCATCTCAGTACAAGATGGTGTCTGGTGTCCAGCCAGAATGTCCAAGTTGGGATTTTGATGATGTTAAAGATTTGACAGGTGCAGTAATGGAGAATCCAGAGGAACATAACTATGATACGTCTGAAGACAAGATTACATTGTCAGAGGTTATGCGTGAAGACAAAATGGCATTCGCAGACCTCTTAAATGCGTTGTTCAATCTGGATGGTCAGACTAGGATTACGCCCGGACAAGCCCTAGAACACAGCTTTGTAACAATGGTTCACCTAGAAGATAACATGTATTCCAACCCTCATGCATCAGAGGCCTTTGAGATGATGGACATCTGCACCCTGGATCTTTCAGATGCAATGTGGGATCCTCTCAGTGACCCTGAAACTGACATGAAGGCAACTGACGGTGACTCACCCCCTGAAAGTTCCCGATGTGCTGCCAATTCAAACACTGAGAGACCTACCAATGACACAACCTCTCAGGCAGACCCCTGCAATCCTGAACCCCATAACGACGAGTCAGCACCCGCACCACTTCAGGCACAACCTCCCACAATACTTTACAGCAGTTCCACACGCTTCATTTTATTGGACTTTATAGGAGAAGGGTGTTTTGGAAAAGTTGCCAAGTGTGTTAATTTGAAAACATCTGAAACTACGGCAATCAAGATCCTCGAAGACGGAAGAGATGCAAATAAGGAAGTGAGAATGCTTCAAAATATCAAGGGACTTGACCCAGATAAGAATAACTTGGTGAGATACATGGATAATTTCATGTTCCAAGACAAGTATTGCCTAGCCTTTGAAATGCTGGACATGAGCATTTGGGACCTTAATTCGCAAATGCAGGAACCATTTTCCCTGAACGAAATCCGCTCTGTCACACAACAGCTACTTGTAGCTTTTGAAGCCCTGAAGGGAATTGGCATTATTCATACGGACCTGAAACCGGACAATGTCATGCTTGTAAACCACAAGTCTCAGCCCTTCAGGATTAAATTAATTGACTTTGGTTTGGCCCTCCCAGCTTCCGAAGCAGAGGTTGGTATGGGATTGCAACCTGTTTCTTATAGAGCTCCAGAGGTGACCTTGGGTCTCCCTATAACTGAAGCCATCGACATGTGGTCACTGGGATGTCTCCTGGGTTCATTGTATTTTAAAACCAACTTTTTCCCTCTAAAATCTACATACGAGCAGATGAGAGCTATTTGCCAGCTCCTTGGTCAGCCAAAACAACACCTGCTAGATGCTGGGATAAACACGTGGCATTATTTTATCAAGGGAAGGGGCTCGACTCCAGGATGGGAGTTTAGGACGCCATCTCAGTTCAAGATGGTGTCTGGTGTCCTGCCAGAATGTCCAAGTTGGTATTTTGATGATGTTAAAGATTTGACAAGTGCAGTAATGGAGAAGCCAGAGGAACATGACTATGAAGACAAAATGGCATTCGCAGACCTCTTAAATGCGTTGTTCAATCTGGATGGCCAGACTAGGATTACGCCCGGACAAGCCCTAGAACACAGCTTTGTAACAATGGTTCACCTAGAAGATAACATGTATTCCAACCCTCATGCATCAAAGGCCTTTGAGATGATGGACATCTGCACCATGGATCTTTCAGATGCAATGTGGGATCCTCTCAGCGACCCATCTGAGAATGGTGAGACTGATATTGGGGTCACATAAAATCAGCAGTCTTCAGAAACAACCACCAAGCGTGCAGGATGACGGACCTTCAAACACTTCAGCCTGTGCAACCAGGGTTTTCTCCGGGAACTCCGGTTTACTCCCGCTATTTAATGATTATGCAAAAAAAACATGAATTGGTGATGTGAAATTGTCCTTAGGTGTGAATGTTAATGTTTTAGTATGTGTCAGCCCTGTAACATTGATATGGGTTTTCTCCGGGAACTCCGGTTTACTCCCGCTATATAATGATTATGCAAAAAAAACATGAATTGGTGATGTGAAATTGTCCTTAGGTGTGAATGTTAATGTTTTAGTATGCGTCAGCCCTGTAACATTGATATGGGTTTGATTTGACCCCAGTGTTTTTCTTTTACGTGTTACCGCAAACAATAAAAATGCAAACATTTAAAATGTAAATATATGATTCAATATTTTTATTGAGAATTGACGAAAAAATGATGATGTAACAACAAGTGATAGTGTATATGTCATGAAAAAGTCATGGTAAAGTAGATCATACTGAAAATAAAGATGTTTAAAATATATGTTTTCACAGCAATGTAAAACAGCTTATACTACAAAAATGAAATTACCAAAGCATTTCTTTCAAATCATATATTTGTTTTTCTGTTTTCTACCTTGGTATGGAATAGGACTGATTTCAACTAATAGTATTGGTTTTGACTACGACAGTTCTGGGGGAAATCTGGGTGAACTTCTTGGTGTATAATATAATAAAAATGACATTTCAAAAGACTCAGGATAAATCTATGAAGACATGAGATTGACTGATATTAATAGACCCTCATTGCAAAAACACATGTTTCATTAATGAGGCCATTCCAGAGAAAGAAATCTTTGAGGATCCTTACCTTCAAAAAGGAAGCTAATCAGTTTATTTTCTAAATCTATTCTTGTGTTTTTTCACTCCTATTGCTCTCAATGGAGTGATTATATAAGATACAGGGAAGTGTGTGTGTCCGCATCTGTAGCCTGTTATTGTCTCATTATACCGCACTGTCAATGAATCAAAGTAAATATATAAGTCATCATGAACACATCTGTCCATCAGACAGAGGGCTGCTGTGCCTCTTGTCATCATTAATGGACGTCTCTTTAAAATGACCACTCAGAGGAGAGGAGTTCTCATTTCTCTAACCGCCTGCTGCTTCCCCTCCCCTCTCCTCGGCTCCCCTCCTCGGCTCCTCCGCTCGCATCTCCTGTGGGCGGGACTAAGTCTTGAGGATAAGAGTCGAGGAGGGGAGTTAGAGAAATGATAAAGGGCCTATGTGTCATATGTCAAGTTGTCCACCGAAATGAACCAGACTAGAAAAACATTTCAGAAATTCATGGTCAGCATTTATCTGCCTGTCACGTCCTCATCCAATCTCCAAAGGCACTCAAACCTTTATCATTTATATATCCATTATCCATCCAGTAAATACTACCCAACAGTTTTAAATCCTTGGTAGATAAAGGAGAAAGACAATGGAAATCTTCTCGTTCCATAAGATCTGAGCACACTGGGTAATGATTCATGTATATATGTTCAGGTTTTTTCTTTTCTTTGTGATTTCATTTTCATCCATGTATTCTTGAGTGGATGTGAGCATTAGTGTTGGATACCTACATCTCACAGGACTGCCTTTTTTCAGTTTGTTTACATTTTATGTATTCAAGTGGCAGGCGGTAAAATATGCATTGCTAATCATCAGTTGTCATGAATTATTCTTTTGACACTTCTGATGTGAAACACAGAAAAAAGCCAGCCTTGAGCTTTAAAGCCCATCTCGAAAACTGATTCTAGAGAGATCTTGAAAAAAGTCATAGACGCCTGTCTTATTAGAAAATAACCTGTATACACAACAATAAAAACAGGGGGAGATTATGAGTTTGACGAAGCTGAAGGTGAAGTTCAGGAAGGTTGCGTTGCCAAATTGTTGACAAACAAGTGCTGTTGAATACTACATTTATTTTAAAACTACATTTGATATGAATTAATTGTGACTGTATCAGTAAGGAAATCCATGAAAGAAAAGCGACACACTGGTTTCATGGTTAATAAAGATTCAGAGCATGAGGTAACTTGACTTCTTTGCTAAACTATTCTCAAGCCAAGAGAAACAAGCATGGCTGCTGAAGTGTCCAAGTTTAGAATAAGTCGAAATTAGAGCCGTGCTCCACTGGGAAAACTTCCTTTTTTATGCTTGATCTCTCGACCTCATTTTCCACTCCTGAGAGTCGATCATATCTAAATTAGGGCTGTCAAGTTAACGCGTTAATAACGCGTTAACGCAAAAAAAAATTAACGCCACTAATTATTTTAACGCGATTAACGCATGTGCATTTTTTGTCCTCGGCCGCCCCGTAGTTTCAGAGCGCATCGAGTTTAAAATACCATCTACAAGCTGATGCTGACAGCCCCGCTCCTGCCGCCCGCTTGTGGCAGACCACACTTCCACGCTCACCGGCAGGCACCGACTGGCCATCGGGAGGACCGGGAGGGTGTGTGTGTGTGTGTGTGTGTGTGTGTGTGTGTGTGTGTGTGTGTGTGTGTGTGTGTGTGTGTGTGTGTGTGTGTGTGTGTGTGTGTGTGTGTGTGTGTGTGTGTGTGTGTGTGTGTGTGTGTGTGTGTGTGTGTGTGTGTGTGTGTGTGTGTGTGTGTGTGTGTGTGGCCCGAGCGAGCGAGAGAGAGACCTTACGTGCATTGTTGTTGTTGTTAGCATCTGGTGCTAGCTAGCTGCGCTAACGGATATAAGGAGCTGTTTAAATGAAAACAGAGGAGCGACATTTCGCCACAACTGCACCGAGCACTTGACTTGATGCAGGAAGCCAGACAGCGGGACATTGTAGGCGAAGTCAGCACACTCATGATTGCAGCAACATGATTGCAGCGTCCAGGCAGCTCCCGTTCGAGCATATGCCTTGAGTTGCACATAGCTCCAACGATCCAACACACACACACACACACACACACACACACACACACACACACACACACACACACACACACACACACACACACACACACACACACACACACACACACACACACACACACACACACACACACACACACACCATTTGTATTGTATTATTGTATGAGAGGTTCCAGGTTGTTGTGTTTAATATTCATGAGAATATTTGTCATTGTTCAAATGATAATGAACATTAGCATAAAGCATATTTGTCCACTCATATGTTGATAAGAGTATTAAAAACTTGAAAAATATTCCTCTAAGGTACATTTAGAACAGATAAAAAATGTGCGATTAATTTGCGATTAATCGCGATTAACTATGGACAATCATGCGATTAATCGCGATCAAATATTTTAATCGACTGACAGCCCTAATCTAAATGCCTCATCCCTTAAGCATCTAGTGGAAACAACAGGAAGGGAAAAAGACTGCCTGTACTGTGACTATTTCCTCTATATAATTTCCATATGACGTACTTTATTCTTGCTGATTGACATTTGCTTATTCCAAATCGCCTCAAATGATTCCAGTTAAATTGTAGGGAAGGGATTAGCCAAATACTGTGGGGAACAGAGTAGGAAAGGTATGAAATCACACTTAATTTGATCTGACAGTGTTACACTCCCTTTCATCTCATGCTGCGGCCACACGAGGACGAAAACGGCTAAACGCATAGGATTAACGCAAACGCAATTGCAAAAAAGCTTCCGTCCACACGCAATAGTTATCCGGATAGTGTCTGTCCACACGAGACCGCTCCGTTTAGCTCCAACCGCAGGAGCCTGTACGTGGCGCTGTAACTTCCTCCACAAAAGCAGCGAAGAAGCATGGTTGTCATGGTTGCCCTTCTGTTTATTCTCCGCGGTGGGGGCCGAGGGAACCGGGCAGAGTTTTTCGCCAGTCAACGTGTATTAAAGTTGAAATCTTCCGGACAAAATTATAAAAGTGCCGGTCAAAGGTCTTCTTTGTTATTTATTGAGCTTTAAAACAAATGAATAACGACTCTATATAATATAATAATAAAATACACTCTACTGACAGCGTCAGTGTCTGTCTCACAGCGTCAGTGTCTGTCTCATGCAGCAGCTGATCCAGTAATGAGTGACCCGGCCGACAGTAAAAATAAACATATTTATAACTAGTTTAGGGAGTTTGAGAGGTAATTAAAATAGCTAAGGGTGATGATCTGACTTGAAGTGTGTGTTTTGCTGCAGCGGGAGGAGCTGCAGGTGAGCAGAGCTACGTGTCTCCGTCCTGTCAGATTAGACTTCACTCGCGTTTAGGTCCATATCGAGAGAAAGATAAATAATCTGAATTCAGTGTGCAGTTTACTTTGACGCGGGGGTGAGCAGCAGAGTTGGGGAGAGGCGGGGCTATTGCCTCATCATTATCAGAAAATGATCGTATAGGGCGTACACACGGAGCCGTTGGACCCCCCAGAGCGTTGCGTATGCCGTTCTATCCACCTTGGGACCCGTTATCGTTTCCTCAGTCGTTTAGTGCCGTATTCGGTCGTCCTCGTGTGGCCGAACGGTCTATATGACACTAAACAGTAACGCAAACGACCATTTTCGTCGCTCTAGTTCTTTATGTCAACAATAGGCACATTTAAATTCAACCTATAAGCTCTATCCAAACAGTTTGCCTCTGTTTTTGCTCACGTTTATTGCTCATTAACAGAGTAATTAATATCAAACAACTCAGGGAAGTAAATTGCTGGAATTATATCAGCGTAGATGCATTTTATTAGATAACATTGCAGGAAAGGTGAATGATGTTAACCTTTTCTCTTATCAGCTTTTCAGGGACAAATCAAAGGCAGCTTTCTGTATCTTTGAAACCAAGCACTGATAAATACCACCAACTTCCACATTGTTGTGATATTGAACTAGAATCTCATTGTGTCTTATAGAAAATGTAAAGGCTCAAGTTGAATAAATGATGGGATAAATATTCCAAATATTATTTTACAACCCCTAATTTGACGACCAAGGCTTGACTTACATATTAAAAAAGACATCAAGGCAAAGGTGAGATTGTGAAATGCCAAACATATCATAAAACTGTTACGTGTGAACTCTTCAATAGCTGTTATAAAACTGCTTTTGGGTGATTGATGCTGTTTTAATGGTCTAATGCTGGCAGCAGAACTTAACGGACGTCAGCAGTTATTTTGCTTCGTTGATATTATCTAAGACTCAGAGTGATGATATAACAATGATCAGCGAAGAGGATGGACAGATGTACCAGCAAGCTCACACAAAGTGTGATTTCTGAATAAGCACATTCTGGTGGGAAAGACACACGGCCAATTATAATATGTCTGTTTTGGTTTCAGTAACTAAAAGCTCAGTCTCCCAAACTGTTGACAGTAAAGTGGCAAAAGTGGTACATTGTGACCTGGTGTCTTTTACTTTTCTGCAGGGGCGGATCTAGACAAATATTCATGGGGGGGCAAGAGGGTGGCAGGAGATTTTGAGGGGTGGCATCCCCTGACAGAAGTATATGCTGATTTAAATCGCAATCATATCAATCAATTAGGGGTGTAACGGTACACGTACCCGTACTGAAATTATTCGGTACGGGCCCTTCGGTTCGGTACACGTGTGTACCGAACGAATATAGCGTTAAACGTAAAAAATTGAGAACATGAACAACGTTCTGGAAGTAATCTCAGGTATATATCATAGAGCGACCAAGTCATTTCATTGGACGAGAGGCATACTATGAGAGCTGGTCACAGGGATGCGTTCAAATGTAGTCAGTAATTTGAGGAACTGTCGAAATGGCGAATGCAGATAAAGTTGAGCTCGAAAATCCTCCAGCATCATTGAAGTCTCCGGTTTGGGAACATTTTGGTTTCGCAGTTACGTACAAGGATGACGGACAAAGACAGGTGGACCGAACCAAAGCTGTTTGTCGGCATTGTTCAACTAACATTGGTTACGCGGCTGGCAATACATCACACTCATTTGAAAAGGCATCACCCGAATGTGAATATCACCGGTACCAAGAGAAAAAAGACTGAAGTGCAAACCCAACTCCCACTAGCATGTAAGCCTCCACCACTCGCAGAAAGTTCAGACCGAGCCAAAGCTATTACAAACGCCAAATATCCTTATGTTGCCATGTTAGCAAAGCGCTACCTGGCTGTATCTGCTGCCACTGTCCCTAGCGAGAGGGTGTTCTCCACAGCAGGAGACATTGTTAGTGCCAGCAGATCTGCCCTTTCGGCAAGCAATGTGGACAAGTTCATCTTTCTTTAAACAACATGAAAATACAATGACAAGCAAGTCCTAATGTCAAGCTGGCTGCTTAGGTACTACAGTTCAAATACAGATTATTTCAGTTCATCGAAATGCTGCACCTTAATGTTTATTTTATTACATTTTGTATTTATTTGAATACATTAGTCACAGTTTAATAATAATTAAAAAAAAATATGTAATGTTTTGTGATAATTTTTTCTGCTGTACCGAAAACGTACTGAACCGAACCGTGACCTAAAAACGAGGTACGTACCGAACCGAAATGTTTGTGAACCGTTACACCCCTACAATCAATGTTAACTTGGAAAGCCACAATATTAATATTTTAAATCAATCACATAGGTGATATTATTGTGGCACATCAGTAAAGCCTTACATATAAGGTGGCAGACGTAATTTAATGAATTTTAACTGAACAATAACTGAATGAGTTTGTCTCACTCTTAGACCAGCAGGGGAACCAAATCTATGCAGACTGCTGCAATAAGTACATTAATTAACTGTCTCATCGATGTTTGTCTGAATGAATATGATACTATTAACAATCATATTATTCCTATCAGCTGTCAATCACTGTTAATAAATAATAATAATAATAATAGATTTAATTTGTTAGCGTTTTTACAGGTGCTCAAAGACGCTTTACAGATATAGTGAAGAACTGTTATGATTCATATATTCATTTATTATTGAATAAACTATATTTTTTGGAGGAGTTAATGATGAATGTTCATCAAGATGCTTGCTCACCCTCCTTCAAATTTGAAAAACAAGTAATGATATCATTATTGATATACAGTTACAACCTTGACTTTACATCAGAAAGAACAAACATTAAAGAAGTGACTAACTGCATCAGTTAGGGTTAAAAAACGTGTATTCAGCTAAAACATATACATCGCTGCAGTTATTATCCAGTGGAAGGTCCTTACCTACTGGCCTAGTTAAATCAAAGTGGTTACTTTCTGTTGGCTGGGCAGTGTAGTTTTACACACCGTCTTATTTTACTTTTTCAGGACTTAAAACAGTTTTTTGGGGGCAGACCCCCTCAAAGAAAAAAATATATACACGCATACAAGGTCATCATCTTAACAGTTTGTTATTCTCATCGAGTCATCCGTGAGCAGAGCATCAAGTTGGCATGTCTATTACAGCTGAATGCGGCGATTACTATTTTGTTCAGCAAAACACCTCACAAACTTATTAAGATCAACAGCTGTAGTGCGTTTTGATTCAATGCTGAGTACAGCCAAACTTGACATTCTCTTCTCTGTCATTGTAGACCGCAACTACCTCATTCCTTCAGTGCTTGGGTCCGAAAGGCTTCTCGTTTTGCGCCGTCCCCCCGTTCAAGTGAATTCGCCACCAATCATATTTCCACTCTCGCGCCAGGACCGGGGGAGGGGTTACATGACGTGCATCTTGTGCTGCATTCACTTGCACTCGGACATTAGAGACTTTCTCTCATAAATGTCCGATGAGCCACAACTTTTCTTTCAAAACAAAGATGCCAACTGGGGTGGCAAGGCTATTGTTTAGGGTGGCAGTTGCCACCCCATGCCACCCCGGTAGATCCGCCCCTGCTCCTAATGCTCATATTTGCACCCCATTTCTTTCAACTTCCACTTTTTTCTTTACTTTCTCATTTCCTACTCGCCCACTCTCTTCCTCTCTCTTTATTCCCCTTATTACAGGGATCTAAGGATAGGAAAACAAATCTTTCCCCCCACGATCCTGAAGTCGGTCTGACGTAGATCCACAGGAAGAATGACGCAGATGTATTCGTGAGAGTAGGTGGTGAATTCTGCAGGAGAGGAACAGACAGAAGGGGGAAGTGGCAAAATGGGAAACGGGGGACTGAGCAAGAAGCTATATAGGGAGAAGAGTGAAATGGAAAGAGACAAGGAAATGGGAGGTGATTGAGGGAGACAGATGAAGAGGGGGAATGTGAGAGGGGGACAGATTGATGAATGAATGTTTGTGCGAAGCAAATGCCAATTTACTACACCAAGCTAGTGTTTCAAATTGAAGTGATGTCCAGAGAGAGGCTTGAGGCTGGAGAGTGGGATCCACAAAGCTCACCCTTGTTTTCATCCTTTCATCCCAGCTGGAGTTTAAAAATATAAACTCAACAAATTATTTAACCATTACCCAAGAGTGATTACTCACACATTGCCAATACTGAGCGTTGCAGTATATCATCAAAACGGCTCAAAATGGCAGCACACTGCTCCTAACACTAGGATGGGTCAAATGCAGAGAAACAATTTCCCCACGAGGGATTAATAAAAGTCCATCTTATCTTATCTTAACATCCAATCGTTTCTCTCTTTTAGCTCTGTTTTTGGTCTCCTCCACCTCCTGAAGTAAATATAGGACTCTTTGGCTGCTAAATACTCCAATACTTCACCAGGTAGTGTCTCTAAATTGTCTCTCTATACCAGCTGATGAGATGGTAGTGTATACTGGACGTTACGCTACGAGCGTGAATCAAAACAGTGAGGTTACGGCACTGCAGCTTAACAATGTGTTGATAAGGGGGATTTTGTCGTAGGTTCATATACGCCCTGCCCCTTTTGAAAACATCTAGTTATGAATAAAACGTTGACCATGGCCACTTTAAATGTCAATTATGTTACACTTAAATTGCTAAAAAGGTCTCATCAGTTACAGTACACATGACACCTCATTGTTTGAGAGAGCGCTGTGTGCTGAGTCTTCGGTTGAATCGATTTTCTTGTGTCAATCTGTGGTGAATTAAGTTCAAATCTGTTTTCATTGAAAAAAGCATTAAAGGCTTAACCAGAGTGAATGAAAAACAAAGCTTCGGTGCAACACACTGATTGCCTCAACAAGAGGATGTCCCTGTACACACGTTATGATGTATATCCAAGACGTGTGTGTGTGTGTGTGTGTGTGTGTGTGTGTGTGTGTGTGTGTGTGTGTGTGTGTGTGTGTGTGTGTGTGTGTGTGTGTGTGTGTGTGTGTGTGTGTGTGTGTGTGTGTGTGTGTGTGTGTGTGTGTGTGTGTGTGTGTGTGTGTGTGTGTGTTTCAATAAAGACAATTTGTCTCCATGAAACATGTTGATGCTGGTCTAGTATTACTCGATGTAACAGCTAGTTCTCTTTTTATTGTGCTACCCTGTGGAACTAAACTTCAGTGTTTTTATTTTAGGAGGTTTTAGCCCTTGTAAACTACCTTTACCTTGCATCATACTATCATATTACCAAGAGCTGATATGTGTATAGTTGTGTTGCTATAGCTGAAAAACTGAGAAATATCTAACAACTCATATTTTGCTCTTAGAAAAGTTTAGTTCTGATAATTTTCAACATATTATGTCATTATGTGCCGTAATATAAAAGCGGCGCTGAAGGCAATATGAAATGTTCAATTTAACCGTTGAATTATAATTTCTGTTAATTTCAATTCCCCACATTTAGATATCGATGTTACCCATCCTTTATACGGTATATGTTTTGGGCCTAAGAGTCGTTAAACATTCTGAGTCTTCAAGTGCGGAAATTTGTACTTTATAAAATATATAACGTGTAAATGTTTAATTGTAAAATGCAATCTTCTCCATGTTGTTACATTCCCCAAAAGTTGGACTCAGTGTCTTCAACTATAGCCACAGCCCTCTGTACAACATGTTTGTTATGAGGGTTAAAAAGAGAAAACATAATTCTTTGAACTTTACCTAGGTATTTAACATCCTAGGATACAGAACCATCCCTTATTTCTGAAGCAACATCCCATGCAGAAATGAACCTGAAGCAGGAAATGAGCTACTGAATGGAATACTTATGTGTGTAAACAAACCCTCTTTGTGTGCTGAGCTGTGATGAACCACCAACATGTTTACACTAACTTATTTAAAAGATTAAGCTGATGGTAATGAGGATGATTGCAACACGGTACAAAGCGCAGCGGTGCGTCGCTCCCTCCTCAACATGAGTGCAGTAGTGCTGCACTCTCATCAGGACCACATCAAAAACACAATTATTACATTTCTTAAGAGTGCAAAACTGTCCAGGGATAATCAGCTTAATACAAAAGCACAGCACACTACTTACATCAATATATTCTGGGTTGTATATTAAAGGGTTTTAGAGAGACAGGATAAAACGGTTCATGCATGAAAAGAAAGGACATGAGGAAACATTTATGAAGTAGGGGACGTAGAGGATGCTAATGGATTTTAACTGCTTTTGCGTGCGTCTACCTTCTCCTTGAGAAGAAAAGAAACACACAGAATTAACATGAGCAGGAAACTGAAGCACATCTATACGTGAAATGGAGCTGATGTTATTTATTAACAGGGATGGAGAATTAATACACAGTGCATTACAATGACGCATGCAAAATGCTAATTCAATCCACTTGGTTGATAAAGTGCTTATTCATAATTGTTAGCATGAATTTATTGGCTACGTTTTTGCAAAAAGGTACAAAATTAATGAATCACATACAACACATCGTATAAAAAGGGACACTATGTTTTATTCAAACTACAGGTAACAGCTAGATAGACAACTTCCTTTTTCACTTAACTTGCCACATGAATGTCTGGGAGCAAATTCATTTTATATGCTACACAAATATTGCCAGGATCCGTTGAATTTTCGGAATATTGGGTTGCAGATTAGAATTTTCAAAAGGGGGGTCCTTTTTTTACATTACATTACATTACATGTCATGTCACTTGTCAGACGCTTTTATCCAAAGCGACTTACATTCTCAGTACTGTGGGCAATCCCCACAGGAGCAATTTGGGGTGAAGTGTCTTGCCCAGGGACACAACGACATGCTGACTACAGTGGGGTTTGAACCTGTGACCCCCTGATCCCAACACAAACACACTAACCACTGCACCACACGCCTCATTTTTAAATGAAACACTTTTATATAACTATTGGATACGTTCAAAAAGAAAGTAGATAGAAAGTGAGGTCAGAGAAAACTATTTCTGCTAAAAAGTTAGCAATGATTGAGAGTCAGACCTACACATTTCAGATGTGTATCTCACACTGCACTGTAACTTTTATTCATGTACCTTTGTTATTCATGTTTTATTATCTTTGCTTTTAAATGCCATTTTATAATATGTTTCTTAATGCTCTTAATGTCTTTCATTTTTGTAAAGCACTTTGCCTTGCGTTGAAAGGTGCTGTATAAATAAATGTGCCTTGCCTTGGAAACCATATATCAGTGATGTTTTCATCATGATGGAAGTTATATCAGCAGAGCACCAAAGTCACGGTAGAAAATCCCCTGTGGATTATTACAGGCACAATGAAGCGAATAGATTTGTGTAAAACAAAAAGGAAAAATCTCTATGCAGACTTCTTTCACTCATCCCAATAATTTATCCAAAACAGCGATGCCCACAGCTGCACTGAGGGTTCGCTGAGGAGAGCAAAGAGGAAGCTTGTTTTCTGACTTCTGCTGCTAGGCAACTTTATCTTTAAAGCTGTTTATTGGCAGCAGTGTGTGTGTGTGTGTATGTTTGCCAGCAAGTCCATTTTACCCCAAAGCGACATTTCCTGTATGAAAGTTTAAAAAAATGCAAACATCCACTTGCCTGAAATGTAATCACCATTCACTAAGTGACGTTCACAATAGAAGCTCCTTCCAAATGAATCCTCTGAGCTCTGAATCTACTTGAATTTGGGCCAATGTTTTCCAAGTCAGCCAAGTTAGTCAGGCACGCCCTTTATATATACAGTCTATGGGCACGCCAAAGTACTTTAAGAACGATTACAATTTAAACTCCTTTCCTGTTTCCTGCCACTGTACGTAGAGCGTCTGCAGCCCAGCATTTCAAGAAACACTTACGTAACCACGTGATCAAATTCAATCAACCACTGAGTGTGTTGCATAAGAAGCTTATAGCAGAAGCCCTGAACATATTGTAATTATATCTTGGCAACCTGAACCTGATGTAGAGGACATTATGGGTCATTTGATACTTAATCAGGTGCTGGTAATGCTTTCATTTTTATTGTGTGGACTGAGGTTATTCTCAGGTTCAGTTTGACCTTCCTGATCTCGGATCAAAGCTGTAATCCACGGCTGTTCGAGGAGCTGGTATCTTTTTTCTGGTGTTACTGAGGAAGTCTCATGTGAATGTAACCCTGTGAAACTTACATAATTAATCAGGTTAAGGCCATGTTTCTCATTATTCTTCAACATTATCATAAAAGTAAAGCAGGATATAACATAATATAGTCCTGTACACACAATTTCAGTATAATGTCACATTGTTATTCAAGACCTGTATCCAGTCTACTGGAAACTAAAGAAATATATAATTTGCACACAAATCCTATATGATATAGTTAATAAGGTCAGTTTGAATGAATATATACTGTATTTACTGTAAATTGATAACAGCTAGTAGTGTTAAATGTAGAATTGAAGGTTAAATATTGTTATCAAAATCTCCTAAATGCACTTTAATTTATAAATGAAGGGCTTATTCTGCAGAAAAATGTCCCCTGTGACTGAAGTATTAAGATATTATAACCACTTTACATACTGATGAATACATCACTTTTTTTATTTCTCCAGCACATTCAACACGATCAGCCTCGGCTACTGAGTGACAAGCTGCAGGCTATGAGGGTAAACTCGTCCACCATCTCCTGGGTTACCAACTACCTCACGGACAGACCACAGTACGTCCGGCTGGGCAGTGTGCTGTCTGATGTGGTGGTTGGTAGTATTGGAGCCCCACAGGGGACTGTGCTGTCTCCTTTCCTGTTCACCTTATACACCTCTGACTTTCAATACAACTCAGAGTCATGCCACCTGCAGACGTTTTCGGATGACTCTGCTGAGGTAGGGTGTATAAGGGATGGACGGGAGGAGGAGTACAGAGCGCTGGTGGGTGATTTTGTAGAGTGGACTGGAGGAAATCATCTGCTTCTGAATGTGGCCAAGACCAGAGAGATGGTCATTGATTTCAGGAGGAAGAGGACGTCTTCTCCTCCTCTGCCCCTGTGCATTCTAGGAGAGGATGTGGCTGTTGTGGAGGACTCCAAGTACCTGGGAGTGCACTTAGATAATGGGCTGAACTGGAGGATCAACACTGACGCTGTGTACAAGAAGGAGATGAGCAGACTCTATTTTCTGAGGAAGCTGAGATCCTTCAACGTATGCAGCAAGATGCTGGAGATCTTCTAGTCTGTTGTGGCCAGTGCACTCTTCTTTGCTGCAGTCTGCTGGGGGGGGGGGCCGGTGACACCAGCAGGATCAATAAAGTGATCAGGAAAGCTGGGTCTGTCATCGGCATCAAGCTGGACCCCTTTGAAGCTGTGGTGGAGAGGAGGACACTGAACAGGCTGTTGTCCATGATGGATAACCCCACCCATCCTCTCCACCTGCAGTTGGACAGTCAACGGAGCTCCTTCTCCAACAGACTGCTGCAGCT
The DNA here is from genome assembly GCF_902827115.2 of Pseudochaenichthys georgianus. NCBI lineage: Eukaryota > Metazoa > Chordata > Actinopteri > Perciformes > Channichthyidae > Pseudochaenichthys > Pseudochaenichthys georgianus. Next base: position 22,050,074 of record NC_047521.1, on the reverse strand, counting down.
CCGCTGTCACAAGGACCGATACAGGAACACATTCCTGCCCACTGCAATAACTCTGTACAATAAATCACCTCTGGCTGAAAGAGAACTCTCTGATCCATAGTTTCTCTTGTAATACAACCACATTGTACATTTACACATATATAATCTGTTAAATATTTAATATTCCATATGTCATATATTTTTGAATATATATATTTGTATATATCTACATGTATATTTTCTATTTTCTTTTATTTTCTTTCTATTCTTGTTTATTTGTAGTTTTGTTTTATTGTAAAATGCCTCAATAAAGTACCATCTTATCTTATCTTATATACATATTTCTATTGTGTTGTACCTATCATGTCTAGGGGTTTTATACCTTGGTGTTCGGTTGTCTCTAAAGGGTCACTGAACTAACCTGGAGGGTTTTGCGTGAGTTTTTTGTGACCAATTATCTATGAATTTTTCAAGCCATCTTAACAGGATGACACAAACATACAGATACAAATTATGCAAAGGTTTTTTGCACGAGTTTTAATGATTAAAACACCTTCCCTTTAGAGACAAAGGCTATTTATATCTCCTCCTCTTCTTGTGCTTAGTGTCCTCAAATCTGATGCTTCTCAGGAGAAACACTGAGTCACAAAAACACAAGTTCACACACTTCTGAGTTTTTATTTTAGATTTAGAGACTGTCAGTGCTAGAGAAGCAATTAATTGGACGCGTTTTACTTTGATATTAGTTCACTGTGTATTGATAACCGAGTGGAATTATTCATGTCTCTCTGAATCAAGCTCAAAGACTGAGCTCAGGCTTGATAATCAAAAAGCAAAAAATAAATGTCCTCCTTTCTCTGTGGGCACGTCACAGATATGACATTGGAAAGGAACATGTTTCTACCTAACATAATACATCTGTGAGATTCTGCATTTACATAAAAACTTGTTTTGATGAGTTCTGCTTTCAGATTTTTTCTTCAATTTGACCTTCAAATGTTTGGTGACCTCATCAGCCGAGCAATCTCCGGCGGTACTGGAGCAGACCCTCGGCTCGCTTTAATGATGTGGTAAAAGCGAAGAGCTAGCAGAGCTGTCTTAATTACAGTATACACAGTCAGATAATTAATGAGGTAGTGAATGCCGCATGTATTTTTAGTGTTAATATAGTTCATGAGATATACTGTAGAGCTTTTGTGTCTTTCTTCTCCTGCCTTGAGAAGCCATGTTTCTCCTTTTATTAACACAAAACATTGTCAGTCCCTCAGTCCTGAAGAAATCCTTCAAGCTGCTGCTTTTTCATCCTTTTTCATGATGTGTTATGTATTTGAGAAAGATTGAATGGCTGTCTCAGTGTGATTCCTGCTTGCTTCATAAAAGTAATATCTCCCCTCAGCCGTTTTAATGACAAACAACGAGCATCAGTCATATCCTGTTACCCACCACGGCATTAATTGAGATTACCTTGGCAACATGGGCGGGTGTTTTTACGCCAGATGCAAAGCAACCACTTCAGGCTTCATGAGGCTCATTTTAATCACCTCTTGGAAACCGGCAGAGTTGTGTTGTCGGGCTCAATCAAACTTTGTCTTCGCAGGAACAACGCTGAGTTCAGAGGTTGTGACAAGAGATCCAGAGTGGCGTGAAGCTGAGAGTGAATCACTTCTTCACTTCATTCAGAGGGGTGTAGTATGACTCACTCAGGCCTCAACCTGCAGCGCGTCAACTCATAACTTTATTCACATCTTTGCTATTTCCAGCCGCATACGCATCTGCCTCCGCTCTAAGCAGCAAGTGATATTTTATATGCATTTTATTATTGTATATGTTATTTTGAGATGCCTCAGGTCACTGTAGACTATTGTTTTTACTTTATTTCCCGAATCTCCCCCTCAGCCGTTTTCAAAATGTACCATATTATACAAGATATTAACTTGGTTTGTTAGTGGTACTGTGTTTCTGTTATCACAAGGCGTAAGTAAACCTGTTCCCAAATGTAGAATGGAGGGAAGGCAAGCAAGTTTTCTTAAATCAAAGCTAGTACAACAAACTAAAACAGAAGGAGTAGGCATGGTAAAACTAAAGGAAAGGGACAAAACAATCCAGTATGACACAAGGCAGAGAGATCGGGGAATCGACAGCGAGAACACAAGGAATTGAGCAGAAACAGGAAACAAAGAAAGCTAAACAAGGGTACGTTGATTGGCACATTGACAAGAGAATGACTAGAAAGCTTGGACAGACAGGCATATAAAGAGACAGGACTAATTACTTTAATAAGACACAGCTAGAGAGGATAGGCGAAGACACCGCAGCAAGGAGATCAAAGACATGCAATCAGTGCAGGGCAAACACTTACAAAGGGGGGAAAAAGACAAGGAGTAAACAAGAAAAGACCCAACGAGAAAATACAACAATATCATGACACAAAACACAGTATTTCCCACTTAAATGTGGAGTGCAAACACATTATTTTACAATCATTTCTGTAGTTTCATGGAAGTGATTTGATACTGATTGAGAAAACAGAGACTTAATTATGTTATTTCAGTTAAAGCTTAGTTACTTGCATTGGCTCTTGTGAGAAGTTGTTAAGAAGAAATCCCCCGATAGATTTGCTCCATTTCTTCCCTATATTGGACACTTTATTCCTAATACAGGTTGAATTGTACACTTGCCACTGTACAAATGTCAATTATCTTCAGCTGGCCTGCTGTGTGCTAAACTAAGCAGTACATTGTGATTATTAATTGGAAGTTAATCAATGTAATACTGTAATAACAAACCCATAAGAGATGAAGCAGTATTTGACAGCTGCTGTAGCTATATCGGATCATTGATTAAAATGTTGGATAATCTAATCATCTCCACGTGACTTCCTTAAGAAATAATATGAATTGATATGGAATAAACTAAGAAAGGATCGACCCGTGAAACAAATAGAATTGTTACCTGAGTTGAAATATTGGAAGCACAATACTTGGAAATGTTCTATAACCACAACGTTTAAAACAGCTATACAGTATAATGACAAAAGCTAGAATTTGACCAAAAAAAAGTTAATCCTAACTGGTGCATTTTGACGTGAAGCAATACTTTTTTCAAATTTAGCCCTACAACTTAATTACATTTTTTTATTTAACCACAAATTCAAATGTATGAAATTCCATCCTCTCCTGGCTCTAATCTGCCTCCATAAGTATGTCACACGGTAATGGATCTGTATTTCCCTGGCAGTGACTGCATGCAGGCTGAATTATCTGCAGCAGACAGGAGAGAGTGTGGAGAGAGTGTGTTTCCCAGGGAGTGTCTCTGGTGCTCTCGTCTGATGGAGGTGCCGCAGGTCTTGAGGTGAGTATCATTAGCTTTTGGTGCAGCAGGGCACCGAGCTTCATCATCCAGCCTCATAAAAGCTGCAAGCACAGGAAATACAATAGAAGACAGTTATTTGATTCGGGCGAGAAAGAGTCCAGTAAATGTGTCCGAGAAGGCTGACTTTCTCTGTCCATCCAGATCACTGCAGCTTTATTATGTGATGCAGTGTCGCTTCAGGCAACACAAACAGTCAGATCCAAAGATATCTGCAGCTGAGCCTGGTTAAAATAGACTTAACCTAATTAAAAGATAATGTTTCAAAATCAAGGCAGATGTATTATGCTGGGTAAAAATGTTGCCTCTGTATTATATGACTACTTGTTAAATATGTGGAGCGGCTCCAGCTCCCATTTAATGTATTAAGTGTATGAAAGTCACTTCGAGAGACATTACATTTCCAGCTCCCTCGCCAATGTGTGAAAACATAATGAATCTGACGAACTTTTGACCTTCCCTCTAGAGCCACTTTGATGGCGAGACTTCAAACTAATTTGCTGTGGACATTCATGGCCCACAGAGTCTGTGCTTTTGTGTGTATGTAACCTCCTAAACTGTACGCTTAATGTACGGAGAATTAATGGCGAGCAGGTTGGCGTGAATGACGTTTCCAACACGGCAGGAGCAAAAATAGAAGAAAATAATCAAGGAAAGGTGATAACGGTGTCACTTACACAAATCACAAAGCACATGAAGAAGAGGTTGGAAGATTTAAAACAAAATTACGATCCAGTTAGTTGATGCAGTGTTATCCAGGTCACGTCACCCCTAGACTTAGATCTGAGGACCACAGATGGAAATTAGCTAGCTATAATCTGGCATATTGCATCTCTTCTCTTTGCTGAGATTAATGTTTTTGTATGCATGGTCCTTCTATAAAAAAATAATAAAAAAATAAAAAGACTTAATCAAACCAGGTATTTCCAGTAAGAACCCGTCTCACAAGGACAATCTCCTGTTGTGTTCAAAAGGGCATCTTTGGACAATGTGCGACCTGATCTCTAGATATTTTCTGAAGGTTCATTTGAGAAAAAGGGCTTTGGCCTCCCATTGCTTTGATAAAAGACAAATACATACAAGTCTGATCATGGAGCAGAAGAATAAACTGCTGTGGTGTTCATTCACAGCGGGGGGCATTCACAGCCTCACAGTGTTTCAGTGCCTTTCAATCACAGCATGCAGCAAGGAGACCTCAGTAAGGGCTCGGCCAACAGGCTGTTTTCTCAATAATATAAAATCCATGTCCCTGCAGGTGTCTTTAATACCCCTCTCACTAATTGAGAGACTCACGGGAGGAGACTCACTGAATAGGCTGAAAATGAAAGCATTGATGGAAAGTGTTTCCCACCTTTTAGTTTGTTGGTAAATGTCACAGCTATTGAGGTGGGCAGCCCAAGGATTGGCTCCCTTACAGCAATGTGCTCGGGTCCACAGTAATCAGGGGGAATGATTAATCTTTGCTTGTCTTAGCCAAACAAGAAGCCATTGAAATGATCCAGCGGAGACAAAGCAGGGAATCATCCACCATGTCCAGCCGGAGTTGGCCGCTTGCTTTTCTGCTATCTGGGAGTTGGTGGACATGAATCATCCCCGCCGAGCCACGAGCTGTAAATCTTCTGTCACAGCTGCACCTCTTGTTTCCCCACTTGTTACAGAAACTCATTAGTAGATAATTGAAAGTAACGACACTGATTATGAGCACTTCAGCGGCATCCCAGGGGTCTCTGCAATTTATACGCTGGCAATGACATGCAGACGACGCTATTGTCGACCACAAACCAAAAGGGAGTTGTGCTGTTTACAGGCAAGAGAAAATGAAAAAAAGTTTTGTCTAATTATTATGGCCTTTTCAATATCACCTCCAAGATTGGGGTGCCTTCTCACTTGTAAAAACCTAATTAAGTTAAGGAAGTGAAATTAAGAACGTGCAGGCTACCATTTGATAAAGAAAAAAATATCCCCAAGACATTCAAAACAGAAGAAAACGTTGTTGTGCTCTTGCTACATTGAGATGAGAAGATCCCTATGTAAAACTTGAAAAAATAAAGTTCCAGCCAGCAGTTGGTTAGCTTAGTTTATCAAAAAGAATAGAGCCAAAGTAGCGGTTTTCCTTAGTCTTTGTGCTACGCTAAGCTAAGCTAAGCTAACATGCAGCTAGCTGTAGCTGTATGATTCTGGACAGATATGAGAGAGTGATATCAATTTTTTCTTCCAACTCACATCAGAAAAAAAATCTAATTTTCACATTAATGCTATTAGAGAGAGACAACTCCTTGGCAGTTCAAGATGACTTCTAGCTTACTGTAGCTAAGCAAGTGTTAGCTAACTAGATATCTGCTGACCTGAATCAGTTTTCTAACATTATTTCTCAACCTGATCTCACCAGAATGCGTGACTCCACCACGACTCCTTAACACCGCATTGCGTGGTGGAGTCACGAACTTTGTTACGTTTACGTGTCGGCACCACGCAAACAACCCCAATGTAAAGTGAATGAGGCTCCTTTATCGTGGTGCACACACGCTTTTCTACAACGTCCCGCAGTGAGCTTTTATTCTATAAAACGTTTTTTAAATCTACTTTATAGCTTGTAGTAACTCACGGGAGGCTTCTTTTATTTTATTTGTATTCATAATTATTTTTATTTTTCGTCAGAATGTAAAAATTACATTAGTTACGAATTTGTGTTCTCAAAAAACAGTGCATTGTGTGTAATGCAACTGTGATTTTTATTAAATTAGTTAGTTTTTAAGGAAGGCCAGAGCTTCAGCTGTGTCAAATAGATTGTTCCCTTTAGTTAACGTTATTTAAAAGATAATGATCATGTCCCCTGTATTGTATTACGAGCGTCCATTCCCATTGGATAACGGAGAATTTTACACCCGGAAGTAAGTATTCTCCTTACTGTCGATTGATTTTACAGTGATATCTGCACGACTCATCAACTCAAAAACACAAAAGTATCCTGGTTAATTACACAACTTTGATTGGTTTGAATTGTGTACAATGCTTTTGTGTTTTCCCCTTCGATTCGGAGAAACAAATATTTTTTCGGAGTTTTTGGATGGCAGAAGACACTACACTACCCAGAATCCTCAGCTATCGTTTGGGACTACACCATGTGCTTAGCTTGACAAACCCCGTGATCAAGGATCAAGGTGAGACTATCCGCATCCTTTAAAACTCTACGCACATTCGTTTAACCGAAATAAGTAAACGACTATCACTGTATTTGAGTGAGCTGTTAAGCCCTAGTTTGTCTTTTCACGACACTGTATCTCATGGGATCTTAATATTTAAGAACCTATTAATGTGTTATACCAGATTAACGGGAATAATCTCAGCTAACTGACGATACAAACCATTTTTACCAAAACAAAACACAAGTCTCATAAGAAGCATCTAAATGACCCCTTAGCGAAAAATGCTAACGAACATTGGCACAGAACTCAAGATAAAAGTACCCTTATTACTTATCGTCGCTATACATACAAGATATCCAATTAAAGCTGAGGTTCCACAGATTATTTAGGTATATAGTATCATCACTGAGTGATCCGAACTCGCGACAGGGGAAGCAAACACAGACATCACAACACGTACCTTTATGGAGCTTCGAGGGAGATCGTCTCACAGTAGCTGTCAATCTGATCAAAAGACGTGTTCAATGGCATTAAAACGAGAAAAAACGCGGCTGAATCGGTTAATCCATAGGTTTTTAACGTCTCTGTATAAAAAAATTATTTCATTTATAATCCATAATTCCATTTGTATGTAAAAATCGGAGAGCAAAAGTTAGCTGCTAATGGTAGCCACCAGAGTGGCTGCTGCTTCCGGTCTTGGCTATGCAGCAGTCTAACATACACACATTACCAAATAAGGACTATCTGGGAGTTCCCCTCGATTCCATTGGCTCTGACGGTTAGAAAGAGATGTCACATGTCAAAATCCAGCAAGGGGGGCCAGAGATATAAAAATCCACCCAAATGGCCCCAGAAGAGGTTTTCTTTTGAAAAATCTGTCTAAAAAGGTCAAATATCACTTGTTTTGCATCAATCTTGATACAGGGTACTTATTATATGTTGTACTTTGGATTCCTAAAGCTTTTAGTCTACTAACCCATCATCCAAGGTTAGTTTTCATTATAAGTACAACATATTTTTTGGACGGACACTATAATTTACAGTTTTTTACCATGTTCAATCTGAATTTTCTTTAAAATAAAAAACATCTATATTGAATCTGACTTTTCTACATCTAACTCACAGGTTTATCATTACTTTGAGAAAAAAGATTATTAATTTAACCCTTTTAGAAGGGAAGATATGGTCATTTGTTCTGGGAATGTCATTTTCGAGCCTGAAACCTGAAAAACAGGCTCGGGGCTTAACAGGTTTTTAAGGCATTAGTTTGCTTCATTAAAGGGTGTTAACTAATAAGTGTTCTCCAGTGCCTTTTGTCCGCTTTAAGGTATTATTAAGGTAGGGTTAATGTTGCTCTCAAAGTGCACCAGATTGATGCTTTTAACTTCAATATTTAAGCATACCCCCGGACCCCCCAAGAGGAGGCGATGACCCCCCTAAAGGATGTTCGGTCCACCCCCCACTTGTAAAAAATAGCACTTTACCCCTGCACCCCCCCCCCCCCCAACAACTCCTGGGCTAACTCCTACAATCCTAAATCCGCCACTGGCCAGAGGCAGCATATCCTATTTGCCTTTTCTCAAGTGGAACATGTATTGGTACTTGTCTGTCTCTCTTGAGACCTTAAATGAACCATGCATAACTAAATGTATTATTTGAGGACTTAGAATCAGCATGTAATAGGTCCTACTCTTTTTGCATTTACTTGAATGGATCCAGTTCTCAATTACAGTTAATACCTATCATCAGATTTAGAGAAAAAGATTATGGTAATTATTAAGATTTTGCTAAGCTTTATACATATCTTTTTGATGATGTGAGGTAACACTCAATTTTACTTATTTGAAGTTGTTTTGACTGTAAATTCTAACATCTCCTGGAATCAACAACTGAGACAAAAATACCTCAGTTACTTCAATAAAAAAAAAAATTCCCTCCTATAATTTATTTATTTTGTCAAATGTTTTCTTCCAAGTCTAAAAGCCTCATATTACTTGTTGTTTTTTCACATTTATTTCAACTGTGCATTTAAAGATGTTCAGGTATACAGAGTGAAGAATGTATTAAGCTTAAAACCAATGGTGGTACCAAAGCCATGGATTTGTGGGCTTAAGTTAAACAGCTGAAAGTATTGAAGCATGGCAGATGACAGATGTTGTTGGGTAGCGGACGATAAGGCTTTCAAAGTGCAGGGATTATATCTGCCCCGAGTGGTATTGGTATAAATTAGGATGCTTTCTGGTGACAGATTTCAAATGCGACTCCTGAATTAAAGCGAAATTAAGTTTGTTTCAATCTGAGCATATAACATATTTCACGGCCCCTTTATTAACACTGCAGGATGCTTCCATATTGAATTGAAAATCCATCTATTAAACCCGCACAATCTGCAATCTGTCTATTCATATCTTGAATGTTTAATTTAAAGCATTACACTTATTGGTACATTTTTTGGCTATAGTATTTGATCACATTTAGATTTTTCATTATATATTTTTGGCCTGATTGTGGCGCTAGAGGACGGACTAGGAGGTCACACAAACACAATGATTCAAAGGGTCATTAAATCCATTATGTAGCATACACTGGAAATCATAGCAGATTTAATATGTCAATCTTCTCAGTAGTAGGGTGATTGAAAAATAAATGTAATTCACCATGTCTGGAGGCTTTGATTTTGGTTGCATTTTGGAGGAAACAGCACATAATCTGCACAAATACTGAATTGTGTTGCCTGTTGATAACACCTGTTTAATAGGCTTCCACAGTCGACAGTCTGTTACTTCTCCTTACCTGCTGCACTTTAGTACTTTTCCAAAACCCCCACCTCCACCTCATCTGTGCTCCCAGCTGCATCTCATCTGCAATCAAGCCTATTTAAGCCTCTCATGCTCTCACACTCACTGCCAGATTGTTCTTCACCCTTTCATGCATGACTCTCCAGCGTTTTGTTCTGGGCTGATTTCCCGTTGCCTACCTCTGACCTGCTTTTCTTGTCTGATTCCCCGTAAACCCGTAAATGTTTTTGCATTTAACCTGATTTCACGATTCCTCTACCTGTCCTCGAACAACCCTCTGCCTGCTCCTTACTGGCCTGTCAGCGTGGACTTCTTATATATCTCTGCCCTGCTCTGTACCAGCTGAGTTTTTTTAATTAAACATTATTACAAGCTGTTCCTGGTTTCCTGTGTGCTGCATTTGGGTTCAAACACTCCTTGTTACAGATACACTTCATAATGGCTGGTTTGACTGTACATAATCTACTGGATGCTTGCCAGCTTAAACACGTTTTGTCCTGAGGAAGAGATTTGCTAATATGCAGCAAAAACAGCTTAATAATCCCTCCGTGCTGGAGAGAGAACACCCACTCTGAACATAAAGGACAAAATGTTTCAGTATCATTCACTGCATCAACAAAAATACCCTATGAAATACTCAGTAAGTGCTCATACAGTGGCTCCACACCGAGGAATATATTGGTGGTTTCTAAAACCAACTCTTCTAAACTGGGACCGTCTCAGTTGCTATAGCAATGGTGGCAGATGACCACACACTGTCTTGAGAGTTTATGTCTGGCACTGACCAGATTTAGACGCATAGGCATCACACACACAAAAAGGTTTCTAAAGGGATACAGGTTTGCAGCTGCATAACAACTGAGAAAATTCAGTATAAACAAGATAATTTTTTAATGACTCCACTGTTCTGAGTGTTTGATGTCCTTGTGTGACTTCTCTAACACATTCGTCCCACTTGACACATTTCTTCCTCTGCTATTCTCCCGCTCTCTTTTTTCCTTCTCATTCCCAGCGTTCCCGCTGTGATCGGACTCTATTTAGCATGATGCCCGAGTGTAGATCTGAGGAAGCGGGGAACTTCCCTTCTCAGTCAATCCATGCTGAGAACACTATGCAAGTTTACAACATCTTTAAACATTTTCAGCTGCATTTCCAGTGTCATGCTTGCAGCTGTTTTTCTAAAATACATCAGGGACAGAGGAATAGTTCATGCTGCATACGAGGGTTTTCGGAGTGATTCATCTGTAGGTGCAGAGGCAGGAAGCTGAAGTGACGCAGGAGGTTTTAATACTGTACAGTATGCTCCCTGTGGTGTTTCAATGAGCTAACATTACATTACTCTGCAGTCTGAGAAGAAGAAAACTTAAAAATATCTCTGTTCTTTGTTTACTATGCATTCAACCTCTAGAAGAATGCCTTGCCTGCACTTGTTTTCCCACTTACAGCTGCATTTCCTTTGAAGCAAACCACCAGGTGGTTTATGTAGGGCATACACAGCAGCTGCATATTTTTGTTGTTCACCAGCAAGACAGAACTGTTCAGTAATTACATGTCTGTGACATCTGTTTACACAAAGTCTGTGTATGTGAAAGATATACAGTATTTGAAGTGTTACCAGGCAGAATTTGGAGGTTGTTAGCTACAAGATGTTTGAGCTGACTGTCTCCGTCCAAAGTTACAAAGACATTTGAGGATTACCTTGTTTCATTTATATGTTCATCAAAATGTTAAACAAATCAACTCCACATGAGTTGATTTGACATCTAAATGATTTATTTCTCGCCCTTTGATTCAGGTACACCGGCAAAGCAGCAAGGATGTGTCAGATTCCTCTTTCTGACAAACATTTCATGCAGAGATTTCATCAAGATGAGTGAGAGTTGGTTTTGGGAGGCTGGCACTTCTTTGGAAACGTTGTCATATTTGTCAGCACTGCACATCACAGAGATAATGGTGACATGAGGACAGTGAATGGTTTCTCCGTCAGTCACACAGTCGCCTCATGTTACCGACATCAGCCCTTGCTGAGAGAGCATGACTGAAGAGGATTTAACACTTGGTCTCACAGAGAGAGCTGCATCCAGAGGGATCACTTTCCTAACCGTCCACGCTCCTGGACCACCTACTGAAGGCTTTACATCCAGACTCCTCCAGTCCTGGGAATCAATTTGGTTTAGTTGATGGTCTTTTGAAACCTGCAGCAAGAACAAATCCAGTATTGCTGACACTTCAAAGGGTCTTTTCAACGGAAATTGGCAGGGGGAAACCTGTTCCTATTAAACCTATTGGTATTTAGCCATGGAACAAAGCTACATAATTATGAATTATCCTGAGAAATCTGATATTGTTTTCGGTATGATGAATCTTTATTGTTAAATGAAGTTGGAAATTGTCCTTGCATCACAGCAGATGTATTTGCAACATCAACAATGACTCAAGAAACAAGAGAACAGACATTTAACATAACATTATAATCAATGAAGACAAATTAGTTCAAGACCTTTTTAACATACATTGGATCTGGGATTGAACCCTCTATTTAATTTTAACTTAACTTGACTGGTGGACAAAAGAGTGCTTTATTCTAACCTTATTCAAACATGTGGCTTTGTATCTCATATTTGATGGTTAAAAGTCATATTCGCTGTTGAAGTCAGAGAAAATGTTGATGTCCAGCATTTGTCAAAATGGAAAGATGTTGTAGGGTTAGGGTCAGGGTTAGGGTTGAACGAAATGTCCCTTTTTCATGCTTTATAAACAGAGAAAAGTAGTTTTTTGACATAAGGGATAAATGGGGGCAATGTGCCTTTTGTGATTTAAGTGACCTTACCTTTTAAAACTCTTTTAATTCCCTCGACTTGTTGTCTTAGCCTTAGTTCAGCCTCTTCAATCTTCATGGATCAAACACAATTAGGACTCTTACACTGACACTAGGCGGCTGTAGCCTTTAAGGCCAGGGAACAGGCTATCACAAAGGACAAGCTTCCACTCACTACACAAGCCCTGCGTGTCATGGCTGACCTTTCCGTCCTCTTGCATTGTCCGAGCTAATTATCTTTTCTCCATGGCAGATACACCACAGCCTGCTGCCACTGTATTAACTCTGTCTGATAACAACTTGAGCAAACTCCGACACAACAGCTGAGTAGGAAGGGGCGTCGGGCTGATAACTGTTCTCGTCTATCGTGCCATATTCGGGCTGTCCTTGAACTCATTGGAGGGCAGCAGATAACTCATATCTACAGATGTGTTGATTGGGGTTTCAGAAATAAATCAGCATATTAAAATAGTCTGGACTGGAGGCTTGCTGGCAAACCAGACCAAAGCCTCTGGAAATAACATGTGATTTAAGCTGACCTTCATCATCGTATAGTCTGGGGACCGTGCAAAGCAGAGCTGAATTAGCCTTGCATACACAGGCAGAAAGAAATACCACCACAGTAGTTATAAACACACAGAGAAATATCCCGGAGCCATGAGATGTGGTGCATCAATTTATTTATTTAACATATATGAACATTGTGTTTATTTAATTTTTTTGTTAAAGACACAGTACATTTAGTATTTACATGAGATTCTACAACAACACTTGCTGGCAGAAAACAGCTTGATCATAGGATCAGGATGGGCAAAGGGAGGCTACTCTCTAAAGCTTCAGTATAATAATGAAATAATTTGACACCCCATTATTAAACTTGACAATCCTGTCATAACAGTCCATGAGAAACAGTCTTGCACATTGCAACAACTGATAGTAGTCTAACAATCCTAATAGTATGATGTTTAACAAAGCCAGCTGCTCACATCAAATCACTGTGACACGGGCTAAATGTAATGATGAGTCATGTAACGTGACATGTTTTGAAGCGTTGTATTATGATAAGTCATGTTATGTTGAGTCATATGTTTTGTCCTGTCATGATGCTTTGTGATAGGATTCCTTATGGTCAAATATGCCTTAAGATGAGTCATGCTATAATACTTAGTTACAATACGTCATGTTATGATACGTCATGTTTTGATGTGTCATGGTATGATGTGTCATGTTAGGATTTGTCATGTTAAGATGCAACATGTTATATTACGTCAAGTCATGATGCGTCAAGTCGTGATGCATCAAGTCATGGTGCATCACGTTATAATGCTTCATGTTATCACTCATGTTATGGTATGCAATGTTGCACTCAGTTAAGTTGCATTATGTTGAATTGCATTACTTTTATATTATCTTTTTACCGTCCACCAAGTCTCTGTCTTTTTCTACTATGGAGATTCTACACCGCACTGACAGAATGGCGAGATGTAAGGCAGGGCTAATTCACATTTCTCCACGATGGACTGATGGATTACCTTTGGACAGATCCCATGGGGCCTCTCTGCACACAATACATCCCTTTGACTAGTCTTCAGCCTCAATCAGGTCTCCTTTGCAGAATCTAGAGTAAGTATGGAAAGAGACAAGGGACTGATGGGGACTATCAAAAGCTTTGATTTAGCCTGATGAGGCTGGATAAAGAAGTCTGCAGAAAGGTGTCACCCAGTATAATAAGCTAAGCAGCTGTCATGAGGAGCGGTGGGTGACTTGGAGGCAGGTTGGCGACCAGTTGTTTCATTTGGGCTAAGTTAGACTCGGTTTTCAAGAAGAGGAGAGAAGGGGAACCAGAGGAGAAGCAGCACTGTCACTATAGTGACAGAGCTGATCATGGAAGGAGTGTAAAATGAACACACACACACACACACACACACACACACACACACGTAACTATAACTCATTCCAAGCCAAACAGATAATGGTACGCGTTGAAGCATTCACATGAATCTTACACTGCTTTTTGCTTTTTAAAAGCTTTTATCATTATCAGGATCTTCTCTTTGGAAGCTGAAGCTGGTCAGGCTTAATCATCAGCTCCCAGAAAAATTCATACGTGACACAGAGGTCATCCATCCAGACAATAAACACCTGGGCTCTGCTGTTCGAGTGATACTTTTGGATGAATTCCCAGAGAGAGGCAGGAGAATAAGAAATAATGCCAACATAACAGGTGCAACAACATATTCTGCGCAGTTAGGATTGTGTGATAATGTTGCATCTTGATAATCAAATATTGGAACACCTTTTGTAGTGTTGGGAAATTAATTTGCCACTTCTCAAAGCAGCCTTTCTGTATCTTTAACCGATTGAATGAAGAAGAACAAGCTATTCATTAACAAGCGTGGAGCATGATGATTTTACACAGGAAATGAATGTTGCTCATGATGATAGGAACATTAGTGGTGTCTATTCACCAATTTGTGTGGCAGATCTCTAAAAGAAAACATGATAAAACAAACACAAAAACAATAAAAGAGCAGCTGCTGCTACCATGTTCAACATTGTGATAGGCTCTTGATCATATTTCTATATATTTAATTTTTTGTCATATACTCTACATTCTGTCTTATTTTGTTGCTACATACAGTGCATTGCCCCAACATTAAAAGTAAAACATCTTAATCGGTGATAGAAAATTAGTAGTGCTACATAGTTGAACTACCTGATAACACGGTGTACTCCTAGAAATATCAAAAATATTTACAATACATAGTGGTAGTTTTCACGAAGAGTTCTCCCTCTTTACAAAATTCTTGTGCTTGAGCATTTGAAACACACACACCCAAATAAACACAGCAGGTAAAAAAGAAATAATAGAAAACACATTTCTTCTCCCCGTCTTTGTTCACCTCCTTTCCACTCAGAAAATGCTCGGTCCCTGTAGCCTATTTTTTTTACATTGAATTGAATCTCACTGGGAGCTGTGCAGAAGTGGCAAAGATGTGTTTTTCAGCCAGTCAATCTATTCCCATTAATAATAAAACAGAAAGTGACCCACTGAGGTGTCCTGAGGTGATGCCTATCTCTAGTCTAGACACAGACATAAAAAAAACATCTCATACAAACTGCTACATATAGGTTTTTTTCTATTTTTAACACTTTTACCTTGAAAAAAAGACACATTTTATGCATTGGGAATTGGAAGAAAATCTGAGAAATGGCAGTCGAAAGAAGTTGCGTAGATTCCGGCCTCTAACATAATGTCATCAACAGATCATTTTTGGCCTCCCTGGAGCTTGTACCTCGGGATACATAAAGACCAGTAAAGAGACATGGAGGGATGAGTGAGAAAGCAAGTCTAATCATAGAATCATTAGCACCACCACAGTGTATGGACAGAAAACACAAAAGTCTGGATGGCAGATTGAGCTGCTGAGAGGAGCAACACCGGCGGACTCTTAAACCGCTTCTCAGCTCGGGAAGAAGAGTCTTTGGTCACAAATCAAACCTAAACGGCATGTACCAGGGATAAGCTGTCCAAGTGTGTACCGCTGATTGATGATGTCCATTTCCACAGGCGGGGATGTGATCCTGAGCTTCTCTTTCATGGTTAAAGTACCTCTCCTTTTTCACTGAAGTCTCAGTGGCTGTCATTAACACCACTTCACAGCTTGTTATTACTGTGAGGAGCCAGCGAGTGTCCACTGCTAACATTTGTGTGGTCACACACAGATTTCGATGGCAGTTGCCATCACCATCTGGCTTTTGTTCTTGTCTCGGCCTGGCGACTGGTGTCCAGACTCCTCTCTGGGAGACAGCGGATCAGACAGGACGCTGCGTTTGAGCGGCGCCGGGCGGAGGCAGGTTGTTCCAGGGGGGGTGGAGGGCTCAGGGTGTCTGTGGGAGGACCGTGATGAGGTGTTGGACGAGGACGGGGTGCAACTGCCAGTGCAAACTCCTGAGCTTGACCTCTCGCCTCTCTTGGCTCGGCAGGATGCTCTTCTCCTGAGCTCGCTCACCAGCTCGTACTTGACAAAGCAGAAGACGTCCTTGACTCCACAGCGTTTTTCTGGCTCAGCAGCGAGCAGGCGCTGAAACATGCGCAAGGCATCATCCGTGAAGCGGCGCCACTGAGACGGGTACGTCCCCACAGGACACCCAGCTTTCTGCCAGCGCCGGAACTCCTCGTAGAAAGCGTCAGCCGGCAGCGCGGCCTCCCAGGGGAAGTTGCCTGTCAACATACAGAAGACGAGCACACCGAACGCCCACACATCCAGACTGGTGGTGACAAGGAAACCCTCAACACGGCTAGCGCGGCACACCTCTGGCGCCGTGTAGGGGATGGTGCCACTCACTCTTTTCACACGGCTCCCCACGCGCCGGGTCATGCCGAAGTCAGCCAGCTTGATGCGACGGCACTCACGGTCAAATAGGAGCACATTCTCAGGTTTCACATCTCTATGCACCAGGTTTTTACTGTGCATAAAGTCCAGGGCCAAACCCAGCTGTTGCATGCAGCGCTTGACCATCTCTTCCGGCAGACCAGCCTGAGAGAAGAAGAGAGTGGAGGGAAGGAGAAAGGAAGGCAGAAAAACATAGATTTAGATTGATGCAGTCCAATAGATAATATATACAGCTGTGTAGGAGGTAAGATACGGGAGGCAATATCTGTCAAAAGTTTCATGGTGAGTAGATTAGAGTTCAAAAGAGTAGGTGATGGTTATGTTGAGTTGAAGAATAAAAGATCATGGTAAAAAGTGAAAAGCTCAAAAAAGGGAAACTCAAACACAAGTTTTGAACCCTTTTTAATGAGTCGTAATAAGAACCTTGAAGTCCTCCAAGCGCATGAACTGAAATAGCACTAAAGCAAAGAGAGACCTTTGTGCAGTGAGGAAACCGGGACAAAGACAAGGCTCCAATCCCAGGAGAGCTTGTTAAAACTGCTGTGTGTGAACAAGGCGGGTGATTGGAGCAGCTCTGGCTGAGTGAGGATGGTGATTGGTGGAAGAAAGGATGATAGCTTTACCTGTGGGGGGATGATGTCGAAAAGGTCCCCAGCGGGCGCATATTCTTGTCCAAACACATAGCTGTCCTCCGTCTCGAAGAGCACGTCCAGGATTTTGATGATGAAAGGGCTGCAGCTTAGAGAGCCCGTTAGACTGTACTCCCGCAGGAAACTCTTGAGCTTCGTCTTGTTCTTGGTAACAAACTTCAGCGCTATCTTGGTCCCTATACAAAAAATCATAGAAATACATATAGATGGTCACATTTAAGCTCTGGTGTACTAAAGCCCAATGTAAATGCGAGCAGAGTGCTATTAAATTATGCATATTGAGCAGTGAAAACTGTGAGACATGGAGGGCATGACGCAGATATGTAATGGCGTAAAGAGTAGCCAATAGCGCTACATGTCCATTACAATCCCTCCCAGAGTTTCAGATGTAATAGAGTGGGGCACATCAAGTCATAAAACTCGTAAATAACTTAGCATTTCGTTACTTCCGGTTCCCTTGTGTCAAAGTCAGTGTTTTTTTGAACATGTGGTTAGAAGCCTGAAATAAGGTCTGTGGTTAAACCAGCCTAAGGGATTTTAACGTTTTGTTTTATATATCAGTAAATACCCCACTCGTGCATGTCTGAAGCTTCTATGTGTCATAAAAATGGCGGTTGCTAACAAGTGACTAGAAGACGCTACACAACGTCATCTTGCCGATACGAGACCGCCTTTAGCTTAGTGGTGGTGATGCCATGTGACCATAAAGTAGTTTGTTTATGGACTAGCGATTTTCACTTTTAACATTTACGCTTCAAAATTCACAAAGTAGTGTTATTACGTGGAGATTATCTTGCTGAACTAAACATGTTAAGTATCATGACTGTGTGTGTGACCCCTTTGCAATGCTAACTCCTGGGTCGGCCTACAAACATCATCACTGCATCACTCTATTCATCGACTACTCAAACGGGAAGACAGCCTCTGTCTCTCTCTACCCACGCCAATGGATTTAACTGACTAATCAGACACGGATGGAATAAAGAAAGGCGACAACCATGAATAAGTCGATTTTGAACTAGGCCATACATGTGCTGCTGGTAGAAGCGAGACACAGCCTCATCACCAACAATTTTCCATCGTTTTTCACCAAATCACAAACTAAAATACAATCAAGAACTCCTTCTCAATGGGCCTGGTGGTATCGGCAGGGCATGATCCAAAGCATCGTAAGCGAATTTGGAAGTGTTACCTGACACTGTCAGGGAGTGGAGAGATTTCCAATCACCCAACCCTGCCTTTGCAGCAGCTGCTATAGCACATTCATTCATATAAACAAGTACAGTGAATGAATCTTGTTCCCATTACACAACCAGCTGTTCCTAATCACAGCTGCAGAAAAACAAGCTTTTGAGAGCGCTCAAAATATCCATTGCCCCTTCAGCCCCTCTTCACTACTTTAAAGTGCTGAGCCTCACCGCTTTCAGGCTGCACCAGCTCTCTAGCCTTGATTTCCTTACAACCAAGGATTACACATTAGACCTACGAGAAAATCCTTTACAAAACCTTTTTACTGCCGCGACTTGATCTGCCTTAGCCAGTTATCTTCATCCAGGCACAATGTGGAGATCTAACACTGCTTTCCAAAATGACATTTTGTTTTTGTATATATATAGAAATTGTTATTGATTGGGATAAACCCCTTGAGATGCACCATCTCGTTTTCAAGGGGGTCCCGACAACAGCAACAACTTACAGACATACATAAACAAAAAGACAAAATGGAAAACATGACACACAAGACAAACCACATACAGTCTGTTAAGTACAATTCAAGCAACGCATACAATCATTACAAGCATATTAAGAACAGTGGTGTAAAGTAACAAAGAAAGTACTTAATTCAAATGTTGAGACACTTGTACTTACATTCTTTGCTACTTTGTATTTCTACCCCACTATTCAGAGGCAAAACGTGTACTTTTACTCCACTACATTTATTTAATACTTTTAGTTACTTTTGATGATTTAAATTATATTTTAGTTGGAGTAAACTCACCAGCTACCCTGCCGTATACAAAGTAAATAAACATGCTCAACCTTTACCAGCTTTGATAAACACATTCATGCATGGATAATTATAAATAAAACATATAATACATATTATTCTGAAATGGGCCAATTTGCCTAATGAGTACTTTTCGCACTTAACGTATATTTTGTTTCCTGTCTGACTTGAGTAATATTTTGAATGCAGGACTTTTACCTGTAACAGAGTATTCCTACACTCTGGTACTACTTTTACTCAAGTGCAAGATCTGAGTCCCGTTTCCACCACCGATTAAGACCCTCTAATAAAGCAGGGAAACAGATAACTCACCCTGTGTCCGGTGTGCCACCAGGTCCACCTTTCCGTACGTCCCCTTCCCCAGTTCGCGGATGTGCTCATACTGTTTGGCTACATCTGCTGCCGACAGAGAGGTGATGGCCAGGGCCTGCATGTCCTCCACTGGCACCCCCCCGCAGTAGCCCATCTTGGAGGTAGGTGAGCCCCCACCGCTGCCCACCCGTCCCGGCCCAGATGGAGAAAGAGACAGGCACGCCTTGACGCTGTGGGGCAGACTAAATGAAGAGGAAAAAACATGGATCAGTCAGATTCTCTTCTGCTATGAGGATGGCAGGCGATGTAAATGTTATGCAGGATTGTGTTTATTACAAATCACTCTTTTCTATTTTTGTCGGCATGCATCCATGTGTCTGCACGTTGTATCCCAAAGGGTGGTTAACTCAGGGAGGCTTTAACAGAGCTTGATTTCCATACAATCAATTCAAAGATGGCATCAACAGGGGAACTGCTTTCAGTAAATGCATTGGACTCTCTGCCGTCCCTCCAGATTACTCTGGCCAGCTTTCAGATATAGCCGGTCTCAGACAGCACTTACTGGCAGACAGCTATGGGAAATCAATATGGCCAGGTAGAGGGACTAACAAACGGAAAAAGGTGGAAAGAGCTGACAGTTTCAAGGTAAACATGCACTGGTAAGCCCCAGATCATCATATTCATACGTTTACAATTTCCAACAGCAGAAACAATCAGTGGTGGTTTCAGAAAATAGGTTGTTTAGCCTCGAAAACACATTTGGTTTGCATAGTAGGCGTTCAGGTGGAAATGCTGAAGAGGGGGAAAAAAGAAAAAACACTGCAAAAGAAAAGTTGTCGCTGATTTTTCAAAAGTGCCACGTTTCAAATAGGTCAAATTGATCCGAGGAGGGGGGCACGAACAGCTGCTTTAATTGCAAGCTCGGATGGAGTCAGACTGGCACCAAATGAACCAACTGACAACAAATCAAAAATCAGAGATCAGTGACTGTGCAGGTAAGCTTCATTTGCGGTGAAACAAATATTAAACAAACAAAATGGACCCTTTGGAGGAAATGAAGTGCAATCAAGTGCTCGTCAATCCCCACACACACACAATCAAATGCAATCATCCAATCATGCAAAGCACGCACACCCATACGACGCACACTAATAGGCAACAAATCAGCACAAACAATTTCACTGATGGCCTTTTTCATCCATCATTCAAAAGGAAAATGCTTTGTTCTCGTCTCCCTGCAGCCCGTCTCAGACGAGGGCAACCCAAACATGTCGACTGGCAGGAGCGTTTTTGGTAGAAAAAGGCTGAATTAATGTACGGTACGGTAACTAATGTGTAGCTGATAAAAACATGGTTATTTTCTGAACTTGTCGAGTTTCCTCAGCTACACTGTTGGACGAGGGCGATGCAGCTATTAGACGGAGAAAACGAAAATAGGATGCAACCATTTTTAGCCCTCTGTTCTTGGCTCATACTTAGTCCACTGGAAATAGAAAGTGCCTTGTGTGTTTCTCTGTAGATAACTTGATGTTATCACGGCCAGGGAGATGCTTATGCAAAGGACTATGCATATTGTAGCCTACTCAATCTCAGCGTGCCCACTGTGGAGCCTCCGGCGAGTCAACACACAATTTGATCATTATCAGGATGAGTTTGTGGTCAATGTTTGGAGATTAAACATTTAAACAGGACTGGAAGCACATTTCCTGGAAGCACGTTTGCTATGCCTATAACTGAAACGTTGACTTTAAATACATGTTTTATGTCAACAGATTTCACATATATTAGGTTATTTAAAAAGCAATATTAAGTTTAAATACAAAACAATGAGGTTCAACTTAATATTATAGCTTTCAACTAACTCAATACAGTTATGTGAAATGTGTTGCCCACGCCCACACACGCCCACACACACACACACACACACACACACACACACACACACACACACACACACACACACACACACACACACACACACACACACACACACACACACACACACACACACACACACACACACACACACACACACACACACACACACACACACACACACACACACACACACACACACACACACACACACACACACACACACACACACACACACACACACACACACACTGCAGAACTGGATTAAGAGTCTTGAAATGTGATGAGTGGTCGGGTTGTGATGATGACGCTGTGAATGGGAACCAGAAACTGCAGCGTAGTGCCCCTGAGGTACGGGGATGAAGTTATGTGGTCTCTTTAAGTGTTTGTGGGGGGGGGACGGACTGGTGTATCTGTCGCACAATGACACTCTATCAAAGGCCCTTTGTGTTCCCACCTCTGAGAGGGAGCAGCTGTGAGCCTCAGCACGACTCAGCATTCGTGCTCGACCACACATGCCCCACTGATCTCCCACGCTGCCCTCTGCTCCTCCACTGTCCTCTGAGGCAACCAAAGACAAGGTAACAGCAACACGCTTCAAATGCAGATAAAGACTTGGCTTAAAAGAAAGAAACTGCTTTGGTTTTGAGCCAGTCCCACTCATTGTAGAAGATCTGTGAACAGATCCTTGGGCTTCTCACTTATTCCTCTTTAACTGTTTTTGGTCAGACCTTGTAACCTCAATATTTGGGTGTTTTAATTGTGATAAAAAATCTCTGATATTTTAGTGTCAGAAAACCAAATTCAATAAACAGACCTTGACAAATAAATTAGTCCACCTTTTTAGTGACTGAAATAACTCAACAACTCTAAGATGGAAACTTTTGTGACGAGATAATTTCAGTTTATAGACTTACTTTGGTGATCCCAGACTTTTCTTCGAGCACAAAAGGTAACAAAAAAATTGGTTTTTAACTACTGGGTGGATTGGCATCAAATATGGTGCACACATCCATGTTTTAGTATAAAGTGAGACTTTCAATTTGTCCAATATTTAGGTTTCTGACTTTAAATAGTGTAATTCCCATCGTTGATTTGTGCTAACATGCCAAACTAAGATGGGAGTCTTGGAAAAGTGATAACTGCTAAACATCAGCGTGTTAGCTTTGTCATTACAGTATGTGCATGGAAACGTACTAGCATTTAGCATGAATCACAGCTTTGTCTAAGTGCAGCCTCACAAAGCTGTAGCATGCTATAGAGCAGATGCTTGGCATGGTTGCATATTTAATGCATTCAATGTTGTCTTCATGACAGGGCTATTTGTTCTCCAGAGAATAACTGTCTCGACATTAAAAATGCGTTAACATTGGAAGCTCAGATTGCAAATGGACAAATATCTGAAGTATTGTCATGTGACTCTTGACAATAAGTGTGTATTCAGGCAGTTTGCCCAGGGTGAACCTTCAGTTATACAGCTGCAATGAACTGTGACATGCTGATTAACCCATTAAGACTTCACAGAACTCTAACATGTATACAGATTCATATTTAGGAAAGTAGCTAAATTATGTTGAGGAAAAATAATAACATCAATAGAGTGGATGTTCCACCTTCAACACATATTTTACAATTTCTACACAAAGCATATCAGCCGCTTTGGTCTTTTTAGTCCGCCTCTCCTCCCTTTCTCTTGTCTGTTCCAGAAAAAGCAAATGAGGGACTAATGAAAGAAAGAAATAGATTGCAGAGCTCGCCTCATGCTACTATGCTAATGGACTAGTTGCTTTGCTCTCGGCAGAAGAGTCATTATGTGTGAAGACTGATCTCCTGTGCCCAATTTACTGTAAGAATGCCCAGCGTGCCATGCCAAGGGGTCAACGTGAACAAAGTGAATGAAATAGGATGTGACTGATGTGTTTTCTCTCACTGATTGAGAAAAAACAACTCATGGATGTATTTGAGTTCTGTCTGTCCCCTTTCAATGTGGATGGGATACAGAATTGAAACAAATGACTTATATCAAACCGGGCCACGGTCACTCACTTTAACAAATCATATGCTCTCAGCTTTGCCCGGCTGCTCATATGGAGGACCCCCACTGGGGCTCGAGTGCTGTATAACCCCTTCTCTGCTTTTCCCATCATGCCTCACTCTCTCTGGCTACTGTATGTCACACATCCAATGGATCTGCAGCCCGCTGGCAGGAGCACTGGCTGCTACCCGCCTCCTGCTGGGATGACCTCCACTTCGGGAAGGGATATCCCAAGGTTAAAGGGATCCAAACAATGACTGAGAGTGGAAATGTGCGACAGGAAGTGAAGGACACTCAGTTTGAGTACAGTGCAGTGTCCACAAAAGCCTCACAAAGAAGAAAATGGGCACACTGATAAAAAGAGACATCTCACCACAGAATAATAATTGTACTATATACTGCACCTCATTATACAATGCTACATTTATTTAAGTATAGTGTTAATACTGCTGCTACTTATCTACCTGAATGTGTCTTTATGATAATAGTGTTTTCGTCTCTGTCTATACTCTATCTTCAAATGTCCTTTTTGTGGGATGAATAAATAAATCTGATTCTCAATAAATCAAAATGTAATATGGGATTAAGGCTTCAGGATTAGAAACTAGAGCATTAGATTTCAAATTTCATCATAAACATAGTCAACATTGCCATCACTGTAATCATGTCCTGTATAGGAATCATTCCACAGTGAAGCATCACTGCAATAAAGACTAAGGGAACATGTTGTTCTGTAACCCCCTCTCTTACAATCCAGTAGCCTCAAGTTTAAAAGGGAGGCTTCGTGTGACAAGAAAGTGAGAGAAAAGGGGAGAGTGAAAGAGCAGGATTGGGGAAATCCAGTGAGACTAAATTGGAGCATCCCTCCCTTTGTAGCACATGCTGAAGACCATGTCCCTTTGATGTCAAATACATGGGGAACTGTGACTCTGAGCTCCAGAAGGAAAAAAATGGGGTATACAAGGGGGCGTGGCGAAATGATGTAAGAGCCTCGCTAAGGAGGACACTGCTCCCGTTTTGTTTTTTTCAGACTATTTCACCCTCCACTTCAAGGCACACTTTATGGTGATTTGCATCCGGCTCATATACCATAGCCTCTAACCACAATCAATGCACTAATGGTGATTGCTGAGGCTGCAATTAACCTCTCTGTCTCTCCCTCTTTCAAATCCAGCTATGCTTTGTTTGCAAATTGCTGCAAAAATATGGACTACCCAAACAATCAAACAGTGGTAAATAACCATCTTAGGGAAGATATCAAATGTAAAATATATACAAGCATGGCTGCAAATTATGCATAACACACATTAATGCTCACACACACCCACTCACAAATGCATGTGCACGTTATGTACATTGTGACTGGCAGGGGTGTCATTACGCAGCTGCTTTCTCACTAACATAATGGCAGGTTAGGAAGCAGATATTATGTGGTTCTTTATTTCCACCCAGCAGGGCGCATACTTTTATGGATGAGAATTAAAAACAAGTCCTCTACATGTGTTTGCCTCCTTTCTGTTCTCTGAGCAGCCATGCTTTCCTATAGCAGCTCAGCTATTGCCAGACTGTGATTTAGTCTGATTTCCTTTTATTAGACTGATTGTGTTTGGACCCCATTTCCCCATCATTTTTGTGAAACCGTGCATTATTTAGAGGTTAGAGTCTGTGTGAGATGCACCAATGGGTTATTCGGTGTGTGTGTGTGTGTGTGTGTTTGTGTGTGTGCGCGCGCCAGCTGTTGGATTGGGACATTGTCTGGGATCTCCTGTTTCCATATAAATCCATAAGATCGTAGTCCTTTCATGTGTTAGCTGTGGTGGCAGATGCCCTCCTATCTCTGCAGACCATGTTTGGGACATTTGTTTTGACTGCCAGAATGTCTTTGTTTATTTCAAGATGGAGGATTTCACAAGGAAGATTTGGTGAAGATGAAGTTGAAGTCAGATCCTGAGGCATATTTGTTTTCAGATTACTGCTGCTGTGTTATCAGTGCAGCAGCATTTTCTACCATGTTCATGTCCATTCTGGAGGAATTGAATGCTTCGTCTGATTGCTGATGTTAGAACTGTATTTAAAAAATGAAAGCATTCCGTATGTTTACAGTTTCTAAATTGTTTGGAGTCATTATAAGCTACACATACCTTTTATTAAAAAAGCAACTTTGACTCTGAATTGGATGTGATTTTGGGATAAACTCCTCCTTTAAAGCTCTCAGCCATCACTGCTGCCTCTCTCCATCAAAACAATGTTTCTGAAAAAGCCCTGTGTATTAGGCTAACTCCCTTTCACTGAGAGTCCATTACCATCCTCCAGACTTTGCTCATTTAAATGCATCAGACAGCATTAACGATGAGAGATATCACCTGTCTGCCCCGGGCAAAGTATAAAGGGCCATTAAGTGGATTCCCACTGATGTCCTCGCATCCATCTAGCACATGACCGTATCAGAAAAGCATGGGGAAAGCAAAAAGGTGCTTGTTTTATACGAGTACATGCACATTAAATCGCGTAATAAGCTCCACCATTAAAAGAGTTAATGATAGTTGTAAATAAAGCTGCTGGCATTGATGCTTTATGAGACACTGTATAAAAGGTGAATGTATAAAGTATAAATATTGTCCATGAGAGTGGGTTCAGAAAACAATCATCAGAATGACGTGCTAAATTGAAGCTATTTAAATAAAAAACTACATAAAATGCAAAAAATGTGTGCATTAAAGATGGAAAAAAACAGATTTTGACTCAGGTTTTTTTTTTTTTAAACATATATCAGTTTCTTTCAGACTTGCAGACACCTCAGGGTGCATCTAGGTGTTACACACTCACCTGCTGGCGACCTGTCTCTCTCCTCCATGGTCCTGCATCACAGCTGCTCTGCTCCACCGGGCTCTGCAGGAAGCTGACGGACGAAGCTCCTCTTTTATGGATCAGGTAGACTAAAGGTGCTTAAAAACACGCAGGTCCATTGAAAAAAACAGCTTGACTCAGATTTCTTCAGTGCCTTCTGCTGCCCGCCCAAGAAGAAGAAAGAAGATGCCCGTCCTGCTTCTGGAGATGCTCTTTTTTTTACTTTTTCTATCGGAGGCGGATTAACTCGTCTGACACTGGAGGCAGAGATGAGGAGACAGGCTGGGATCCCTCCTCTGAGCGCCCACCATCTCAACCTGCCAAGCAGCGGGAGGAGGAGGAGTGTTTATCTCTTGCTCCTCCAGTGGTCCGCATGACCCAGTTCAGCACCACACACGCGGAGGCAAACCCATTCACGCACATCCACGCATGCAACACCTCTGCGCCCTGCAGCATCAGCATGCATGGACCAATGTTCCCACTCTCTCCAAAAACGGTGTCTCTCACTGTCTGCGGGTCAGCCTGCTGTGTCCGTCAGTCCAGCGGGACTCTGAGGTTGAGTATGGGGAGGGTGGGGCGGGGTGGTGTTGGGGGGTGTCTCGGATGCTCTGCTGGTCCTACCAGTCAGCTCCCTCATTGTTCACCGTCTCCACCCTCTGGCTAACTAATACGCGCACGTGTCCTGGGTCCTAGCGCCTGCTGTCAGTGGTATAAAGTTATTAATTTACTCAAGTACTTGTAAATAGGATTTTGAGTGTCTTTTAATTTACTGGAGTTTTTCAATTTGTTGCTACTTTGTACTTGGGTTAAGGTCAGATCTTATACTGAGGTGAAAGTATAAATACCAGAGTATATGAATACTCTGTTACCAGGGGCGGCGAGTGCTGTAGGCTATAAGGCTAAGCCTTCCCAAATATTTGTGTCACTGCATCCTGGTAAAATACAAATATAATGTTGTCTGTGTCTTTGACATTAGCGCTGCTAGCCACCTGTGCCCTGTACTACGAAGCCAGTTCAACATACCCTGGATATGTTTGAGTAACAAACAACAAACTAACAACAACAAACTAACAAACGAGATCTCGCTAAGCGGTCCTACGACGCTGGTTATCAACTCGGTAAATCAAGCCAGGGGCCCTTTCTCATTTCTCTAACTCCCCTCCTCGACTCCTATCCTCGATACTTAGTCCCGCCCACAGGAGATGCGAGCGGAGGAGCCGAGGAGAGGAGGGGAAGCAGCAGGCGGTTAGAGAAATGAGAACTCCTCTCCTCTGAGCGGTCATTTTAAAGAGACGTCCATTAATGATGACAGGAGGCACAGCAGCCCTCTGTCTGACGGACAGATGTGTTCATGATGACTTATATATTTACTTTGATTCATTCACAGTGCGGTATAATGAGACAATAACAGGCTACATATGCAGACACACACACACACACACACACACACACACACACACACACACACACACACACACACACACACATATATTTATATCAATATATACAATTTCAGAATCAAACAGAGCACTCTCATAATAACGTAACACTATCGGAGACTGGATATACCCCCCCCCCCCCCCTCTCTGGTCGCTGCAATGAGGAAAATAAATTACGGGCCAAAAGTTTTATTTACAAGTATTAAAAGTAAGCAGAGGACACCAAACCAACTGAGACCTGTCTGTCCGCTGCATCCACGCACTGTACAACACACACACCTACACGCTGTACCACACACACCTACACACTGTACCACACACACCTACACACTGTACCACACACACACCACACACACGCACATACAGTTCCTAAAACAGGCTACAGCCGTTGTGTATTTTATTATGTGAAGCACTAAATGGTTTTAGATTTTTTTTTAAATATCGACTCCAGATATCTACTAAACTAAAGCAAATAAAAAGAGTAGGCCTGTTATACTGAGTGATATATATTATACACACTGCTCTGCTTTCTGCACGGACCTCACAGCTGTTCTCACTGTAAACATCGCGTCGCGATGAAAGCAGTTAATAAAATAATATCCAGGGGATGAATGCAGAGCTGTCATTGGCTGAGATAAGTCCGGCCGTGCGTCACATCTCTGTTCCCGGAAATGCATCCACGAAGGAGCCGTGGAGGACCGTGGAGGACCCATCAGTGTATCCTCGGTTATAGCTCCTCCAGAGAGCCCCCTCAACGCTCGATCCTCGGTCCTCGAAGTGCATTTAGAGAAATGAGATGTCCTTCAACATGGCGCGCTGAAATTCATTTCCGGGTCACTACCAGAGGACAGAGGGGTCGAGGAGTCGAGGAGGGGGATTTGATGAAATGAGAAAGGGCCAGGGTTTCTCTCACCAGCTGAGAGCGCGTTCACGTGAAAGGGGCGGGGTTAGCTACATTTGACCAATCACAAACAGGGACAAGTGTACTGACAGCGCAGCGTCATACTGGGTTGTTTATTTAGTTTAAAAAAAATTATCCAACGAGTTACAGACCACTCTTTCCTCATGTACGTCAATGGGAAAAAGTGTTTCCGCGCCCAGCAACCTAAAGGAAGTGTAGTACCGCCGTTTGGCCACAACGAATATTCTCATCAGACTCCGGCGCACTTCCTGGGGGCTTGGTTTGAGCAGTATGACGGATGGCTACAATGGTCTGTTTGGTATTTTGAAAAAAAACTTCACAGACATGTTTTATATAGGTATGGCCCTACAATATATTTTTCAAATATAGCATGATAGGTCCACTTTAAAGTAGGCTATATGTAAAAGTACTCCTTATGCAGATTGGCCCAATCCAGAATAATATATATTATTTGTTTTGATTATAATTATTGATGCATTAAAGTGTTATCAAAGCTGGCGAAAATACAGCTAATTTAAATAACTTTGTATACTGCACGGTATCTTGTGAATTTACTTCAGGTGGAACTAAAGACTTATTTATGTGTTGATAATATTTCACATCATTAATCCAAATCTGCAAAGTATGAGTAAAAGTACACGATTTACCTTTTAATTGTAGTCGGGTAAAAACAGAAATTGAAATTCTCAAGTAAAGTACAAGTACCTTAAAATTGTACTTTGCGACTTTTCACAACTGCTTCCACCCCACTACAAATTAGAGGTAAATTGTATACTTTTACTCCACTTCATTTATCAAACAAGTATATGTATATTTTGATTCTATAGAGTATTCCGACACTGTGGTATTTCTACTTTTCCTTCAGTACACGATCTGAGTACTTTTCCCACCTCTGCCTTCACACAACCACCCAGCCTCAAATGCCTCCATGAGGTTTTTTTCTTTACTTTTGATTCATGATTTGAAGGAACAAGCTGCTCCACTCTTGCATAATTCAACAGCTTATGGGCTAGGCTTATGGGCTAGGCTACTTCGCACTGTGACTTTGCCAACTGTCCTTATTAGGTAAGAGCCAGGCAAGACTTTCAATTAATTCAGCGCCCTGGCAGCCACCCGTATACTGTACATGTTTAACAACAGGCCTCATGCCAGACAAAGTTTGCCAAGCAGAACAGATTGGACTGAGAAAACAGCATCGAGATAACAGGGATAACCTTAATGCTCCATCATTAAACTGATCAGAAGGGTTTATGGGCAATGCTCATTTAGATCCACTGAAGAGATAAGAAGTTTCTTCATCTTATTTTGGCCTCAGGCTATCAAATGTCAGTCACATAATACATGCAGAGGAGCAGATTTTTATTCCCTATATTCATGGTTTTTATACTTGTTCTGTTTTTCTCTTTTCATCCAGCCCAGATTTACTTTAAAGAGATGCAGGTCAGGCTCATGAGATCATGTCTGGATTACTGAACAGGTCTGACGGGCACAGGTCCAGGGAACCATATTGTCCCCCAGGGCCCCCCTTGGCATTCACCCACAAAATGTCACTCAA
Organism: Pseudochaenichthys georgianus; assembly: GCF_902827115.2. NCBI lineage: Eukaryota > Metazoa > Chordata > Actinopteri > Perciformes > Channichthyidae > Pseudochaenichthys > Pseudochaenichthys georgianus. The sequence goes on along the minus strand of NC_047521.1, from coordinate 22,019,924 downwards.
AGAAACACATACCGGCCGGGATGAGACTCAAAATGGCCGAAAGTAATCACATCATTACCACTAAGAGAAATAACTTGAAATTATCCTCTGTGGCTAAATCTGGCACATGTACATGATGGACTCAAGTGCTCATGTTAATTAATGTGCATTGTCTCTTCTTAAATAAATACATTCAAATACAAAATGACCCAAATAAAGACGTGAACAATTGTTGTTGGTGGATATTGAATAGCTTAGTTTTCAGCACCTCTTTGAAACATTCAGGTGTCTCACACACTGCAGAACGGGCTAACAGGCTGAGAGTTTCCTCGGGGTCATCTCATAAATCACAGAGAAGGTCGAGCCCCGTGGGCTGACAGCAGAGAGCGTCGGGGGTCAAACACACTTGGGGGACACACACCTATGAGCTGGGAACAAATAGAGCAGAGCTGCTCCTCCTCTCTGCACTTCAGACACCACGCTCATGTCCTAGTTTTTACTTTTTTTGTGTCACCTCAAGTTTCTTGTTGTAAAGGGGTGGCCTTGTTATTTCACTGCTCTCAAATTCATCTTCATACGGAGGACACTTTGTGTTCTAGCTGCCCTATAAACAGAGGGGTTGGGACAGTGCCCTGTTTTTTGGGTTAGGGCTATCTATAACAAAAGTAAAGAATATATCTTGTTAAAAAGAAATTCAAGGTTCTTCACTTGACGATAAAATCCAATGAACATCATTTTACTGCAAAGAATGTATGGCCAAAACTGCCAGGACAGGCCACAACCCCAAAGTAAAGTGTCTGAAAGTATTCAAGTCTTATTTGTCTTATTTAAGCATACGGAAAAGTGTGAAGGGAGTTGTCTAAAACTTAACAAGCAGTATTTACTTAAAACACTTTCCCCTATCTTATTTGTGAAATGTGCCAAAAACAACATGTGCAAAGAAAAACTGAATTCAACTAAATCTCTGGAGAATTTAGCAACATTTGCTTCCAACAGCAGGTACCTAAACTTTGAACAAAAGAGAGATTTATTTCACTTTAGCAAACATATGGCGTACCAGGAAAATAAAAAAAATGGTAAATATTATTGCTGCTGGCGTACAGAGCACTAAAGCATCTGCTCCAACACCTCACACATTGGTGTTTGACCCTCCTCAGCTGCCCCTCTCCGTCTACTTTAGCTCGAGATTTAGCTTTTTCACTCTTTCAGTCTCCCTCGTTTCCTCAAAGGCAGAAATAACTTTCTGACTGTAGTCACAAAATATACATTTGACATTCGTCTTTAATATTCAAAAACAGGAGAAACAGTTATTTACAGTCACACCACTCACTGAGTCATATGGTCCTCCTCTTATCTGTCTACATCCTTCAATAACCCTCCATTTAATTTTGAATTTCATAATCCCATATGCGACAGTCACAGTGAAATTCTCATAGAGCCAATTGTAACACATATAAATGAAATTGAGTGATACAAATGTACGTTTTTAATGATAAAAAATAAATAATAGTATATGCACAATAGGGAGTTTATATTCCCAGAGCTCTCATAAAATAATATGTTAAAGCAACCACTAAAAGTAATTGTACAGATTTGTTTCATCCCGAATACATTGTTCACGGTACAATTTAGTAAAAAACACACTAACATTTATTTTATTGCTTCTTTTATGTGTTTAGTTCAATTGGGACTGCATTTCCCACAATTCCACTTGGTATTTGCTCCTCGCTGTTGGTTGGCCCCAGTTGATGACGCTAACAACATGCGCATGTAACCTTGTGCTAGTGTGCAGTGTTGTTGTAAAACCAGCTATTGAAACGGTGTTAAAACATATTTTAATGTTATATTTAGCATTCAGAGATATTCGGTAGTCATGAAAAAATATATTTTACCAGTTTCTGTCTTCGGGACAGTGTTTGGAGTTGCTGTTTTACTGAAGTGAGTACAAATGACATGATGTAACTGTACATTTCACACTGCATGTGTCACATTTGCTGCTGAATACAGTGTTAGCTTTACATTCAGACTTAGTTAACAATATATTTACTTAAAATAATGTCTAGTTGTTGTACTGGGTTGAAGGTAGCTTAATTGGTTTAGGTTTTAAGTATGCTTAAGTAGTATGTTATTTCCTTCCATTATGAGTGATTAACACTTAAGCTGTTGTATACAAACCAGTACACAACATCTTCACAAAGAACAGCCCAGTTATATAAATATATCTTCTTCATAAAGGCAGCTTTTATAACAAGGTGGATGTATTGGATTGAGTAGATGTAAAGGTGTTAATGACATTCTGCTCACTCATTCACAGTTAATAAGGATTGTGTGAACGCTGGGGAATTCTTCGTTTTTCTGTGTTATCTCACTTACAGTTATGAGCCTCAATAGTTCATTCAGTTCAAGTCAAGGAACAAACACCTTTTTTTGAAGGTGAGGTCAAAAGTTCAAGACTGTGATGAAAACAAAAACATTGTGTGTTTCAGTCACAAAACTGGATTCATGGCAGAATAAACCTATGAGGGGTTTTCTTGGATATAGTTCAGCTGGTTGGCCCCAATTCCTCCCCATCTTTATGCAATTTGAACAGTATTAATAGGCTGGTTGTCCCCAAGTTTGTTGTGCAACCAATTGAACATATCCAATATGAACCACAACACTGACAAAAGGACCTTAACTTAGATGTTGACACAGGTAACTGCAATAAAGCTTGGCCCACTTTAAAAACACTTCACAGCCATAGTCAATCCGCAGGGGTTGTTTCCCTTATGTTTATGATTAGGAGTCATGCATACATTTTACACTTAGCTACGGCCCTTATTGCATCAGTTCATATTTTTGATTAAGTGCTGCATATTCCCAACCCAATTAAATAGCACAAATCAGTTGCACAGTAAACCCTGAGCTGTACTGGACTGGATATAACTTGAGTATGACTTTCCTCAATATATGTTAATTTCAGCCTCCAGTACAATATTTTATCATTTCCCATCTGACACAGCTTGTAAAAGGAGCTCTCTATCCTGCTGTATAAAGATTGTCCTGAGTAAAAGCATTGGGCTGATCAATTGGCGGCTGTTATAGTATGTAAGCAGACAGGTAAGGTAGACAAGATAGAAAAAGTTGAGTCCAGGCTCATTAGGAAGCAAGAGAGACAGAACTGACATGCTGAAATAGGAGGCTTGTGTGAATGCAATGGCACTAAAGTAATTATTCTTATAGGGAACATATGACTGGAGGCCGGTGTACTAGTAAAGCTACCTTAACTGGGAAGACTGTGGTGATAACGGGAGCCAACACCGGCATCGGGAAAGAAACCGCCCGGGACCTGGCAAAGAGAGGTGTGGAGCAAATATCTGATTTGGTCATACAATCTTCAGTTGTTATTTTGCTCACAAGTCGTGCTTCTTTCTCCATTCTGGTATCATCAGGGGGTCGGATCATTATGGGATGTCGAGACATGGAAAAGTGCGAGACAGCTGCCAAGGAAATACGAGGGAATACCCTGAATCCTCACGTTTATGCTTGCCAACTCGACCTGGCCTCAATGAAATCCATAAGAGAGTTTGCAGAGAAAATCAAACAAAGTGAGGAAACAAAACAAGTCACCGTCACTACAGTTATGTGTTCAGTTATAGAGATGAAGCACACCATAAAAGCGTATTTAATATGATTGTAAGTTATAGTTATACCATTTTAAAATCATATGGCTGTTTCTATCAGTTAGTGATTTATGTCTGTTGTCAAGTTTTGTGTGGAAACCAGGAAGAGTGGCTTTACATCAGATAATGGGGATCCTAATAACATCCTAAAATCAATGTTATTGTCTTGCAGAGGAGCAGCGTGTGGATGTTCTGATAAACAATGCAGGGGTCATGAGATGTCCAGAAGGGAAGACAGAAGATGGATTCGACATGCAGTTTGGAGTTAACCACCTAGGTACCTCATTTAAATCAGACTTTGTTTTTCTAAACTCTACATTTTTTGAATGTAAATATCTGAACTCGATCACCACCTGATTCCGATAGCTTCTGTCTTCCTCCAGGCCACTTCTTGTTGACAAATCTTCTACTGGATAAGTTGAAAGAGTCCGCCCCCAGCAGAGTGATCAACCTGGCCTCCCTCGCCCACATCGTTGGAAAGATGGACTTCGAGGACTTGCACTGGGAGAAAAAGAAGTTTGATACCAAGCAGGCGTACTGTCAGAGCAAGCTTGCCAATGTTCTGTTCACCAGAGAGCTCGCCAAGCGATTACAAGGCGAGTCCACTGGCTGCTGCCTATGTGGGCATGTGTGGGAGGGAGTATGGACTTGTTTGTAATTGGCCATTGGATATGTATTTTTTGTGTGTGTGTGTGTGTGTGTGTGTGTAACAGGCACAGGAGTCACGGTGAATGCTGTGCACCCGGGCGTTGTTGCCACGGAGCTCGGGAGGCACACCAATCTGCACCAATCACGGTTCTCCACCACTGTGCTCAGTGAGTATCCTGCTTCCTTATTGGAGTGTAGAGTTTAGAGAAATCAATAAATGTTAATCTAATGCAAATGCACAAATTACCTTGGACTGTATGAACTCTGTTACATGGCATTGGTCTATTCTCATCTACTCTGTATGTATAAATACACTTTAACAGACTGCACTGCTGCTATAAAAAGTTTCCTACTGACAACCAAGTGTAGATGCTATTTGATTTAAAATTATTTCCATGGTTTAAAGTCAGTGTTGGATTAAGTATTTAGATTCTTTGCTGAAGTAAAGGTAGCAATACCACTTAAAAAACTCCATTAACCACCTTGAGATATCTTCAGTAACAAAGGTATCTGTTCATGTATTACACATGTATACATACACATCATTAGTCTACACTCTACAGTGTTTTGTTTTACAGTACAGTATTCCAGTACTTGTTCCATCCTATATTTTCATACTTAACTCATTCCTGCATATTATCATTGCACTAACTAATTAGGTATTCTCTATGTTGCATTGTTGGATGAGCTTTGGATTTAATATTGTTATGTCAACAACTATGCTCTAACTGTATGTATAAATACAAATAAAGCATTTAAATGTTGAACCTCCCCTACAGGTCCTTTTTTCACGCTGTTGGTGAAGAGCCCAGAGCTGGGGGCCCAGCCCAGCATCTACCTGGCCGTGTCCGAGGAGGTGGAGGGGGTGACGGGGGCGTACTACGATGTGATGACAGAAAAGGAGCCGTGGCCTCAGGCTCTGGACGAGGACGTGGCTCTCAGGCTGTGGGAGGTCAGCAGCAGGCTGGTGGGTCTGGGGGAGGAAGGACAACTGAAGCCCCCGACAGAGGTCCAGAGCAGAGCTGCCCAGCCGGCCCTCACACAGCCGAGCGGACAGAGCGCAGATGTGGGAGCTGAGGGGCTGTAGCTGGCCTCTGGACCTGCAGGGGATAATGGACCTTTTATGGCTTGAGCTGAAACAACTCTCTGTCTGAGTGTCTGCTTGTCTCTGTAAATGTATTGTTTTGTCCAAGCCTTCATGTTCCTGCATCAGGATATTTTCTTTAACACATTTGAAAGTGGACTCTGACTTTTTTCTTTTTTAAATCAATCGGAATCAAAATACTTTATTTATCCTGGGGATAAATAAAGTTAAAGTAAAAAGGTCCAAAACAAGATCAAATAAAATCAGCACATTGATATGAACATAAGAAGTTTATGTAAAAATGTGCACAGTGTACTCCAATAAAGTGACACTATGTAATATATTAGCACTTTCATTACATTACTATTATGAAAATGTCATAAACAAACACACTCTTTAATATACTCCGGGGTTTGCTTCTACCGCCTCATTTGGTCTGATATGACCCGTAGCCTATAGAGGCTAATGTTGGCAATCTTTCAAACAGATATTGCCCTGTAATGAACATTAGTGAGTCACTTTGTTTCTTTGACTTTTCTACTTATTTCAGGGCTACTTTTACACAATACATTGAGAATTCCTCCCTGAAATCACCTTATGCATAAGCACAGACAGTATCTCACACAGACAAGGAAAATGAGTGAGTCAAGTCTCAGTCAGTAATTTGAACCACATGTATTTACAGCAGAAGGCATTATACTTATTTACTGCAGGTTCACATTGAGAGAGTTGCAAATGGTTATTATTGTGGATTGAAGCAGAAAATAATGACAAATAGCGCCATCTGGCGGCTAGATTCTAAATACAGACGGTAGTTTTATGTTTTTGTCATTTGTCTTACAGATCATGCAAACAACACTGCTCATGTATCTAGGTGTGCAAATGTGTTCAAGTGTGTAAATGTTTTCTTTATATTGAAAGCCTTTGATTGAATGTAAACCTGATAAGGAAGTCAGTTTGTAGATTACTTTTTGTAATCCATAATAGAAATATGATCTGCTTTAAACGAAAATCAGATGTGTAAATGTTGCATGGTTTTTCATTGCAGATTGCATTGTACTGCATTGGACTGCAAATCACTTCCCATACAGTACCATTTTATTATAATATTCACAACAAAATCAGAAAATGCTAAATACTTTTTCTAATTTTCTGGAATTGTTTGTGTAATGTATTATACTTGACTACAAATATTGATATTGTTGAACCTTTCTATGGTATAAAATGAATTAGCACTAAAATAATTTAGTTAACTTTTTGTTTTGCTTTTGCTCTTGTTTACTTTTGCCTCTTAAAAACAAATCAAGTTACAAAAGCACTCATCTCATTTTCTAATCGTCTCAGACCTCTCAGTGCACAGAAGAATACCCATCCCAAAAGTATTTGAGAGATCCATTGCATAGGGCTTTTTCCAACAGTGAATCCCAAAGTACAGATCAATACGGGACACTCTGCTCTAATGCACACCGATCATCATTTTCCCTGAAACTGTAAACCCTTGATCGTTTATTTCAGTGTTGGTTTACCAGTGGAGGCTCGCGCTGGTGCCTTCCCAGAGGATGATGGTTATTGTAGACGAGCAACACAATCACTGGGCTCTTCTAAGCTGTCCAGATTGTTAGAGACTGTACACTCCCTGGAACATGGTGCTGTCAGATATACTTTCTAGAATTAAATAAATCAACCCTGACATCTAAAGTCTACTATTTTCTAACCCTGTTTTATGGGTGTATCCTTCACAAAGTCGACGAAGAACTCAAATTGTTTACTTTTAAGTACAATTAGTTATACCACAGTGAAGAAATACTGTTTTACAATTAAAAGTCCTGTATTCAAATGTTATTTCAAATACGGTAAGAATTAGCAACTACAAAAAGAACTCATTCTGCACAACAGCCCATTTGAAAAAAAAATTATATCTGAATACTCACTACTTTTTTTTTTTTTTTTACAATGTTCATACATACTGCTGGGTAGCTTGTAATTTTTATCGAGTTGATATTTCAACCTATAATAATACATGATCTGTTATGATTAGATTCTCCAAAGAAAGTAAAAAGGATATTATTTGCCTCAGATTTTCTGTGGAATACCTAGTATTTAGTAGCAGGAAATGGAAATACTGCATTCAAAAACAACTGTCTCAAATTGTACTTAAGTACAGTATTTAAGAAAATATGTTTAGTTACTATCCAGCACTGACATTCTTCCTATATTAACTTTGTCTGAATCAACAGTTGGACAGTGAGGTATCAGTGCTCTTGAACATACCCCTACCGGACTTCATTTCCCAGAATGCCTGGCTAAAGAGGCAAAAGTTAGCGTCCAAGGTACAAACAATGTCCCCTGCAAAGAAACGCCTAATGAGTGAGTAATACATGTGAAGGTGGCTCGTTAGAGAAACGTCTTGCTTCGTGTGGAGGTCGTGTGTCTTTGAAAGGAGTTGGACGGTCTCAGCGCTAACAAACTAGCTTGGTTTTTTAAAGGTAAAACTACAGCAGCTAGCTTCAACTAAACTTCACTGCGCAGTCCTTACATTTTAAAACTGTTTTCAGTCTGCAGATGTAGAAAGCATTAAAATAACTTGATATGTATACAGGGATAGACAAAATAAGATACAACCATTACATTATGAATTTGATTCAATCAGTTGCTAAAGCCTTGAAGTGCATCGTTGTGATAATAACTGCCACCATAACCTTTTTTATGTAACTGCCTTGACTCAGTTATTATATATGAGTAACAGCAGGAGGTGTTACATGTCTTCTGGAAAGTTGCTGCCTCTGTGGTTTATTTAGTAGGTAAATGACAGAATGTGAACACAAGTGCTTCGAATCAGAAGTTTAAGAGGAAGTTATGCCCAGTCTTATACTGCTATGTGATTAAAGTCAATGTAATTGCTAAACATTTATATGCATTATCAATCAGCATGGCAGAGCCACAGAAAAAAGGAGAAATGCTCCCTGAAGATGTTGGATCAGATGACTGCCTGACTTCATACACACACATCTACAGTCCAGATTTGTTAAAGTACGTATGAAAATAATTGTCCATTGACTGGCCAAAGTGAGCTAGTTGTTGACATGTTTGTTGCTGTTCTAATTACATTATCTATGATGGTTTCCCCCTTATTTTCCAGAGATCAGGTGGCTTTTATCACAGGTGGTGGATCTGGAATTGGACTGAGGATAGCTGAAATCTTCATGAGGTGAGAACCAGTGGCGCCTCCAGAAATGTTTCATAGGGGTGGCCAAATGGGGCCACTGAAAATATTGGGGTGGCCCACCAAAACCAATAATTTAATTGTTGTAAAAGTATAGACTAGATGAAAACAATGGCAAAGAGAATCACCTACTGATATACTTTGGTTTCTTATTTTACATTTTCTGATACTATTTATCTGAAGTGAATATAATACGGATAGTCAACATTTTACTTCAAACAACATTTAAAAGAACCTTGTTTTGTGTTGGTGATTTATTGTTGTGTTTTTTATATATGCTAGTTGTTCTTTCCTTTTTAAAAAGACAAATAAAGCTTAATTTAAATAAGTTCCTTTATTGTAAGGCACATAATGTTCAGCATTCTCAACACATACAATACACAACAGCAACACAACATGTTCTTCAGTTATCTTATGTCTCTAGGTTATAAATAGTTTTAGAACAAAGCTGTTTGTGTCACACTGGGATCAAAGATGATTGACATGACTTTATTAAATCTAGTTTTAAAACATGACTATTTTATTTCAACAGGACCCAAAAACACAAGGGGTATAAAATGCTAAATACATACTGTGATTGAACTCAAAAACATCATCTATTATTGACCTTTATAGCAAATTAAAAACATTATAAATGATACAAAACACCACCTTTTAGAATTAGACAGAAAATAGGTGACGAGACATCTTTCTATTTTTTTAGATTAGGCCACTGTGGTGAGAGTAATACATATAGCTTGTATTCCATTTGTTTTGAAAATGTATATTTATACTTTATAAACAAACTGGTTACCCTTTTTTTAAATTAGCATACAGAACATTATGAAAACAAACTTGACTAATGGTCGGCTCAGAACACAGAAGAGGAAAAACTGCATAGATTCTCGTTTCATTTTGAAGGAGCTGTAGACCTAAAGTGTGTAGAAGACTTAAATGATTAAAAAGATCACAATCACATTAGTGGATTTTTGTCAACTCCAGTCCAGTCAGTAGAAAGAAACGTTTTGCTGCAACCTGCTGCTGTCTGTGCGAATCAGAGTGGTGCGCGCGAGTGTCAGAGTGACCATGGTAGCAGAGGGAGAGCGAGGGGCTGCAGTATGAGCGTTGGAAGCTCAAATCAAGCGACTCGCTGGCTGTGTATTTGTTGTTAAATATCAGATAAACTACTATGCATACGTGACTGGCGAGGCGGTGTGTGTGGTGGTGGGGGGGGGCAGTGGGGGGGCCAACACATATATCAGGGTGGCCATGGCCCCCCCCTGCTGGCGCCACTGGTGAGAACACGTATTGTTTTGCCATAACATGCCCAGTGCAAGAACATCAAAAATATTGAAAGTCCAATTTATCTAATTCATACATGCACAGGTCTTATGAGCGCATGTGTTTATATTAGAATAAATCCATGTTAAGGAATAAATGCTCTCTCAGCAATATGTTGTCACTATTTATCAACAGCAAAATGTGTGACTGAGATAGACTGTATGTACTTTAAACCTTCTGGTTGTGTTATCTCACAGCCTGACATTCATAATTATTCTTGTGTGACAAAGTTGACAATACTCTACTCATGTGGTAAAAGTATCTCTTGCTAAATTAGTGGAACACTTTGTAACTTTGTACCTGTTGTCTATTTTACAACATCAAATAAAACATCTGCTCTTGACACTAACATTTATCAATTATTGTTATTTTTGTGTGCTTTTGGCCTTTTATCCTTTTTTTTTTTACCTTGCATTCACTTACTTCTGTCCCTCACTCTGTTAACTATTTCATCCTAAATGAATCCCCCTGTCATCCCTTCGGCTGAATCTATTCAAGCATTACATACTTGTGTTGTTATTTTAACTCTTTCTTTTCTTTCAGACATGGCTGTGACACAGTGATTGCGAGTAGGAACTTGGACAAGCTCAAAGAGGTGATTCCTCTAACTTATTCTCCATAAATTCTGTATCTCAAGTTATAACTAAATGTATTGGCCTTATACAATCTGATTTGGTGTCACTCTAGGCAGCTACGAAGCTGTCTGCAGCATCTGGACGCCGCTGCCTCCCTCTGTGTATCGATGTGAGGCAGCCTGAGAGCATCGCAGCTGCTGTGGAGGAGACCCTGAAAGAGTTGGGTCGCATTGACATCCTCGTTAACAGTATGTAACACTTTCAAACATGTCTGGAAATGATCACCGAGTTTGTGTTGCCAATACATTTAAAGTTGTCTAAATGGTGAATATGTGCAAATGACCTTGAAACAACTATGAACGTTTTGGTTTAATCATCAACTTTTCTAATTCCGTGTATCTTTATCTTCTATCTTTGCACCCTAATCTCCTTAACAAACTATTACGTCACTAGCTTTAATGGCTTTGGTTAAAGTCATGGTTACTATTGTTGACAGATGCTGCTGGAAACTTCCTCTGCCCGGCTTCGGCACTCTCCTTCAATGCCTTCAAGACAGTGTTGGAGATAGACACTATGGGCACATTCAACACCAGCAAGGTGGTTTATGAGAAGTGGCTGCAGGTACAGTATTCTTTCTATCTATGGGACACAATATGTCTCAGTTAAGGACACACTAGTCTTAGTTAAGTGTTATTGATCATTTCAATAAGATTTGCTCATTGCAATTCAATTTGGTCACCAATAGAGGACAGTATGGATCAGAGATGATTGATTACCTTGTGTCTAAATGGGATTTAAAGTGCTGCTTCTGCTGTCTGAATCTCATTTTCATCATTTACCCATGGCATTGATTTTGACACTCATCATTTTTGTGTGAAGGATCATGGTGGTTGCATCGTGAACATCTCTGCAACACTTGGATACAGGGGGCAGGCCCTTCAGGTGCATGCTGGCTCTGCTAAGGCTGCAAATGGTAAGAACTTTTTTAAATGTTATAAAATAATATTAAAATTTGAATCTAATGACTGAATTGTGCCGCTCTTGTCCCCCAGATGCCATGACCAAGCACCTGGCGGTGGAGTGGGGCCCCAGTGGGGTGAGAGTCAACACTGTGGCTCCCGGTCCTGTCTCTGGCACAGAGGGCTTCCGCAGACTGGGTAAAGATTTAACACTATATCGACAAAAAACAGCTGATTTATGGGTAATCCATTAACACTTGTGTCTCATGCTTAAGGAAAAATGGTCCCCATAAAAACCCATGTACACCACACTTTGATTTGATCCCATGGCCATTACAGCATCATCAATTGTGTTACATCAAACTTTTAAATGAATGGCCTTGGCTTAAAAATGTTGCTTTTTTCCTACTATTTCCTACAAGATTGATCCATTATATCATGTCTTTTTAATTTATTGGCCAACTACATGCTATATTCCTAGACACAAACAATGCATACAATTCAAAGTTTATGCTTATCATTTCAATTCTGAAAAGAATCACACTAGAATATAGTAATAATAATACTACTAGTTATCTTTTTTTAACCCTGACCCTAACAACAATGGTATTTTGTCAAATAAGTGGCATTTAAATAGATATTATTCATAAAATAAATGATCATTTGGTAGCTAGGATCAGCACATATGTTTGTTAAATGATTAAACTTGTGGAATAGGTATTTATATTTAGAATATTTGTATGGCATGTTTAACTTAGAGGATTAATTAGCAGTCTTTTATAAAATAACAATAAACGGAAGCAGTATTTCTATGTAATTGAGCTTGTATTTCTTTTTCTCTTAATGCCTCAGGTGGCCCCAGAGGCGAGGCTGCTGGTGCGTTTCAGTCCATTCCTCTGCAGCGAGCGGGCAACAAGACTGAGATGGCCCACTGCGCTCTCTTCCTGGCCAGCCGGGCCTCCTCCTACGTGACGGGGGCCATCATGGTGGCTGACGGCGGAGCGTGGCTGACTTCCGCTAACGACATCTCCATGCTGATGGGTATAGCCTCTAAATCTGCTAAACTCTGAACAGGGGATACTCTGTCCTCCTCCTGACCCAGGTGTGTAGGAGGAGGTGCAGCTCTCCATGTGGAGAGACTGTGTGACTGAAAATGTGAATGTTCTGTGCATTGTATCACATCTATCTCTGATATAAGTTCTGATGACAGGAATACAGCAGTGTAACCCCTATTAATCCACTTGTTTTTATTTTCTTTCTTTTTTTCAGGTTATTGGTCATCTGAAAAGAAAAGAGACAAGTGAATGCTGAAAAAATACTAATTTAGGGGCCATCTGTTGGCCATGTACAGTATTTGCTTTAAGTATGTATTGCTGGTAGAGTTTAACACAAACATATACGAAATGCTATATTTTATAATATTAATAGTTCAATTATATAACAATTCCGGGTTTTTTTACCCATTACAATGCTGTGTAGCATCATCATGCATTTCATGTATAGTTATGTTTATCAAATGCCGTTTAATGTGATTTTTGTAATACATTTCATTTATAAATAAAACATTAATAATTACAGTTTACTATGGCAAATCATTTTGTTTGTTTTAGTCTTGTACAACTACTGTCTCCATCTTGCCTTATTTTCAGTTTGACTGGCATTTACTTCATACCTATTTTATTGATGCTATGAATTTGTACTTGTTTTTTTACTTTATACCTCGTTATTAAGTGACACTTTTACATTTTTTCCCTTGTTTATTTATATTAATAGGGCGAATATAAATGATAAAAGTGGTTCCCTACCTACCAAATCTAAGGTGCCACAAGTTGATTAATGAAAATATGACATTGGTAGTACTGTTACCTTATTTTTTTGTTATGACTTTTCTCTCGTGAAAATGTAAATGTTATAATATTAATATTTTAATTATAATTTAATATAGTTTGTTCTGGTGTTCCTCAGACTGAAACATTTGATTTGATGACTAAAATAGGATACAGCAATTGCACACCTGAAGACAACAAATACTTCTGTAAGTCAGATGGGGGCGCCAAAACATTACATTTGCAACCACTTAACATGACCAAAACACATCTCTCTCCACTTGAGGTCTGCCAACTATTACATATTGTTTTAAATGTACATTTATATTATTTTACTGAATAGTTCATGCTTACAAGCAGAGGTGGGATAAGTTCTTAGATATTGTACTTAACTAAAAGTAGAAAACCCAGAGTGTGGGATTCCTCTGTCATAAGTAAAAGTCCTGCATTCATAATGTTACTCAAGTAAAAGTACAAAAGTATTAGCATCCACATATACTTAAAGTACCAAAAATAGAAGCAGTCATATGCAAATAAATTGGCCCGTTTCAGAATAATGTTATATGTTTTGACAACAATTATTGATGTGTGTATCAAACTGGTAAAGGTGCAGGTAGTTTTAATAAATGTGTATGCTGCAGGGCAGCCTTTGAATTTTACTAAAGTCTTATTTAAGTGTTGATTATATTTCACAGACTGAAACTTCTACCATCCTGAAGTCCCTGAAAGCTCCTCTTGCTCACCCTGAACTTTAACCTATGTGGTGAAGAGATGCTTGCCCACAATGTATGCATATGTGCAGGAAGATGGCTAGACTAAAACCCTTGGGTGTTGTGCAAAAACAAATCATAAGGCACTATTTGATAGCGGCTATGAAACCAGATACTGCGGGGTGTTTTGTACGCTTGCGTGAAACGTCAGTGGTGTGTATGCGGCTGGAGGAGGAGGAGGCGGAGGATGGGACACTGCTGATGCTGATGCGAGAGCTTTCCGTTTTCTGTGATCAACATCGGAGGACTGACTGCCAAATGATGGAGCTTTTTAGTCCTATTTCAACCCCTTTTTGTTCCGTTGTTGACCTCAAAATGGGACGCAGTGGCTGATGTGTTTTGGAGACGGATATCACAGGAGAATTTGAGGTGGAATCATCGGTTTCGTCTCGTCACTCGTCTGGCCTGACACAGGTGGATTTGCCGCTGGAAAACGGTATCGAAATGAAGACATAATATTGGACTATAACAAAGGCAACAGTGTCTTTAGCTTCCTGTTAAAACAGTGGAATATCCTAGCTACCATTTGGTGTAATATAACACGGAGAGGTAGGAGAAAGACTGCTTTTCGTGTCTGCTAGCTAATAGGCTAATTTCGCTAGCTAGTCAGTTAGCATCTTCTCTGGCCAATGGCACGGCAGAAGTGGGATGCTCGAAGGAGGAGTTAACGTTAGTTGCTAGCATAAATTCATTGGTAGTTCTCACTGTCGGTGTTATATTTAGTTCACCGTTTTCTAATGAGGGATTTGAGGTTTTAACTTGAGGTTTGTTTAGCTTACAGTAACACATCGCTGCTCTTTCGACTCCTGAGCAAATTAGCTTGCGATGCAGAAGATAGGATAATCGGCTAGTTTGAGCTAATGTTGACAAACTGTTGACTGAACGTGTTAATCTGTATTTGTTCAAATTGGCTCACGGTTGGATATGTTGTCAGTCGTTTAGTTAGTTAATTTCTGAGGAGTCATTGCTGTGATATGCCAGTTTACAGCCCGATGTGAAGCATGTTGGCGTTGGATGGAGTGAAGCGGAGACATTTGGAAACAACCAGGAGAGGACCTGCCATGACAGAGAGTCACATAGTAGGTCAAAACTCATTAAAATCAGTAAGGGTAAGACAGTAATTTAGTTTGAATTTATTATACATTTGGGTAACAGTGTTGTCAAGATGTGGATGGCAATTGCTGAAGTTAAAACACAATATACTATGTGTTAATCCGTTGCCTTTCTGAACCTCTTATTGCAATTACCCCTACCACTCTACATTCTTAAAAAAAATACAAAGCCTCCCAGCATTGTTTTAATGAGGTAGACAATGCTTTATATACTTTCATATCATATCTGAGATGTGTAATGCCATTTAAAAACATGGCATTAAAGTTGAAGAGCTGGATCTGGACAGTGAGATAATACACCAGCTTTTGTGACCTTTGTAAAGTGGATCAACTTTATACATGGAAGCGACTGTCCTGTCTGGCCCTTTGGGGCACACGCAGTGGGAGACAGAACTGCCATTTCCTCTCGGATTTCACTCTCTGGAATCAGACAATGGAGGTGTGCTCTGTCAAAACAAGGGTGGCCAGACAGGTTTGGATTTCTTAAACGGCGATCAAACATCACAACAAAGTGAAGAACACATTTACCAGGACAAGCCGGCAGGGTTGGACAACCTCATAAATATCTCTGCTTTTTCCTGTGGAGATTTGCAGTTTGAGGGAGATCAGTCCAATATTTCCAAAGCTTCTCTCCATGGTTCTTGTATAGAGGAATTGTCCTTCATAGAAAAAACTGAGCCACCTGATGAACTAAGTGACTACACTTTGTCATGGTTATTTTCTCCTATACTCACTGATGTGGTTGGAAAAAACACAGCCCATGAGGAATTGACTTTGATGCAGGAGACCCCTCTTGAGAGCTCAAATTCCCTTAGTGAATCTGGGCTAATAAGTCTCAGCGTACCGGGCTCTCCATCGAGAATTTCCAACACAGGAGATCCATTTGTGTTGGTAGATCTCCTCTCATGTGAAAACTCTTGTCCCCCTGCAGAGTCCTCCTCGGGTGAGTTGAACCCACAGGGTGTCAGTGAGGAGCTGGTGGACCTGTCACAGGAGGAGCAGGCAGGACTCCCTCCCTCACCGAGCAGGGAGACTTTGTCACCTGAAACCGGAGACAAAAGTTTATTCCCTGATCAAGTGACTGATCTACCTGTTACCTGCAGCATAGGTTCACTTGAGAACTGCCTCCCACATGACCACGTCAACAGCACACCACTGGAGAGTTTGGAAGGATCTGTGCCTTTGTTGGATTCAGAGGTTCCAGATTGTGACGGCAGTCTCAGCCTGTGCCCCGCCAGTCCTGCCTCTGTTATCTGCACAGGTGCGCCATTAGAGTTATCAACAGAGTCGTCGGAGGTGGAACATGCAGGAGCTACCGTAAATAGAAATGTGACTTCAGACCGACAAGGTGAGAATGACTCATTTGCTCTGGGTCTGTCGGCTGAACCTCCGTCACTAACGGTGCCTGCGGCTGAAGATGCCTTCATCCAGGGTGAATCCACCGGTGAGAGTTGCCATGTGGAAGATGAATCGAAGGATTTAATGGATGAGAATATTTGTTCTGAAGCCAAAAATCAGGGGAACGAGGCAATGGCTTTGGATCTGTGCCTGACTGCTGAGGAGGTCCACGACGAAGACATTTGGGACTTGAAACCTCAGGAGGATGTACAAATTGGAAGTATTTCCGATACAACAACTAAAGAGAAGGAAGAGGAGATGTTTACGGACTATAACCAGCTTGAAGGATCAGATTGTCACGACATGGCTTCTTTTGATTTTTCAGTTCAGGACTTACACAATTCTTCTCCTGAGGCAGGATGGACTAGTGAGCAAACTGTGGAGACTTTATCGCTCTCTAAGATGGTGGGAAGTGACTCACTGCCAATGGTCTCAGCTGAGAGTACGAGGGAGGAAGATGTCTCCCCACTAAAAGCTGTGTTCGATGCTTTAGACCAAGATGGCGATGGATTTGTTCGTATTGAGGAGTTTATGGAGTTTGCTGCTGCCTATGGGGCCGATCAGGTGAGATGCCTTCCTTTTCTGT